>NC_073228.2:62324204-62624318 GCF_029281585.2 Gorilla gorilla gorilla | reverse complement strand
TTTTTATTACTTTTAGTTTCTAACACTTTTATTTTCATAACCTCGTACAAATTTAAAATAAACAAGGAGATTTGGATGAAATGAAAGTTTACTGGAAAGGAAAAGTATAATAGAAGTCATAAAAAGCAGGTTGCAGAACAGTAGACACAGTATAATTTCATTATGGTAAAAGAAAAAAATACATGTACATGCATATGCATAAAGAAAGATCTGGAGCCAGGCATGGTGGCTCACGCCTGTAATCCCAGCACTTTGGGAGGCCAAGGCAGGTGGATCACTTGAGGTCAGGAGTTCTAGACTAGTCTGGGCAACATGGCAAAACCCCATCTCTAGCAAAAATCAAAAAAAATTAGCCAGATGTGGTGGCGTGCACCTGTGGTACTACTTGGGAGGCTGAGGTGGGAGGATTACACACACACACAAAAGATCTTATAACTAAAAATGATCTCTGGGTAATGGAAATGTAAATATAGGAGGTTTTTTGGTTTTGGCTTTTGTTAGTTTGCTTATCTGTATTTTTAAACTTTGTATATTGTACATATACTGCTTCTATAATAATAAAGGTTGTTCTTAAGTGCATGAAATAGAAATAAAATAAATGAGGGGTATATTATTAAAAGTTGCATTGTAAGCGGCTGCTTATTAATATCCTTAAAGTATAATATCACCCACATGATGGTTTTTGTTTGTCAGGTGCTACTATGTCGGCATTGATCCTGACAGCTTGCATTATTTGGTGCATCTGCTCAATCAAGTCTAATAGACACAAGGATGGCTTTCATCGGCTCAGGCAGCATCATGATGAGTATGAAGATGAAATTCGCATGATGTCTACCGGCTCCAAGAAGTCCCTCCTAAGCCATGAGTTCCAGGATGAAACAGACACTGAAGAGGAAACATTATATTCTAGCAAACATTGAAAAACACATTTTGCATATCTCCCAGCATAAGTACCAAGCAAAATTACAGTTCCTCTTGGGAGAACACTGCATTAAGAAGAGAGACTCTCTTGCTTCTTCAAAGAGCTTTGGGAAATTAAATTGCTAAATTTGTATTCTCTGTGAATTTCACTGGCAGTTTTGAACTTCCCTTCCTTAAAGTACTCTAAACCTTTAAAAAAAAATCTGATTTATGCAGCAGAGATGGGACAGCCACTTTTTCTTTTTAATTTAAGATGAGCTATTTGGAGCTTATGTAATAATGGCATAAAGCCAACTAGAGGATGTTGTATTTTGCACATCAGGTGTTTACTAGTGGCTTTAGTATTTTTCTTTGTTTTAAATGGCCAAAAGAATCCAGAAACATTAAGGCAGGGACAGCAGTCAGAATCGACATAAAGCTTTAAAAACTCAAGGTTTTTTCAACCTACTGAGGAGTACTTTTCTCTAGTTGTTAAATAGCTGGAGTTCTTCTTATTCAGGTTTAATGGAGGTTGAATTGATTTTTAAACACATATAACAGTAGGAAATGAATAAATGGGCTTCTGCATTTGGCTTTCTACCTGTTCCAAGGCTAGATCGGAACTGGTAGACTACGCTGTAAGCAGGATTTCACTACCTCTCTTAAGGTTTAGCAAACTTCTAAATAGCCCATTTTAAGGGAGAACTTACTAACTTTGTTGTGAAAGGTCTAAATGCCCACTTGAATGAAGCTGAGAGAGAGATCTAGCAAAAGCTAAAACTCATGTTGTCTATCTTTGAACTTGGTAAAAACCCACAGGTGCTGCTGCTTATATCTGTGAAGCACTAGCTTATTCTAGGAATGCCTGATTCTTTAATATTGCCTAAATCGGAACCTTTTTCTATGTTGCACACATGGTTTTCAGATGACCCAGCCATCTACAAGATCTGAATTCTACTGAAAATATCTAGAAATGTGGAAGAGACCTACTTGCACATTCTTAACCTGTATTTGAACACAAAATATCTATACTTCATGCTCCAGCCCAAGCCTATACCCTGTAATAGCATACTATTATTGAAATCGCTTGACCGGTCTTGTTCACATAGGCCTCTGGGAGTGATTTGGTTATTTGCCCTAATGTTTCATTTGACAGTCTCTTTTTGATCAACCAATTTTGCTAAAAGTTCAGTCGAAAGCTTTTAAGTATAGCTTCCTCCCTTGAAAAAAAATGTAAACTATGACTGCTGAGTGATAAAACACTGTGGTGTGAAAGTGTCATCTTCACTGCCAATCAGGCAAAGACCGGAAAGATTTGCATTTTATTGTGTCTGTCTTATCATGCAATGGAAATGATGCTTTTTGTAAGTATGCATCTTACCAATGATCTAACGGTTTAATACCTTTGAATGTTTTAATAACCAAGTTGCTGCTGAACTTATACTAAATCAGGGGACCAAAAAACTTGCTCTTATCTTCTCAAATTGTATTCTATATCCATTAATGTATCAGTTATCCCAAAGCCTTCAGGTGGAGGGGTTTACCACCTTCCTAGGTCGTTCAACCAGGTTTTGTGAGGAATGCATTCAAAGTGGCTTTATAAAAGAAGATTTTGTTTAGCAAGAATAATGAGGTCATGTCATTTGTTAATAAGTATCTGTGATAAATCCGTGGTTCAAGGTTAAGCCATTCTGGTATTCTGGTATTAGCAACTGTAAATTCTGCCACCTCATACATGGAACAGAGCTTGTGGGATGCTAATAGTTAGTGAAGTATACATGATTTAATTTCTAATAATCTTTATGTTTTCTTTAAGGATGGTGGTGTATTGCTCTTTTTCAGCTTTATTTTTAAGAGTACAGTCAGGAAACCAACAAGGGGCCTAAGAGTGGCTGCCCCTGCTTGGGACATTACAGCAAGTGAAACAAAGTTAATGTGACAAGCTTTGCTTTGTTATCATTGGTCTTCACTAGAGGATACCTTTTACATGTACTTCTCTCTTGGATCAAATATGTCTTTAACTGTACATCTCAGTGGCTGGAGGCCATGCCTTTTAAGCATGTGTAAAATTTTTAAAGAAACGAACATACACATAGTTATTTTAGTAATATTTCCTGAAAGAAAAACCAAATTCTGCTATAAATCTTGATCTTCAATGAACTTTTAAATAATGCATTTAGCTGGAAAACAAGACTTTCCCAGCTTGTGTTACCTAGAAGCGTGAATGTATAGGATACCTGACTACTAAGACTATATTCTCAGCCCTGCCCTGTCTTTTATTTGCGGATCTAATCTAATATTAGAATATATTAACCGCTTAAGGCATTGAAGCCATATGGGATGGGGAATGCATTTCTTCAGTGTTTCTCCGAGAGACTTTCCATTTCCTTGGAGTTATGGAGGCAAGTAAGTATCATAGTATTAAGAAATTTGCCTAAATCTGAGTTGTGCCTTTCTTTACTCACAAGGCATGGGCTTTGTCCTGGTGATCAGTTTGTAAGCCTTCTTCCTTCCCAGCTCCTTAATAAAAGCAAAGTGATTGAGTAGGTAATGTTCAAAGTGTCTGCCTGTGTACATGTACTTGTATTGATTATGTAGTTCAGTAAGATGTGCCCAAGTCATTTCAGAAAGAAAGACCCTTTGGTTTTGATGCATTTTGCTGAACACTTGGGTAGTGAGTGGGATCCTATCCAGTTGAGGAATGCTTGCAATGCTCATTGAAGGGATTTGCTTTGGGACTTTGTCATCTTCCAGAAAGGAAACATATTGTATATTTGGCCCAGTGTGATTGATTACTTTATCTTTGGTAACTTTTACTTGAATGGGATTTGCTGAATTAATGACTATTGAATTTAAAACTAATTATGAGTTGACAAATAAATAAAAGGTAGTGTTTATGTCTGAGCTTATTGTGTTTGAGCTAACACCAGGTTACTCAGTAACCATGACCTGCTCCTCCATTTCCATTTATTCTCAACATTAAATAGTTTTATCTTGTTGTTGCCAGAAATGCACTTGTGCCAGGTATTGTCCCTGCTGTATGAAAAGCTTCTTGGCAATGAATTCTGTAATAGTGCCCTACATTATGGTTTTCTGGTGGAATTGTTTTAACAGTGACAACCCAGGATTTCCAATATATTTTTGTTTTATTGTTATTACCAAAAATTCCACTATGATTGATGTTCAGTGATTTTCTATAGCAACTTTTTTGGTAACTCTTTGGGTTTCTGATTTGTTTTAGCTAAAATTTTGGGGATATGATTTGGGTCTTTGATTAATGTCAACTGAACTTGGATTTCTAGTTCATGAAGAAATCTCTCCCAATACCCATTTATTCTATTTTTAGCAATAATTCGTTAATGATTCCACTTGATTTTCAGAATATTGTCCTGGTTGATTTTGATTTGACAGCATACATTATGAAATTTGAAAGTAGGTTACCATTTTGAGGCAGTTGGATATAAATTATGTAAATATGTATGATTATGATTTTTATAAATGGCATAACATGAGTGTACTAACTACCTTCTATGCTGGCCATGCTACAGATTTTCTGGAGGTATGACAATAGTATTTTTTTATGCTCAGATTAAAAATCAGCTTTTCACCTCTCCAGTTTTTCCAAGTGATACTCCCAGTTCTAGAGCAATCTACAGCTGTTTATATGAGGTGCCCAACACCCATTCATCTCAAGTGCTTCAGTCTTTGGTTTATTTCATGCACTGTGCCTTCAAAATGAAATTTTTAAAAGGGACTTTAAATGAAGTTGAATAGTAGTTTTTAAAAGTCAATTTGTAATTTATGTGAAATCTAACTGTAATGAGGTCCTTTCTGTTTTTTATATGTAAACAGATCTACTAATCCTGTATAAAAGTTATTTTACGATGTTTGTCTTTCTTTGTGTTTTGTCTCATAATCTTTTTTCAGATGCAATATGCCGGAAAAAGTTATAGGTCCAGTTTGAAAATTATTTAGTTTTTCTGCCTATGCTAGTGGAAAAATAGTACCAGGATCAGAATACAGGGTATCACCTATGGAATGTTTCTGTATTTATGAATTGACTTAAAAGAAAGCTTTGTTTCTGAAATCGCATTATGTAGTAGCCAGTTTTCTGTTTGTAGCTCAGCTAGATTGTTATATATGTTCAATCATTTCACAATAACAACACAAAACTGGTCATTGAAAGGTTTTTATGTACGCATTTTAAACTTGTTCGTTAAAAATTTGGTCCTTTTTCCAGGTGAGGCCCAGTTAGAATAATGTGTCCCAGCACTTTTAGGCACAGCAAGGATGAATTCAATATCCCCTTTTCACTTAGCAACAATGTGTTACTTCTACCCTAATAGGAATTGGGAAAGCAAAGTTATATGAGAAACAGACTCTGCTGATAAAGTACTCATAGTCCAGACCAGAGAAATATAAATGGAAATAAGTTATATTTCAATAGTGATTGGTTCATCTAAAAGTCTCTGCTGTAAAGGAAATAAAGCATAGAGGTTTGAGCATGGACTTTGGAGTTGGACCAATCTGTGACTGATTCTTCGTTCTGCTACTTGCTTCCAATGTGACCTTGTACAAGTTTCTTGACATTCTCTGAGCCTCAGTTTCTCTACTGGTTAAAGAATAATCCTTGATAGGATTGCAGTGGAAAATTAAATGAAATAATGTTAGCAAAGGTCCCAACATAATATTTGACTTGGAATTGAATGCCCATGGTAACCAGCATCATTTTCCTTCATGTGATGTCTTCTTATGCCTTTGAAAGAAAGTTACTTTATCAAATGTATAAATAAAGATCTGTTTATAGGTGATCTTTTTAATTTAGAAGAAATTCTGAGACACAAATACTAAAAAAAAAAAGAAATTTTTTATTATGTGGTTCAATAGATTGTCTAAAGCATGGCAGTAAAGTTTTAATTATGCCAAAATGCTTCATATTTGTTTTTAAATGAAATTAAGTTGTATTTATGCTTCTTTAGTGAAAACAGCCTTACTTAACTGCTACAGGAAGTGTGAATAGTGATAACAGTTCTTTTTCTCTCAGTGTTTGAAATATTTTCCTGAATTTTCTTAGTTTTCTCATACCTGAATCAAGAACCCTTTTGGTTTGTTTCATAAACAGTAATCTAGTTATTATGTTCAGCTTTTCAGATTTATAATAGCTGATTGTTCTCAGCAAATTAAACATGATGGTCAACACTAATACTACTCAATTATGAATAAGTGCCATTGTGTGGGTCTTCATGTCTTAGTGTCACTTATAGTTAGAATACCAACTGGTTCTATGCTATTTATTGCAAACCTCAGATAAATACACCATTAATTATTACACACAACTTTAAAGCAATAAAATCAGTAGATAAAGCCCAATTTTACCTCTCTCTCTCTCTATATATATATATATATGTATATGTATATACATATATATGTATATGTATATACATATGTATATGTATATACATATATGTATATGTATATACATATATATGTATATGTATATACATATATATGTATATGTATATACATATATATGTATATGTATATACATATATATGTATATGTATATACATATATATGTATATGTATATACATATATATGTATATGTATATACATATATATATGTGTATATATATGTATATGTATATACATATATATATGTATATGTATATACATATATATATGTATATGTATATACATATATATATATGTATATGCATATACATATATATATATGTATATGCATATACATATATATATATGTATATGCATATACATATATATATGTATATGTATATATGTATATGTATATACGTATATATATGTATATGTATATACATATATATATATATATATTTTTTTTTTTTTTTTTTTTTGAGACAGAGTCTCACTCTGTCTCCCAGGCTGGAGTGCAGTGGCAAGATCTCGGCTCACTGCAACCTCTGGCTCCCGGGTTCACGCAATTCTCCCGCCTCAGCCTCCCAAGTAGCTGGAATTACAGGCATGCGCCATCACGCCCAGCTAATTTTTGTGTTTTTAGTAGAGACAGGGTTTTGCCATGTTGGCCAGGCTGGTCTGGAACTTCTGACCTGAAGTGATCCTCCCACCTTGGCCTCCCAAAGTGCTGGGCTTACAGGCGTGAGCCACTGCGCCCGGCCCCAATTTTAACTTTAATATCACAATTTTCACCTACATTAGTAGAATATTAAAAGTAAACATGCTATTTCTTTGGCATTTTAGTTGAGGTCAAATAATCCTCTTCCCTAATTACTGTGTAAACAAATGTAGACAAGGTAAGCACGAATGAGACAGGATGGCCTATATGGAGTAGTAAGGTGTTGAAGTTTAGAGGCCAGCCTAGAAGACTGAGGAAAAAAGGGTGAGAATTACTTGATAAGATTGAAGGTATGATAATTGGAAATGGGAGTATACTGAGATGGATATTTCAAATTCAGCAATATGAAGAGGCAGTGATCAAGTCAAAACTGTAGGTGGAAAATCAGCAAGTGGAGAAACTTAAGATGGAACACGGAGGAAATAGAGTGCAGATTAAATAGAAATTGCTATGATAACATGGATTATATTCTGTGATTGCCATTGAGGTTGAGCCAAAGTGAAGGAGTAATGGAGAAAGTCTAGATTGCTAATTTCAAATATTTGAGGTTATTCCAGTATTTATTATTGTTATTTATTATTTATTTATGTACATATGGTTCCTAGCAGAGTTTTTCAAGACTAAACAGGCTTTTGATCTACAGTCAAAAGCATTGATGCTATTGAGAGGGAATGGAACAGAAAGGGACTGGGCAAGTTACAGTAATGACTGAATTGCAGGACTGCTATATTTTTAAAAATAATAATTTTAGATTTATAGAAAAGTTGCAGAGATCATACAGAGTTGACTCCTGGGTTTTGATTTGGAAGATGTGAGTGTTGGGAGGACAAAAGAGGAAGGATTATACACAGTTTTCTATTTAGCAGAACATGAATGGAACACATTGGAAAGAGGGCCTGGGCATAGGAAATAGGATGTCTAGAATCTAGGCAGCCATGCACAGTTTGGGTACTCCAGGTGTCAAGCCATGTGGCTCTGCTTCTAGGTGACCAAGTTCAATTGAAATCTCTAGTGGAAGGTGTGTCCCTCCTAGAGTTGGAGCAGACCTCACAATTTTTCACAAGTAAAAGAAGAGCAGAAAAACTTTTATACAGGTTTCAGATGTTTATATTATTGAACACTGTAAAATATAATTATTGTTTTCAAATGAATAAAAGATAAACCTGAGACTATCACAAAGATCTATAAAATAATAGCAGAACTTCTGGAAATGAAAGTACAGAAACTAAAATGGATAGTTGGAGTGGCAGATTGGGCACAGAGAAGTAATTAACTAGAAGACAGATCTGTAGAAATTCTTACGTAGCATGGAGACAAAAAGGTAGAAAATACAAAGGAGAGGGTTAAAATGTGGATTTGGCATACAACTAATACCACATGTTTGATAACCACAGTTTTAGAAGAAAGAAAAGAAAGAGCATAGGAAACTAAGAGAAAATGAGAATTTTCCCCAAATTGATAAAGATAACAACCCATAGATTAAAGAAACTCAATCCAAGCAAGAAAAAGTAACATCCACACTTAGATCAGTGAAATTGCAGATCAACAAAGACAAAGACAAAAGAGATTAGCAATTAGACACTCTCAACAATAGAAGCCAAAGTACATTGAAATTATACTTTAAAAATGCTGGGGAAAACATTAAATAACTTCCAACATAGAATTCTATATTGAACATACCTTTCAAGAATGAAAGCGAACTTCCCGGTTGCTGAAAACATTAGTGGCAGCCTAGCTACCTGTCTCCCGATATTTCATTGCAAAATAATGCAAGTACACGAAGGAAAAAGTATACAGAAATCACACTCTCAGCATAATTTGAAGTCAGAGAATTTTGAAACTTCAAACTGAGTAAGATGAGGAAAATCAGCAGATCGCAACATGGATTCTCACAGGCCCACCCCAGCAGCATCCCACAGGCTCTGTGGAGCGAAGCCAGATGGAGATAAACTGCAGGGAAGTCAGGAGAGGGACACCAGAAAAAGAAAGTAATGTTCTAATCTTGGCCTAAAACTACTGCCAGAAAGACTAGGTCCACCTAACTCTCAATCTCAAAAACATGTCCAAGCAGATCCGGGCAGAAACCAGAGGCAAGAGGCTTCAGAGTGAGCACAATTTAAAGGGGGCAGGTGTGACTTAATGACGCAGTCTTTGAAACACACAGCTTCAAAAGAAAAGAAAAGAAGAGCTTCTAGTGAAGGGAAAAATGAAAAAAGGAGAAGCACCTTTGACAATTAGGTGATGAAAAGAAGCAAAAGAAAATTAGGTGATGAAAAGAAGAAAAGGAGGAAATTCAAGTCCTGCTAGTCAAATGAGAACTGCAAAATCAGAGCACTTACAACTCCTCCCCGAACATGCCAACAAAAATACCTACTAAAGTATTTAATACCTTAGCTTTGCTCTATTATCAGAACAGATCTCAGCCATGAAACATGAAAATATAAATAGCATATATGAATGAATATTGATAAGATGAATTTGTCATTATTAGCAGATGATATGCTTATATATATGGAAAATACAAAATAATCTACAGATAAATTAGAAATAATAAAATTTAGTTCCACTTCCAGCTATGAGTGGATTGGCTTGAAATGGAAAGACTTCTCGTCAAGAGCAATTAGAAAAGCTAAATTTTATTTAAAAAAAAAAACTGTTTGAAGGATTGGAGAACTACTAATGTAAGAAGGACTTACGGGATCAAGATCCCGGAACAAAAAGAGCTGAGAGGTGAGCATGATGGTAAAACTTTCACCTCCAGGTATGTTTCAATTCATAGGTGACAGAAGGGAGGCCAGGCAAGAGACAGAGAACTCAAACAGAAGTTTTAGGCAGTATCACTGGGTGGAGAAAAATATGAGGTTAGCACCTGTCAAGGAAGTGGCACTGGTAACAGTCTTCCAGTTAGGAAACCTGAATGGCTAGACATTAGAATTAAGGGTTAACCAAAAATAGACCAATTTTAACAAACACAGAATCCCTCTTGGTATTAGTTCCACCCCATACTGGATTAAGCTGATCTGCCCCTACCTGAACTGCCTGCAAGAAGAGGCAGTAAATTCTTTCTGGAGAAAGACAACATCATCTAGATCCTCAAATGATTAATACAAAGTTGTATCTATAATATATAGCATCCAATCAAAAGTTCTTATTATCAAAAGACAAGATTAAATTGTGAATGATCAAGAAAAATAGAAACAATCCTATGGGAAGTACAGATTTCTCAGTTATCAGAAATTTTTAAAGAATGATGATGGGCAGGGTGCGGTGGCTCACGCCTTTGTAATCCTAGCACTTTGGGAGGCCGAGGTGGGCGGATCATCTGAGGTTGGGAGTTTGAGACCAGTCTGGCCAACATGGAGAAACCTCATCTCTAATAAAAATACAAAATTAGCTGGGCATGGTGGTGCATGCCTGTAATCCCAGCTACTCGGGAGGCTGAGGCAGGAGAATCACTTGAACTCAGGAGGCGGAGGTTGCAGTGAGCTGAGATCACGCCATTGCACTCCAGCCTGGGTGACAAGAGCGAAACTCCGTCTCAAAAAAAAAAAAAAAAAAAAAAAGCCGGGTGCAGTGTCTCACACCTGTAATCCCAGCACTTTTGGGAGGCTGAGGTGGGAGGATCACAAGGTCAGGAGTTCGAGACCAGCCCGGCTAATATGGTGAAAGCCCATCTCTACTAAAAATACAAAACTTCGCCAGTGTGGTGGCAGGCACCTGTAATCCCAGCTACTTGAGAGGCTGAGGCAGGAGAATCCTTGAACTCAGGAGGTGGAGGTTGCAGTGAGCCGAGATTGTGCCACTGCACTCCAGCCTGGGTGACAGAGCAAGACTCTGTCTCAAAAAAAAAAAAAAAAAAAAAGAATGATGATGAATGAATTCAAGAAAGTAGAAGACAAGATGAAGAATTTTAGCAGGTTTTTTTTTTTAAGACAGGGTCTTACTCTGTCACCCAGGCTGGAGTGCAGTGGTGTGGTGATGGCTCACTGCAGCCTTGACCTCCAGGGCTCAAGCAATCCTCCCACTTCAGCCTCCTGAGTAGCTGGGACTATAGGGTGCATCACCACGCCTGGCTAATGTTTTAATTTTTTGTAGAGATGAGGTCCTACTATGTTGCCCAGGCTGGCCTCAAACTCCTGGACTCAAGCAATCCTACCACCTCAGCCTCCCAAAGTGCTGGGATTAGAGGCATGAACCACTACATCCAGCCCGATAATTAAAACATTTAAAAATTAAATAAACAATTTCACTTCTGGACAAAATGGATTAGCTGTATTTCTTTCTATTTTTCCCACTAAGCACAGCAAACAAAAAAAATCATATATATATATTTTTTAAAAGACTCAAAAAGGTGGAAAGAAGAAGGCAGACCAGCTAGGGACCTCAGAATGTAAAGAACATGAAGGTGAGTTCCCTGGGTTTCCTTTTTGTTTCCTATGTCCTATACTGTGTGCTGGAGAAACTGGCAACCTAGAAATGCCAAAGGGTGCAGACAAGAAAAGTCCAAAGGAAAATGGAAAGCCTTCTCTCTCCAGACAAGGGACGAGGAAACAGGTATCCTAACAAGACAGAATACTTTTGGACAATAATTTCACCACTCTGGACAAATGCCACAGAAAAAACTGAGGCCCATCTTCACTCCTTGCCATCAAAGGCTGAGTGAGGAGGCTAGGCTTCCACACTCACCTGGCTCTAATGAAGCACTCCACCCACCCCCCACTTGGACTTCTCGTCCATTGCACAGCAGCAATGAGGCTCCCTGCCATGGTGGCAGTGGGGACCACATGCGGAGCAGTAACAAGGCACCCCCTCCCTGGGGAATCAGTGAAGGCCAAGGGAGAGCCTGAACTTCCACTGCCACCTGGAAGTAGCAAGCATTTCCCTATGTCCCCTAGCAGCATAGTGTCAGAGGAAGTCTGCTTAAACAGAAGACATAAATAAGATCAGAATCTCATAACAAATACCTGAAACATCAGGATACAATTTATAAAAATTGTCATTCCAATAGCCCAGAGAACTTCGACTTGAGTGAAAAAAAGACAACAGACCCCAACATCAAGATGACACAGAAGTTGGAATTATCTGATGAGGACTTTAAAGGAGCTCTAATAAAAATACTTTAGTGAGCAATTACAAACAAACTTAGAACACATGATAAAACGAGTCTCAGCAAAGAAACAGAAGATATAATGAGGAACTGAACAGAAGTTTTAGATATGAAAAATGCAATAATTGACATGAACTCAACGAATAGGCTCAACAGCAGAATGGAGGGAACAGAGGAAAGACATACTTTCTGTCAGCAAATCTGAAGACAGAATAGTAGATAGTACCAAATCCGAATGATGGAAAATAGACTGAAAAAAAATTAGCATAACTTCAGAGCTATGTGGGACATTAACACAAGATCTAGCATTCACGTCATCAGACTCCCAGAAAAAGAAGAGAAACGGTATGAGACAGAAAAAGTATTGGAAGAAACAATGGCTGAGAATCCCCCAAATTTGGCAGAAGACATAAATGTCAGAATCAAGAAGCTGAGGATATCCCAAACAGGATAAATCCAAAGAAATCTACACCAAGGCACATCATAACTTCTGAAAACTAAAGAACAGTTCTTGAAAGCAGTGAAAGAGAAAATGTATTTTAGCTACAGTGGAAAAACAATTCCAATTTTAGTCAATTTCTTATCTGAAACTATGGAGGCCAGAAGGAATTGGCACATTTTTCAAGTGCTGAAGAAAGAAATTGTCAACTTCAGATTGTATATCTGGCAACAATATCGGATCCCCCAAGAATGAAGGGAAATCAAGACATTCTCAGATGAAGAAAAACTAATAGAATTTGTCACCAGCTGATCTACTCTTTAAAAAAAAATGGCTGAGGGAAATTCTTGAAACAGAAAGGAAACGATTAGAAAAAGGAATCTTGGGACACTAGGAACGAAGAAGAGTAAAATATGCATAAATCAAGTAAGCTTTCCTCTTCTCTTGAATTCTCTAACTTATGCCTGACACTTGAAGCAAATATTGTAACACTGATGTGGTTCTCCTCAATGAATGCAGAGGAAATACTTAAAAACAACTATATTATAAATGAGTGGGGGAAAGAACTTTACAGGAATTAAGGTTTCTACACTTCACTAGAATTAAGTCAGCACCGGTAGACTGTGATAATTTATGTATCTATAAAGTGTGGGTTTGGACAGCAGATTTTAGCAGGTTGAGGGCTCAGGCCGAGAGCATGTAGAAGCAGTTAGCTCACTCTTTCTAGATGTGGCGGCTGACAAGGACAAAGAGGGCTGGGACTAGAACTGCTGTAGACAAGGAAAGCAGCCAGTGGAGAAGAGCGCATACGCCAAAGAACGTGGATGATGGAGCACAGGCGGGGAGGTAGGATGAAGGAAATGGCTCTGGGAAGAAAGGGTCGCTATGTCTGAGAAAGGAAGAAATTGGCTGAAGATACAAATTAGAGACAAGCTGAGGGAAATTGAGGGAGTTGCCTGAGGATGATTCTCCTCCCAGTCAAGTAGGCACCTGCTGAGAGGATAAGCCGAGATGAGGGAGATGATGATGGTTTGGGGCGCAGAAAGCGGGAATGAAAGACACTCAGGAGCTAAAGCCGAAGTTTTTTAATCTCTCGCTACTTAAAAGCTGTAAGATAACGAATTGATCAGCAGGTGGCAGTGTCCGCGGAGGCTCGCATCCCGTCGGCCCTGGCTCTCAGGGCGGAAATACGCGCAGTGGTGACTTTCCGGCCTGCATCGCCTCTGCTCCCTTATCCCGGCTGACGTTGGACAACAAAGATGGCGGCAGGGACCAGCAGTTACTGGGAAGGTGAGGGCGAGAAGGCCTCCGGGTGCGTTCCACGAGGGTGAGAGGGGCTGAGTGAGGACAGATCTTGGGAGAAGCAGCAGAGGAAAGAACCAGACCCCCGGAGCGGCCGAGCTGAGCAGCGGGGCTTGCCTAAGTGGGATCCCCGGGGCCTTGGGGATACCGAACGGTCTGGGGCAGGGGTCTGGCCTGGCCGGGGCGTGTGAGCGGGACGTGGGGCAGGGGTTGGGCAGAGTGGACAGAGCGGGGATGTAGAGGAAGAGGGCTCTCAATCGCCTGGGTAGAATTGTGTTGAGGGAGTAATGGAACTCGGACGAAGGGGCTTGGGGTACGAACTCTGACAGGAAACGAATGTTGAGGGAGAAGATCCAGAGCCCCGGAGACTGGAGGAGTCAGCGCATTGGAGCTGAGGTCACTGTTGGAAAACTGAGTGGGAAAAGAGAAGGAGGAACTTGCATTCCGGTCCGTCGGAGGAAGTATGAAGAGAATAGGAGACAGAATGTCTCTTATTGGGTCCCCATGACAACTACAGGTTGGGGACTTCCAGGACTGGGTGTTTGAAGGAGGAGAAAATAACTTACCCTTCTGCTGTAGAGTCTAGAATCGGTTTTATTGAAAAAGTTGAGAGAACCTGTGTGAATTGCAGTTAACATTTGCTATACTTCTCCCACCAAAAAAACCTTCTTGTGATTTGACAAATGCATTTGTTTAATTCCTGAAAATATAGTCGGATAAAGTGAGCTTACATAAAACTCATTCCTGGATCATGATGATCAACAAGAGCAGAGAAAGCTCACCTTTTTCTCCCAACTGTCTCTTTGCTTTACAGCCGCATAGAAACTACTTTCCAAATTCCTTTGACCTGTTTTTATTGCTATACACTGAAGCCTCTAGAAACCACAATATTGTCACTATCAGCCCCTTGGTCTAAGAAACTCAATTCTAAATTTATCCAGATTTGCCTATCATACTTTCAAAATGCTTTTACTTATGTTTCCTACTAGAGAAGACAATTATTCCAATCACAGAAAAGCGTGCTTATAGTTTAAAACATGTATTACAATGCCCATTTGAAATGTGTGTACCAGCTAGAAAACTTTTTTTTTTTTTTTTGGAGACTCGCTCTGTCGCCCAGGCTGGAGTGCAGTGGCGCTATCGATCTCGGCTCACTGCAGCCTCCGCCTCCTGCGTTCAAGCGATTCTCCTGTCTCAGCCTCCTGAGTAGCTGGGACTACAGGTGCATGCCACCACGCCTGGCTAATTTTTGTATTTTTAGTAGAGACGGGGTTTCACCATGTTGGCCAGGATGTTCTTGATCTCCTGACCTCGTGATCCGCCCGCCTCTGCCTCCCAAAGTGCTGGGATTACAGGTGTGACCCACCGCGCCCGGCCGCTAGAAAACATTTTAAAATTATGTAGAAGAGGCTACTGATATCTTTATTACTAGTCATTAGCCTGTGGTTTTTTGAAGCAGCATGCTGTAATATTACAGCGGCTCATTACTGACAACCTACTCTGTGCCAGCTGCTGTAAGCATGTGATTACCAATACATAAGCAAACCCTGAAGGTAGGGGTTTAAAAAACAAGAAGCTGAAGTTCATAGGTTAAGTAGATTGTTGATAAATCATAGAGTCAGTAAGTGGCTGTGCCGAGATTCGAACTGGCATTTGGTCTCTGGGCAAATATGCTCCACTATGTTAACTACGCTTTCTATTTCTGGTTGAAAAGCATATTGAAATAATGTTTTGTATTCTTTTTGAAAGAGAGATTCTTATACCATTACCTCTGGTACTTCTGCCCTTTTATTTTAACCTTCACTTCACCATGAATGAGAATACTCGTATCTGTGTGTGGGTGTCCAGACTGTGGCTTCTGTCACGCAACCCTTAGATGCCAGACTGCTAAACCAATTTCTCTACTTGGCTGTTTCCTTCTGCTATTAAAACTTATGTACTTATTTCTATCATACTCATATTCGACCTTGTTAGTAGCACATTGTTTATTGTTAGTTTTAGCCCTCCAAATTACTTTCAGTAAGTTTTTTTTTTTTTTTAGATGGAGTCTCGCACTGTCGCCCAGGCTGGAGTGCAGTGGCTCAATCTCCACTCATTGCAAGCTCTGCCTTCCAGTGCCTTCCAGGTTCACGCCATTCTCCTGCCTCAGCCTCCTGAGTAGCTGGGACTACAGGCGCCCACCACCACGCCTGGCTAATTTTTTGTATTTTTAGTAGAGACAGGGTTTCACTGTGTTAGCTAGGATGGTCTTGATCTCCTGACCTCGTGATCCGCCTGCCTCGGCCTCCCAAAGTGCTGGGATTACAGGCGTGAGCCACTGCGCCTGGCCTCAGTAAGTTTTTTAAAGGCGGTTTTTGGCCAGGTGCGATGTCTCATGCCTGTAATTCTAGCACTTTGGGAGGCCCAGGCAGGAGGGTCACTGGAGCTTAGGAGTTCGAGAGCAGCCTGGGCAACATTGTGAGAAAAAACAGAAGAAAAGAAAGAAAAAGGCAATTTTTGTGGTAACTTTTTTTCTTTATGTTCAATTGAGAAGTCATTTTGGTCTGGGCGTGGTGGCTCACACCTGTAATCCTAGCACTTTGGGAGGCCAAGGTGGGTGGATCACTTGAGGTCAGGAGTTAAAGACCACCCTGGCCAACATGGTGAAACCCCGTCTTTACTAAAAATACAAAAATTAGTCAGGCGTGGTGGTGTGTGCCTGTAGTCCCAGCTACTTGGGAGGTAGTTGAGGCATGAGAGTTGCTTGAACCCAGGAGGTGGAGTATGCAGTGAGCCAAGGTCATGCCACTGCACTCCAGCCTGGGTGACAGAACGAGACTCCATCTCAAAAAAAAAAAAAAAAGATAAGTCATTTTGCTATTATGAAAAGAAGTTCATAAGCCTAATAAAGCTTTGGAACATAAAAAGCAAAATCCCTTTCAAAATAATAATGGCTTCTTTCTTATAACATTAACTGGTAAGTTGATAATGCTGGTCATAAACCATATTTTTAGTTCCTTTGTGATTTGTATTCTCTTCTTGTTTTTCTCTGAATTGCAGAATTTTAGTTATTGCTATACAAATAGTTTCAGGAAGGATAGAACAACATTTGTTTTCTAGCCATCTTTGGAGTAAAGCTGTGAAGTTGCATCTACCATTACTATTTCCCTCTTGCCCCCTCTGAAGTTTATAAGTGACTAATCTGCTTTGCTGGGCAAGTCCTTGGTTTCCTTCTTTTAAGACTTTTATTTTCCTTTTTTTTTTTTTTTTTTTTGAGACATAGTTTTGCTCTTGTTACCCAGGCTGGAGTACGATGGTGCAATCTTGGCTCACCGCAACCTCTGCCTCCTGCATTCAAGCGATTGTCCTGCCTCAGCCTTCCGAGTAGCTGGGATTACAGGCGTGCGCCACCACACCTGGCTAATTTTCTATTTTTAGTAGAGATAGGGTTTCTCCATGTTGATCAGGCTGGTCTCAAACTCCCGACCTCAGGTGATCCGCCCGCCTTGGCCTCCCAAAGTGGTGGGATTACAGGCGAGCGCCACCGTGCCCAGCCAACACTTTTCTTTATGGGGGTGACAAGATCAGTATATGATCATTTTCATAGTTTGTTTTCTTTAGAATGGTGCTGTGATTTTTGTGTCTACTTTTTATGTCTAATTATTTGTTGTTATAATTTTGTTAAAGATCTCAGGAAACAGGCTCGACAGCTGGAAAATGAACTTGACCTGAAACTAGTTTCCTTCAGCAAACTATGTACAAGTTACAGTCATAGCAGTACCCGAGATGGAAGACGCGACAGGTATAGGTACTACCAGATTCTGTCTCCTATGCCTTAACTGTGTTTTTAAAGCATTAAAAAATAAACTAAAATATATAACTTCTGTAAGTTGGTCTATTGGTGAATTTTTGGTGTTTTGTTTTGCCATTCATTGTTTTATTTTTTAGTGACTTATTAAAATTCTTCTGAATTCTCGAGACTAGCATTTATTTGGAATCCTTAGACAAAGATTGTTACAGTGTCAGAAGAAACCTGCTAGAACTTCAGAATAAGTTTGTATCAAAAATATAAGTGTCTAATTCAGCCAGTGTAGGGAAAAGGTGGCTGATTTGCCTGTGTGGCATGTATTTCTTGTGTTTTTCAATTGCTAAATGGACCTGTGGATCTACCCAGGTGCCAGGTATACATACTGCTTTTCTGGTGTTTATTGTATTAGAGGGTATCTAATGCACTGTGTATCCTTGTTATTAATTATCAAAGCTATCTTTAATTTTGGTACTTTTTTGAGAAACTAGTGTATTACCATATTAAATGTGTGGAAAATATATTCTTATCTTTGAAGCTTATGCTCTCTGTAAGTCATCCACTTGTTTCAAGAAAATGTTGGGAGTAGCCAGGCACAGTGGATCACGCGTGTAATCCCGGGACTTTAGGAGGTTGAGGCGGATGGATCACTTGAGCCCAGGAGTTCAAGGCTAGCATGGGCAACATGGTGAAACCCGGTCTCTAAAAAAAATAGAAATAAAAAAAATTTTTTAAATTAGGCAATATTTAAGACAGTTACAAAGAATAATATCATGAACCCCCATGACCCTATCTCCCATTTTTAAAAAATGATAATTACTCATTCCACTGAAGCCCCTTATGGCACCCCACTTTCTCCCACCCCATAATCAACATATATTCTTACTGCATGTTTATATTCCTGAGCAATTCATAGTATTCTATTATGTTATATAGTATATATATAATATAGTTATTCTACAACTTTTTCTTTAACATTTTTGAGATTCAGCTATGGATTCATTTAACTCTGGTATATTCATTTGTAATTCATATGTAGTATTTTATGACTGTATCACAGTTTAACCATTTGATGATGGCCATTGTTTCTAATTTTTGCTAATTAATAATAATAATTTTGATAGCTGACATAAGAGTGTTCATTATATGTTAGGTAAGAGCTTTCTATAAATGCTGCTGGGAACATTTTTACGCAGAATGTTTCTATATACCTAGCGGTGAAATTGCTGGTAGCAGAGTTGTTGTTAATCCACACTTATTTTACATACTTTTTCAAAGATTAGAAGTGAGTAGGATATTTGTCAGCTAATAAAAACAATGAAATCTGAGCTTGGATTTGAATCTAGGTCTATCTCCAGAGCCCACACTCTAAACCCTACTATAGTGTATACATTTGAACAAAAAGCTAATTTCAACACTATAGCCAAAGTACTATTTCTTTTTCATAAGGACTCCTTGGTTGTAAAGGCAGCAAGGCCAACATTGACTCTAGGATCTAAAAATAAATTACTAACACATCAAATAGATTGCATTGCTTTGGGCTTGGCTTTATTTAGCAAGTAAAGAGAATGAAAAATGTTCTTTCTATGCATTTTCTATGTTCTGTGTGCTTCATGAACTAATACTTTTGTTATTCCTCTAAAGGAAAAACTATCTTGAAAACATTTCCCAAGAAATTCTACCACAAACTGAAACTGGCTTTGTAGAATTACTTCAGCCTAACTCCCCTTCTAAATAAAAACCTAAGGCCATGAGGATCAGGATTTGATGTCTATTCTAAAGTGTCTTGTTTGATGCCCAGGTTGGAAGCATGTCACCATGAGTCAACTAAGCAATAACTAGAATATTATTTATTCCAGGCATCTTTCTTTCTTTTTTTTTTTTAACTTTCTGTATTTTGAGAACTTCAAGGTCTATGAATCATTACCCACCTATAAGATGAATTAAATTTAACTGAATCCCAGTATTGTGAAGAATTAGTTTTTGGCCATTTCCCTTTACTCTTACACTGTCCTGATGAATATATGAATACAATGAGTATAGAATAACCAGTAGTAGAGATTGCTCTCGTGTTCATTCATTTATTCAACAGACGTTTAATGAGCATCTACTATGTGCCAGGCTGTATACTAGGTGCTAGGCATATATCTATGAATAAGACAGAGCAGTTTTTTCCTCCCTTCATGAAGCTTTAATTCTATTGGCATATTGTTCTTTTTCATATATCTGGTAGAGGAGGATTTATATTAGTAGTCTACAGAGCATTTATTTTAATATTTTTCATTTGCCACACCCAGGCACTGGTCACAGGGTAGCACAAAGTCTTCAGTAAGATTGGAGAGCACAGTCATTGCCTGGGCATTTATCTGTGTCCAGTATAACTGATCTGTACTGAGCTGCTCATCAGATGCTAATACATACCTAACCTGATGAAGGTTAGTGGTGTTTTGGAAAAGGCAAAAGAAACACTGAGGACAGGTGGGTTTAGAATTTGAATCTGTCAAACATAAGTTTCACTTGTAAAAAGATAGATTTTTGACTATTCAGATTTGAAAAGGCAATTTAACACAATTCTACAAAACAAAAGGATGATTGCATACTGTAAGTGAAAATGGAGAAGATTAGTACCAAAGCATGCAGGACATGGCTGTATATATTGGATTTAAAGCCAGTTCCTGAGTATTCATTAGCTAGTTATCCAATCTGTGGATCATTTAAACCTCAATCTTATTTCCTCTTGGTAAGAGTCAAGGAAAGAAGAGAGAACGTAATGTTGAGGTTGAAGGAACCATAATTCCTTTGGGGTAACAATGTAAAAGATCGTTTCTCACAGACCCTATATAACATAATCCATAATTCATTTTATGGCTCCTATTAATTACCTTATTATTTTAAGTATGTTTTAAAGGACTGCATTTGAGTAATGGATCCTCTTTAACTGAACTTCTTTTTAGTTCTGATACAACACCCCTTTTAAATGGATCAAGCCAAGACAGAATGTTTGAGACAATGGCGATTGAGATTGAACAACTTTTGGCAAGGGTAAGTGCTTTCTGTTAAATGGCTACTTTGCAAATAACTGTATACTTGTTAGGTAGGATCCTGGATTATATTGAGACAGACATGTTTATTGAAATTATCCGTTCCATTCAATATGTGTACCTCCCCACACCACTTGAATTTTGATGACAGCCATTCTCAGGTGATATGATGTTATTTTGGTCTTTATGGATTATGTGGGGGAATGCTGAATTCTTACTTGCTCTCTTGTTTGTTTTGTTTGGCTGTCAACCAAAAGGGCATATAGGCAAATAATTTGCTTTTAGCTGTTTATAGTGCTTAGTAAAATATTTTGATTGTTTTTTTTTCTTTATTTCTAGCTTACAGGGGTAAATGATAAAATGGCAGAATATACCAACAGTGCAGGTGTCCCCTCCTTGAATGCAGCCCTGATGCATACATTACAGCGGCATAGAGACATATTGCAGGTAATATATTGGGCTCGAGATGTTTTCATTATCACAGGAGTTTGGGTTTTTTTTTTTTTTTAATCCCTGCATTGGATATGTGCACATATATTTAAAACGACAAAGAGAAAAATCTGAGAAAATAAATGCCATGCTATAGGGACTTGTTTTACTTTTTTTTTGGTCACTATTATAAAATTCTGAAAATATCTAATAGCTCTTGCTATTTCCTGGCGAAGTTGAGTAATATTCATTACTGGGTACATATACTTCCACTATGGGAGACCTAGCTAGCTAGCTGTAACAGTGAAATAGCCAATGGTCATGTATAGACAATAACATGGTGGGTAAGCGTGTACTTTCAGCTGGCTTTGAAGATAATATGGAGGGGGAATGATTTACTATACTTAGTATATTGTTTAAGAAAACAGTAAATGTGTATGCACCAATAAAACTAAATAAACTTTTAAAGATTTAAATGGAGGATATGTTAAAAATATGGTAGTACAAATAGGAAGGCAATTTTTTTTTTTTTTTTTTTTTTTTGAGATAGGGTTTCTCTGTTACTCAGGCTGGAGTGCAGTAGCACAATCACAGCTCACTGCAGCCTCAACCTCCCAAGCTCAAACAAGCCTCCTACCTCAGCGTCCTGAGCATCTGGGACCACAAGCACGTGCCACCACGCCTGGCTAATTTTTTAAAAGCTTTTGCAGAGACAGGTCCTTGCCATGTTGCCCAGGCTGGTCTCTAACTCCTGTGTTCACGAGGTTTTGCTATATTGCCCAGGCTGGTCTCTTAACTCCTGTGTTCACAGGTTTTTGCTATGTTGCCCAGGCTGTTCTCTTAACTCCTGTGTATGGGCAGTCCACCCCCTCAGCCTTCCAAAGTGCTAGAATTATAGGCATGAGCTGCTGTACCCAGCCACAAATATTTTTAATATTGAGAAAAGTCAGCAACTATTTCTAATTTTAAAAACTGTTTTTAAAAGTAGGAGTAGATGGCCGGGCGCAGTGGCTCATGCCTGTAATCCCAGCACTTTGGGAGGCCGAGGCAGGTGGATCACCTGAGGTCAGGAGTTGGAGACCAGCCTGGCCAACATGGCGAAACCCTGTCTCTCCTAAAAGTATAAAAATAAGCTGGGCATAGTGGTGGGCGACTGTAATCCCAGCACTTTGGGAGGCCGAGGCAGGTGGATGACCTGAGGTCAGGAGTTGGAGACCAGCCTGGCCAACATGGCGAAACCCTGTCTCTCCTAAAAGTATAAAAATAAGCTGGGCATAGTGGTGGGCGCCTGTAATCCCAGCTCCTTGTGTGGCTGAGGCAGGAGAAGCTTGAACCCAGGAGGCGGAGGTTGCAGTGAGCTGAGATTGCACCACTGCACTCCAGCCTAGGCTACAAGACTGAGACTCCATCTTAAAAAAAAAAAAAAAGTAGGAATAGAAAGATACTTTAATACAAAAATGTATTATCAGGTTAAAAGCTAGCATTGTGTTTAAAGAGAAAGCAATAAAAACATTCCCATTGTATGAAACAAGACAAGGATACCCATGATCGCTACAAATGTATAACGTTGTTTTTAAGTTCTTGATGGTGCAATTAGACAGTAAAAAGAAATGAAATGTATGCTGGGCATGGTGGCTCACACCTCTTATCCAAGCACTTTGGAGGTCTGAGGTGGGCGGATCATTTGAGGTCAGGAGTTGGAGACCAGCCTGGCCAGCAGGGTGAAACCCCTTCTCTACTAAAAATACAAAAATTAGCAGGGCGTGGTGGTGGGTGCCTGTTATCCCAGCTACTTGGGAGGCTGAGGCAGGAGAATAGCTTGAACCCTTGAACCTGGGAGGTGGAGGTTGCAGTGAGCCGAGATTGCGCCACTGCACTCCAGCCTGGGCAACAGAGTGACTGTCTCAAAAAAAAAAAAAAAAAAAGATGTAAATATTGGAAAGGAAGAGGCAACATTTCTGTGAGGTAGCAGGATAAAATTATATGTCTAGTACACGCAAGAAAATTACCTGATAAAAAGTTAGAAACAATTAAATTCAGTAAGATGGTAGATCACAAAATGAATACATAAAAGCAAATAGTTTTCCTATTATGATAGGAAATAAATGATAACCTGTTAGAAAATATAATGGAAGAAACTATAAAGCATTTATATATGAATTAAATAAGAAATGTGTAGGACTTGTATGTGCAGAATTCTACTGAGGGACATAGAACAAGATTTAAGTAAAGGAAAGAATCATTCTGTTTTTGGATAGGAAGACTTTCGTCTAAATTGCATGACATCCCAGTGGAAACAGCAGGGTTGTATTGTTGTTTGTTTAATTAAAAACAAATGACATAATGACACCAAAGTTCATTTGGAATCATGGACATACAAGAACAACCAAGAAAAACAACCCGAAAATGAAGATAAGTGGTAGAGGGTTGGTTCCTAGTTCTACCAGATCTTAAAACCTGTTAAAAAGCTGGAATAGTTAAGACAGTTTGATACTAGAGAAAAAAATAAATAAATAAAAACAATTAAACAGAGTTTATATGTAGACCCAATTATGTTTGGAAATTTTTAGTTTCTGATAAAGATGTTTAAAAATCAGTGGGGCAAAGAGAAATTATAAAATAAATGGAACTATAACCATTGCCTAATTATTCAGAGATTTTAAAAAAACAATTCTATCTCAATCCTCACATCCAGAACAAATTCCAAATGGATCCAAGAAGTATAGAAAAAGAAACCATAAAGCAGAGGTGAAATTTGTAAACTTTTGAGCAGAAAGGACTTTCTAAATAAGACTTGATACTGGAAACCATAACGAATGGCTAATTTGCTTACTACACAGAGATGTAATAGAAATAAGAAAAAGACAGTAGGAAAATGGACAAAGGATATAAAATTGCTTACAAAAAAATGAATGGCCAAAACTATAAAAACATTTTCAGCAGTATTTCCAAATAAAAATACAGAAATCTAAAAGAGGTGATTTTTCACATCAGATTAGCAAATGTTGAAACATTTATAACCCATTATTGGCAAGAGTAAAAATTAAAAAAGGGCACTCATATATTGCTGGTGGGAACATAAATTGATGTAATGTTTATAGAAGGCAGTTTAGCACTACCAGAATTTAAATGAATGTAAGATTCTTTGATCCAGTTATTCTTTTTTTTTTTTTTTTTTTTTTTGAGACGGAGTCTCGCTCTGTTGTCCAGGCTGGAGTATTGGAGTGCAATGGTGCGATCTCGGCTCACTGCAGCCTCCACCTCCTGGGTTCAAGCGATTCTTCTGCCTCGGCCTCCCGAGTAGCAGGAACTACAGGCGTGCGCCACCACGCCCAGCTAATTTTTGTATTTTTAGTAGAGATGGGGTTTCATCATATTGATCAAGCTGGTCTTGAACTCCTGATGTCATGATCCACCCACCTCGGCCTCCCAAAGTGCTGGGATTACAGGCATGAGCCACCGTGCCCAGCCCTGATCCAATTATTCTATTGCTAGGCATTTACTCCTTTTTTTTTTTTTAAGCTCTGTTGAACTTAATAGACATTTACTCTTTAAATATACTTTTTTTTTTTTTTTTGAGACAGAGTCTCACTCTGTCACCCAGGCTGGAGTGCAGTGGCGCAGTCTTGGCTCACTGCAACCTCTGCCTCCCGGGTTCACACCATTCTCCTGCCTCACCCTCCCGAGTAGCTGGGACTACAGGCGCTCGCCACCATGCCCGGCTATTTTTTTGTATTTTTAGTAGAGATGGGTTTCACCGTGTTAGCCAGGATGGTCTCGATCTCCTGACCTCATGATCCACCCGCCTTGGCCTCCCAAAGTGTTGGGATTACAGGCGTGAGCCACTGCGCCCAGCCTAAATATAGTTTTTTTAAAATAAAAGAGTTCAGTTAAAAAAATATATGTAAGAATGTTTATTGGCAGTATTTTTTTTTTTTTTTGAAACAGTCTCGCTCTGTTGCCTAGGCTGGAGTGCTGTGGTATGATCTCAACTCACTGTAACCTCTGCCTCCCAAGTTCAAGTGATTCTCCTGCCTCAGCCTCCTGAGCAAAGTAGCTGGGACTACAGGTGCGTTCCACCACACTGGCTAAGTTTTGTGTTTTTAGTAGAGACGGGGTTTCGCCATGTTGGCCAGGCTGGTCTCGAACTCCTGACCTCTAGTGATCCGCCCACCTCAGCCTCCCAAAGTGCTGGGATTACAGGCATGAGCCACCCTGCCTAGTCTTGCAGTATTTTTAATAGCAAACAAAATGAAAACAACTAATGTGTTTATCAGTAGGGAATTTATTAAATTGTGATAGTCATAAGATAATATTCTATGCAGCTATTAAAAAGAATGATGTAGATTTCTTTTTCCTAATATGGAAAGATTGCTTGATACTTTATGAAGTACAAAAAGCAAGGTGTACATCAGAATGTATATTATGACTTACTTGGCAAAGTGAAAGAAATAATAGATAAGCTTGTATATGTAAAAGCATATTTCCTGGCCAGGTGCAGTGGCTCACGCCTGTAATCCCAGCATTTTGGGAGGCCAGTGTGGGTGGAACTGTTGAGGTCAGGAGTTCAAGACCAGCCTGGCCAACATGGTGAAACTCCATCTCTACTAAAAATACAAAAATTAGCTGGATGTAGTGGCACGCTCCTATAGTCCCAGTACTAGGGAGGCCGAGGCACTAGAATCGCTTGAACTCAGGAAGTGGAGTTTGCAGTGAGCTGAGATGGCACCACTGTACTCCAGCCTGAGCGACAGAGCAAGACTCTTGTCTCCAAAAAAAAAAGAAAATAATAATTTCCTGGAAGAAAATACAAAATGATGGTAACAGTTATAAGGTATGGAGCAGAATGTTTTGTTTTCCTTTGTTTCACCTTTATTTCTTTTGGTGCTCTTTTAATATTCTCCTCCATGTTTATGTGTTACTTTTGTTTTTTAAAAGGTCAACAGGGACTCTGTGGGAGACAAGATTTTGATTTTCTTCTTTATCTACATCTCTGAATTTATGAAAAGTAATGAAATACTTTTAACAGTGGTACAAAAATAGTAGAAAATGTTTAAAGATTATTTTGTTCCTTATAATTCTCTTGATTCTGTTCTTTTTTGTTTAGAAATTAAATTTTTTGTGAGAGCTCCAAAATGATGAAATTTGAAAATAAGCTCTATTAAGTATACTACTAAGTAAAAAGAGCCTCTCAAGTTTTCTCCTAGACTATTTGAAGTTATTTTATCTCAGAATTTTTTTCTTCTTAATTCTGCCTCGTAAGACAAAGTACTAGGAGGTACAAAGGATAGTGATTTAATGGCACTGTTTCCTTAGCACTGAATTATTTTCACTTGAAAGAAGTTGGTCACTCTTCAGGAAAGTAATTTTAAAGTTATTTTTACCTTTGGTTAATTTGATTTCTTAAATAGCAGTTTTCTTGACAAATTTACAGTGTGATGATGATACATAACTGGTTCAGTGAGATGAAAATCCATAATTAGCTTCTGTTGAGACTGGATGTTGATTTATTACAGGATTATACACATGAATTCCATAAAACCAAAGCAAACTTTATGGCAATACGGGAAAGGGAGAATCTCATGGGATCAGTACGAAAAGATATTGAGTAAGTTACCTTTTATATTATTTTGTAGAATATTCATTCAGATTTGGCTTTAGGATATGTTCACGGTTAATTGCAAATTGAGTGGCAGAACCGTGGTTGAGGTTTTAGGGTTTCCAATTCCCATTTCACTGTCTTTTTAACATTGCTGCTACAATGTCATCCTAATTTACTTTTCCATTTTTATCTCATGCTTTCTCTTACTTTATCATTGGCTCCTGCAAACCTTGACTTTCCTGTCTTAATTCAAAGTCCAGCTTAGGTGGTTCTTCATGGTTCTCTGATCTCTTACCTCCCACCCTAAGAATTATAATGTTACTTTTATGATCCTCTGCAGATGTGTCAAAGAAAAAAAAATTCTTTAATTGTAACATTATCAGTAACTGAAGCTCCCCATGTTTCTCTTCCTGATTATCACCTATCCCCTGGCCCTGTCCCTTGTCCCAACAGTTACATATTTTACAAACAGTAATATGTACAAACTCACTCATAGCCTTATGTTAAATTATTTAAAGACTCCCAACATTCTCATACTGATCTCAATCTATAATTTTAAATATTTGGTTTTTTCTTCTGTCCCTTCACCTCACCTTTAATGATCTATTCTAGCATTTCATATGCATTTTTGGAAATTTTTTTAACAACTAAACACTACTGACAAAGTTAAGTCCCATGGGCGTCTCATTGAAGCTGAAGACGTTCCAATTTGGAGCCATCTAATGATACCTGTCATCGTCTCTTTTGTGATAAATGTGATAAATTATGTGATACATTTTATAAAGTATGATACACATTTATGGTAAACTGTATATTATGTGTACTCTCGAAAACACTTTCCTAGAGATCCTTTATTTTATTGTAACAGTAACAGTTTCAACAGTAAGATTGTTGTAATATTTTTAGTCCTTCAGGACATTTAAGTCTTTTGTTTAATTTCCATGTAGTCCATTTATATATATGTTTTGAGGAATGCATTGGGAACCCATATAGGGGATGGTCTTTAATGTATAGACACTGAGCCCCCCCATAATTTGTGGGAATCACTAGAATGCAACCCATTGTAATAACTTGCTTTTTGAAAAATGGCCATAAAAGATATGTTCATCTATTCATTAAACTGTCTCCTGAGTATCAACTCTGAGTCAGTCACAGCAGAAGGTAGAAATGAAAAGACCGGCCAGGCGTGGTGGCTCACGCCTGTAATCCCAGCACTTTGGGAGGCTGAGGCAGGCGGATCACTTGGGGCCTGGAGTTCAAGACCAGCCTGGCCAACATGGTGAAACCCCGTCTCTACTAAAAATAAAAAAATTAGCTGGGCGTAGTTGTAGGCATCTGTAATCCCAGCCACTCGGGAGGCTGAGGCAGGAGAATTGGTTTAACCTGGGATGTGGAGGTTGCAGTGAGCTGTGATCGTGCCACTGCACTCTAGCCTGGGTGACAGAGCAAGACTCTGTCTAAAAAAAAAAAAGAAAGGAAAAGACCAATGTGGCCCTGTAGGAGTTTAGAATCTAGGTGCTAGAGGAAAGTATATGTAGTAGTTTACACAGTATTTTTTAATGTATTGTATTTGTTGGCCTCATAGCAATCTTTTGGTTAAGATAGAAATGATCAGTCTCATTTTACAAAACTAGGTATTGAGACACTTGTCTGAGGTGAAGTGGCTATGAAATGATTCAGTATAGATTTAAATCCAAGTCATCAGTCTCCTGAGTCCAATGCGTTCTTGGTTATATTATTCTGCTTTCCTCAGTGGTGGTTTCTCCTGTAGCACTGCCTTTCAGCCAGTATTTCAGTTTTAACAGCATGTTGGCTGCAGTGAGCCAACATTGTGCCACTGCATGCCAGTCTGGGTAACAAAGTAAGACTCTGTCTCCAAAAAAAAAAAAATTGTTCCTGATACTTTATTAGTGGAAAACAGAAAAATTAAATTTTTGATAGTTGTGATAAGAGTAATTTTTTTGTCAACTTCAATTCACTGAAGACCAAAATGGTTATCCTTAAGTGTGCCAAAATGAGCAAATCTTTAGCTTGATTTCAGTGTTCCTTAGGCTTCAGTTGGTGGACCGCATATATTATTGTGAAAGAAAACATTTCATTTCAACAGCTTTCCCACCCTGTGTGCTACGTACTAAATCAGTCCTAAGTTTTACTTCTACTTGGAGAAAAATGAAGATATCAGAGATAGGAGGTAAAGGAAAAGTAAGATTGTTTTGGTTGTTTGTTTCAGAATGTTGAGTTATTTTGGTGAAAAACAGTAAACTGTTGGGCCTAAATTAGAGATGCAGAGGCATTAATATTTATCTACTTAAAATAGATAACATTTTTCAGAGGGAAATGCAAAGGATTATGTACTTTCATTGTTCATTCAAAACTCTGGAGAGGCTCAGTTTTTCTACTTTCAAGATCACTAGGGTCAGTCACTTAATCTGATTTTGTATTCTCTGCCAAAAATATTTTTAAATTTTCTCTTTTGTCCCAGGTCATATAAAAGTGGGTCTGGAGTAAACAACAGAAGAACTGAGCTATTTTTGAAAGAACATGACCACCTTCGAAAGTAGGTATTGAATGTATGTGCATTATGTGGTGTTCCACGTTTATTAATTCATTTACTTATGTAACCAACATTTTATGATGTTTATTATACTGAGTGCCTTGTCCATGCTAATTAATTTTATTCTCCTAATGACTCTTTTCAATAGAAAAGGAATTGCAACTGTTCCAACCATAATTAGGAAAGATCCTATGCTGTTGAATATTTCACATCACTTAATTGTTACCTTAATATGGTTTTTTTTTTTGTTTTTTTTTTTTTTTTTTTGAGATGGAGTCTCGCTCTGTCACCCAGGCTGGAGTGCAGTGACTCAATCTCAGCTCACTGCAGCCTCTTGCCTCCCGGGTTCAAGCGATTCTCCTGCCTCAGCCTCCCAAGTAGCTGGGACTACAGGCGTGTGCCACCATGCCTGGCTAATTTTTTTGTATTTTTGGTAAAGATGGAGTTTCACCATGCAGCCAGGATGGTCTCCATCTCCTGACCTCGTGATCCACCCACCTTGGCCTCCCAAATTGCTGGGATTACAGGCGTGAGCCACCACCACACCCGGCCAGTGCATGTGCTAATTCTCTACAGAGAGAGACTGAGACAGGATGAAACTGAATGGAATAAGAGCTCCTGATGAATTAGATGAGTCGTAGAGACTGAAAAGATGGGCTTAGTCATTGCCCTCAGTATGATAACACGAGCTTCTAAACACTTCTCTTAAATCAATTTTTTTTTTTGTAATTACAAATACTTGCTAGGTAATAAAATAACATTAAAATTATCAGTAAAATATGTTTACAAAATAATGTGAAAAACTTTAGTTTTTCAGTGTTTTTGTATTTCATTTGCCAAGTGCTTTGAGGAAGAAGTGGCAAGATTTTTTTGAAATAACTTTAAATAACAAAAGCTATAAATGCCTTTCATAGTGCTCATTTTAGAAAGTATGGATAGTTCAACAACACAAAAAGAAAATTGAAATGACACATTACTACAAATTCTGTAACATTTTTTACTCTTCAGTAGATTGCAAGCTTTTTCCCATATAATTTGATTTTTTGTTTTTTTAAAATAAATGGTGCATATATCCCATAATAAAGATAAACCATAAATTATGTAACCGTTTCCCTAATGTTGGCCTTTTGGGTTATGTTCTGTTTTTACTATTATACACAGTAAAGCCTTTGTGTGTATCCGTCATGATTGCCTCATTCTAAATTCCTAAATCAGAATCGCAGGATTAAAGAACACACTCATTTGCAAAGTTTTTCTATAATATTGGCAAATTTCCAAGTTTGATATTTTGCAGTAGGGTCAGACCTTTTATGGCTAGAACTATGTTTAAGCTTTTGCTTCTTCATAAATATTGTTTTTTAATGTTAATGTAATTTTTTACTTGCTCCAAAAGCACATATTTTTGCCTGGAAAAAGAGTAAATCAGTTTTTGTAAATGAATGCCAGACTTAAACACACACACACACACACACACACACACAACTTTGTAATGAATTGTTTTTACCAGCTCTCCTTAATACTCTTTTTATCTAAAAATAAATGCTGTTAGGTTTTAGCAATTTATGTTATGGATGACAAATTTCTTTTGCTATATGGTGGATAAAGTAACTTTCGTTTTTGGCTTCTCTTTCCCTGAGTCTGTCAGTCAGAAGAAAATACTGACTTTGAATTAGTGTCAAGCTTGTAACTACTTGTTTTTTGCTGGACTGTTGATACATTCTCATAGGGTTTTTAGTTGCTATTTAGATAATTTATCTTTCTTTATGTAATTGTTCTTTTTCAGTACTCCCTGATATTTTTCTTCTTGAAAAAGTATCTAGTTAATTTTGTATAGTTCTTCTCCCCACCCCAAAAATTTCTGCCTTTATAATCTTTTCTTTCTTTTTTCTTTAAGACAGAGTCTCACTCTGTTGCCCAGGCTGGAGTGTTGCAGTGTGATCTCAGCTCACTGTGCCCTCTGCCTCCTGGGTTCCAGCGGTTCTCCTGCCTCAGCCTCCTAGGTAGCTGGGACTACAGGCACCTGCCACTACACCCAGCTAACTTTTGTATTTTTAGTAGAGATGGGGTTTCACTATGTTGGCCAGGCTGGTCTTGAACTCCTAACTTCAAGAGATCCACCCACCTCAGCCTCTGAAAGTGCTGGGATTACAGGCGTGAGGCAATGTGCCCAGACTTTTTTTGTTTTTGACTTGAGGGTCTCACTCTGTCACCCATTGTTTCTCTCTTTGTATTTATTTTATACAAGATGTATGGCTTTTTCTGGCCAACATGGTGAAAACCCATCTCTACTAAAAATACAAAAATTAGCCGGGTATGGTGGTGGGCACCTGTAATCCCAACTACTTGGGAGGCTGAGGCAGGAGAATTGCTTGAACCCGGGAGGCGGAGGTTGCAGTGAGCCAAGATCGCGCTACTGCACTTCAGCCTGTGTGACAGAGTGAGACTCCGGCTCAAAAAAAAAAAAAAAAAAAAGACATGTGGCTGATTATATTCTTGCTGTCTTTATAGATGCAGAATTAAGGAGTAGAGACAGACAGACTATATTACCTCAAACATTGAAATGCCATAATTTATCCAGAATCATACATTCATTACTTTACCAGGCATATGATGCTTTTTCTCTAGAAGCATTTTGTCATTTTGAATAAAATACGTCTTCTGTATTTACCTTAATGAAGTTGACAACTTTCAGAGGTTTTCAGTGGTGAAGATAAACTTGAATAAGGAGATAACTTACACAAGCAGAAAAAGCCTCATCTCTTCTGGATTCCTTTAATGCCAGTGGTCATCACCAGGTGTAGATCAGTCACCTTTTACCCAGGCTGGGACTGCCATCTTCTCATCTACAGGTGTTGTCACCTTAGCAATCTTCTGCGTCTCACTGTCAGCCAACACATTTTCTCCTTCCAAGCCTCTGCAGTCTCATGAGTTTGTCTGTATTTTTCTTCTTATAACCTACCTTGCTACCTTAGCCAGCCTGGATCTCATAGGAGATTAACTGAAATACTCCCAACATTGGGCCTTTCCTGTGCCCCTGTCTTCCTGCTGTACCCTGGCAAAATGCCAGCCCAATCCACAGTCTGTTGTTCTACTTCTGTATGAGAGGGCTAAAGAAAAAGCAACTAGTCATACAGATTAACTCTGTTTTAAATTAACTATTAAATATTTTCAACCTCGTCTGAGTACTCTGCCTTGCCTGATGCCTTTTGCTTGCCTAGCCCTGTTTAGTTCTCATTCTCTTCAAGAACTTTACCAAATCTTCTCCTTCCCCCTCTTGACCTTCCTGTCTCTTCACCTGACACAGAGGTTCTTAGCTTCCACTTCATTGAGATTTTTAAGGTTTTGATCTTTTCTATAAATTGACCTATAGGAGTATCCCTCTTTACCCCTTTCCTATAGTTGTTAGGGGATGGAGTATTTGTCCTGAGAAGGCCAATACGTGCAATGGACACTTGTCTCTATCCCCATTTGCTGTGTAAGTATTTGACTCTTCAGCCATCCGGTACACTGTCTGTCTCTGGTTTACACCTGCTGTCTCTGTGTCAGCACTCATTTCCACTTTAGCCCATTGACTTCTTCCCTCACAACACTACTGAACTTGCTGTCAATAGGCACATCAGTGATCTCCTGCATGCCAAGTCTCAAGGACATTTTTCTTCATGTTGTTTGGCTGCTGCTCTGCCTGACTTGATATTATAGTCTCCTTTCCTTGAAACCCTAGGCTACTGTGGCACTACACTTTACTGATTCTCCACTTACCTTTCTTACTTCTCTTTTGTTTTTTTCCTGAGTCTCTCCAGATGTGGCCTAGGAATCCTTTTAAACACAGTGCTCCAGGCAGAAATTAGTTGGAGTTAGTTCACAAGATGCAATTTATTTGCCATCCACCCTTGCATTTCAGCTCCATTATTTGTCCTTGACATGCTTGTCTATAAAAACACTTTCTCCTTCCCAGAGATGGCAACTAACAATACCTAGCAAAGAGAAATGGGAATTTCATTCACAATGTCATAGGGAAAGCAATTGGTAAAATTATTTTACTGCCAAGGATAATAAGATTAGAGAGTTGAAGAAAGAGGCATGAATTCTGAAATTGTATAGAACCATCTAAAAGGTAAAGCTGAGGAGTTTTATCCATACTTACAGGCTGTGACTGTTTTCATAGAAGTACTCTCTGATTTATGGGCATGTCATTGATTACAACTAGAATTGCAGATTGTGCACATTAAACACATCAGCTTAAAAATCCTTGACATTTTAAAAATAGCTTTGGCAGAGTTTTAGAGTAGTCATGATATTTAAAATATTATCTTAATTTGTTGGTTTCCTAGAGTATATTTTCATTTAATCATATGTATGATAAGAACATACAGACTTCTTGCTGGGGGCATTGGCTCATGCCTGTAAAGCCTGTAATCTCCGCTACTCAGGAGGCTGAGTTGGAGGATTGCTTGAGGCCAAGACTTGAGATTGGCCTGGGCAACATAGCAAGACTCTGTCTCTGAAATAATAATAATAATAAAAATACTAAGTGTATTTCTTGGTTTCTAGGGTTAATTTTTTTTCATCTTCCTCTCATTAATTTACCACTTTTATCTGACTAAGATACCTTAAGTTTCTTTATTCCTTGGATTGATAGTATAGTGAAATGATTAGGGCAGGGTTTTGAAACCAGAGAGTCCTGGGTTCAAATCCTGGTGTGGACTCTATCTTTTTGGGGTAAGGACCTTTAAATTCTCTGACTTTCCAGTGTCTTTTAAATGGGTAAAATAACCCTTACTTTATGGAATGTTGCAACGATGAAAGAGGATGTATGTAAAATGTTAACCTATTACAGAGCTTGATATGTAGTAGACGAATTCTAAAATTACATTGAGCCATTTTGCCTATAGTGGTGTTAGAATAGAAAAGTATACTCATACATTAGAATTGTGCACCTAGAGCTAAGTGATTCCAGCCCTGTGGAACCCGTCAATGCCAGAATGGCATGTAGGACTAGATAGATGAATGTCACACCTGACCCTGATTGTCTATTAAAACTCAATGTATGGCCAGATGCAGTGGCTCACGCCTGTAATTCCCACGCTTTAGGAGGCCGAGGCAGGCGGATCACTTGAAGTCAGGAGTTCAAGACCACCTGGCCAACATGGTGAAACCCCATCTCTACCAAAAATACAAAAATAAGCCAGGTGTGGTGGCAGGCGCCTATAATCCCAGCTACACAGGAGGCTGAGGCAGGAGAATTGCTTGAACCTGGCAGGCAGAAGTTGCAGTGAGCTGAGATCGCGTTACTCCATGCCAGCATGGGTGACAGAGCAATACTCCATCTCCAAAAAAAAAAAAAAAAAATCAATTTATTTTTAAATTACTCTTATTAGTCATGTCTTATTATATATCAGTATAATGAACATTTTATTTATTCAAATCCTTTTTTTTTTAGATGGAGATAATAAAATTTCAGTTGCATTCCACCTGTTTCTTCACGTGCATATCCGGATGCACATGTAATTTGTTGGTACCAGTTTTGGTTGTTTTAACGAGCATTTGTTGAGCATCTATGATGTGGAAAGTATTGTGCTGGGTGCTGGAGATAGAGAAGTTGAGTAAAGCATAGTGGCATCATCCCTGTCCTCAGTGAGCTCAGCCAGGTGGGGTGGGGAGCAGAAAAGAAATGTGAATCGGTAGTTCCAGTGCAAAGTAATAAGTGCTTTATTATGATATGCAAAGGTTTGTGCATACCCTAGAGGAGCACATGAAAGGGAGTCATTACTCTGCTGAAGCTTCTGAAAGGGCTTTAGAGAAGTCAAACATCTGATCTGGTTCTTGAGGAATGAGTAGGTGTTCTCCAAGTAGAGATAGAAAAAGATTGAAAAGTTGAAACTCAGACCTCATGACCATGCCTTTGTCTTCTCTTCTTAAATCCGTATCATTCCTCATACATTATTAAATGGATCTACTTTGAAACGTCATGCATTTACTCATAGTCCAAACCCTCTCCCAGGTTATAGGCCTCACTCTTGCACCTGAAGAGGACACACTGGGCAAAAGAAAGTGAGCAGTGGTGGTGCTCTGAAGGTCACCGGGGTCAGCCGAGGCTGCCATTCTTTTTCCTCATAAATCAGATTTACTGAGGTAGAATTTACTTACAGTAAAAATGTATCCATTTTAAGTTTACAGTTTGGTACGTTTTAACAAATATATAGACTCTTTTAACCGCCACCACAGTAAGACAGAGAACATTTCTATCACCCCAAAAAAGTTCCTTATGCCCCTTTGGAGTCAGTCCCCATCCCTCAGTCCCGGGCAGCTGCTTACTGGCTTTCTATCACTATAGATTAGTTTTACCTTTTCCAGCATTTTATACAAATGAATTCATACAGTCTGCACTTATTTCACCTAGCATAGTGTTTCTAAGACTTATTCTTTTTCTTAAATGTCAGTAATTGATTTCCTTCAATAGCAGAATAACTTCCATTGTATGATATACCACGATTTTATCCATTCAACCATTGTTGCACAGTTGGGTTATTTTCAGTTTTTGGCTATTAAAAACAAAATTATTATGAACATTCATAAACAAAACTTTGTGTGGTCACATGTTCTCATTCCTCTTTTTTTTTTTTTTTTTTTTTTGAGACGGAGTCTCATTCTGTTACCCAGGCTGGAGTGCAGTGGCGCAATCTTGGCTCACTGCAACCTCCACCTCCTGGGTTCATGACATTCTCCTGCCTCAGCCTCCCAAGTAGCTGGGACTACAGGCGCATGCCACCACGCCCAGCTAATTTTTTGTATTATTAGTAGAGACGGGGTTTCACCGTGTTAGCCAGGATGGTCTTGATCTCCTGACCTCGTGATCCACCCGCCTTGGCCTCCCAAAGTGCTGGGATTACAGGCGTGAGCCACTGTACCCGGCCGTTCTCATTCCTCTTGAGTAAATACTAGGAGTTGTATTGTTGAGTTGTATGGTAAGGATGTGTTCCAATTTATAAGAAAGTGTCAAACTTTTCCAAAGTGGTTATACCATTTTTGCATTCCTGTCAGTCGTGTGTGAGAGTTCAAATTGCTTTAAGCCCTTGCCAACACGCCTTTCTATTGTAACCATTTTAGTAGAAGTGTAATGGTTTTTATTGTGGTTTTGATTTGTATTTCTCTAAGGACTGGTGATGTTAAGCCTTCCTTCAAGTGCTTATTAACCATTCACGTATCTTCTTTTTTATTATTCACAACTCACAGGTTATTGTGACATTTGTATATCTTCTTTAGTAAGGGGGTCTGTTCAAGTCTTTTTGCCTTTTGTTGTGGGCCTTTTTCTATTGTGTTATAAGGGTTCTTCGTGTACTCTGGATGTAAGTCCTTTGTCAGATAAAGGTTTTGCAAGTATTTTCTCTGAGCCTGTGACTTCCTTTTCTTTTCATCTGGTGACTTTCAAAAGAGCCGAGGTTTTTAATTTTGATGAAATCTGGTTGATCAGTTTTTTCTTTCTGATTCATGTATTTTGGGCCTATTTAAGAAATCTTGGCTGTCCTAAGGTTACAAATTTTTTTCTTTTGTTTTCTTTCAGGAGTTTTAGTTTTAGCTTTTTTGTTTGTTTGTTTTTAAACCTGCAGCCAGCATCATACAGTTTTAGCTTTAACATTAGGTTTATAATCCACTTTGGCTTCACTTTTGTGTGTGGTGTAAGTTAAGGGTCAGGATTCATTTTTTTTTAAACACATGTATATTCCATTGTTTCAGTACCATTTGTTGAAAAGACTCTTTTCCTCTGTTTAATCTTTTCAAAGATGTTGACATCTTTCTAGAGAATTAATTGGACACTTGCTAGTTTATTTCTGAACTTTGTTCTGTTCCGTTGACCTACAGATCCATCCTTAGGCTAGTTGTACTCTGTTTACTGTAGCTTTATAATAAGTTTTGAAATGAGGTAGTGTATAAGTCTCCTAACTTTATCATGTATCTTCAAAGTTATTTTGACTCCTCTGGGTCCTATGCACTTCCATATAAATTTTAATATCAGATTGTTTAAAAGCCTGCTGAAATTTCAAATAAGAGTATATTGAATCTAGAGATCCATTTGGAGAGAATTGACATCTTAACAACTGTAAATCTTCCAATCCAGGAACAAGGTCTTATATGAAAATATACAAAGAACTCTTAAAATTCAACAATTTTAAAGTGGAAAAAAGATCTGAACAGCCATCTTAACCAAGGAAGATATACAGACAATAAATTAAGCATGTGAAGATACTTAATGTAATTAAGTATCATTAGGGTACTGCAAAGTAAAACAACAGTAAGATACCACTGCACAACTGTTAGAATGGCTAAATTCCAAAACACTGACAACATTAGAAGGAACAATGAAGGAAGTGGAGTAACAGGAACTCTCACTCATTGCTGGTGTGAATGCAAAATGGTACAGCGACATTGGAAGACACTTAACGCAGTTTTGTTTTCTTTTTCTTTTCTTTTTTCCGAGACAGAGTCTAGCTGTGTCGCCCAGGCTGGAGTGCAGTGGCGCGATCTCGGCTCACTGCATCCTCCGCCTCCCGGGTTTAAGCAGTTTTCTGCCTCAGTCTCCCAAGTAGCTGGGATTACAGGTGCATGCCACCACACCCGGCTAATTTTTGTACTTTTAGTAGAGACGGGGTTTCACCATCCTGGCCAGGCTGGTCTTGAACTCCTGACCTCGTGATCCACCCGCCTTGGCCTCCCAAAGTTCTGGGATTATAGGCATGAGCCACCATGCCGAGCCTGGCAGTTTTCTTAAAAAGCTAAATATGGTCTTACCATACATTCTAGCAGTCATGCTCCTAGTGATTTACCTAAATGAGTTGAAAACTTACATTTACACAAAAACCTGTGCATGAATGTTTTACAGCAGCTTTATTCATAATTGCCAAAAGTTGGAAGCAGTCAAGATGTCCTTAAGTGAATGGATAAGCAAATGGTGGTACATCCATGCAATGGAATATTATTCAGTCATACAAAGTAATAAGCCTTTAAGCCTGGAAAAGACACGGGGGAACTTTAAATGCATAAAAGCAGCCAGTCTGTGAAGGCTACATACTGTATAATTTTAACTATATAACATTTTGGACAAAGAAAACTATAGAGACAGTAAAAAGATCAGCAATTCTCAGGGGTTGAGGATGGGAAATGGAGGAAAAATGAATAGGTGAAGCACAGGATACTTAGGGCAGTAAAACTCTTCTGTATGATACTGCAAGGATGGATCCATGACAAAACCCCTACCACCGTGCAATGCAAAGAGTCAACTCTAAAGCATGGTGTTTAGTTAGTAATTTATCAGTATTGGGTGATCAGTTGTAACACATGTGGCACACTAAGGCAAGAGGTAATCACAGGTGGAGGAGAACAGGTGTATATTGTGTACTTTCTACTGAATATTTCTATATGTCTAAAATTGTTCTAGCAATAATTCTATTCATTTTTTAAAAAGGAAAAAGTGATTTTCTAGGATCTCACTGCTAATGACTCAGCTTTTATTTTTTTATTTTCTCCTTGAACTGAGCAGGAATCTGTCAGGTGCTTCACTTTCTGTCTCCCAGTAACTTGCTGTGATTATGAAAATGTTTGTGCTAAACAACCCATGAACAAAGCAAATAAAGATATTCCTTCATCTACCCAGACTGAAAGGAATTATGCCACCATATCAGTGTTAATGGAAGAGAGGTTACAGCTGGTTTCCACTTTCATCTTTGTTTTCCTGTATTTTCCAAATGTTCTCTGTAAAATAAAAAGCTCTTAGCACTAAAACAGTATATATGTATTCTACTGCAGCTTAATTGTATTCAGTTAACATAATTGAAGAGATTAAATAAGAAACGTAGAAATAAGTAAGACGTAGATCTTAAGGATCTCTCTGGTTAACTGTAAGTGAAAGACTATCTCACCACAATGCTTAATGTAAATGGTCTGATTGGTTAGTGACAACCTCATCAATTATTGCAGCATGCAAAGGGATTGATTTTTAAATTTTTATTTATTATTCATTATTATGTACTTGCTTATTTGCTTTCTCATTTAGTTGCTTATTTATTTGCGCTTATTACTTTCCTACCATTTTAAAAGAGGAAGATACTATCTAAGTGATTTTGCCAAGTTCTTACATTTTGTTGGTTTATATTGCTTTAAGATACATGCTTGAAATCACATGTTTGGGTAAGGCTTGTCTGGTTTTAGGACAGATAAAATGGGGGAATTGTAAGGAGAGTTTATAGGCTTTAAAAGGCCATGCCGTAGCAGGTCCTGCAGAGCAAAAGAGGAGAGAGAAAAAGAGAATGAGTTACATGGGCCCACTGTATGTTATAGCTGACTGCTGATGGCATCAGAGGTACTTTCAAAAGACAGGAAACTCACAGTTGCTCTAATATGAGATACCGATGATATTGGGAAACATTCTTCAGTGCACAGACGCGTGGCATCCTGAAAAAAAATCAATGTTTTACCTTCCTCCCTGCTGAGCTTCATTTCACAATAGAGAACTATCATTATAAGCCCCCAAAATGTACCTGTTCAGTTTTTCATCTGTGAACAACACTGATTTCAATTAAATCCAAAATAGATAAAAAAAAAAAAAAAAAAAAGAAATCACATGTTTGCTCTTGAAATGTGTGCCTTTTGTAGTGTGTGTGTTGGGGGAAATAAGTTATTTTTTAAAAAGAGAATTATTTAAATATGGCTTTAGTGATTCCTCAGCACGATAACTGGTGATGAAATGTAGCTTATTGTTTTCAGCTAGTTTAAATTGGTCTTGAGACAAATGGAAATTTGTTTCTTAATTACAGGCTCTAGATGACTTTATAGAACATCTCTGGGCTATTATCAAGTACTTGCTTAAGAAGGATAATTCCACTTGAATTATATATTTTATACGCCAAAGGAAAATAAGTTTAAATTTAATTTTAACCAGATGATGCCATCTGCATGGAGTCACTCTGTTGTCGTGTCCACACGTCCAGGATATGTTTAATGAATGGTGTTTGTTTACTTTATTTGGTCTTAGCCAAATGAGTAAAGACCTGGAGACTGGGTAATTTGAGAAGACATTTAGGAATCACTGGCTTTTCTCTGTTGGTGCCACCATATAAGCTAAGGATGACAGTGGGTAGGGAATGTGTGTGGAATTCCTGTGTGATTCACTGTAACTGTGGTGTGCTAAATGCATGGTTAAGCTAGTGTCAGCATCGTCTTCCTGTAAGTTAAAGATCCCTTCTGTGAGCAGGACTCCTGCGTACTCATGTATATTTTGAAATATGCTTTACAGGATATTTTAGGACTTAATAAAAGAAAGATGACTGATGTGTAAGGGGACTTAAAAGGAAGAAAAACCCCTTCTTCTGTAGGGTAGCATATTTGGGATTATAATTTTCGTTTTCTTTAGGTTGGTTTCATTTAACTTTTTTTGTTTTTTTTTTTTTTTTGAGTCGGGGTCGTGCTCTGTCGCCCAGGCTGGAGTGCAATGGCACAATATTGGCTCACTGCAACTTGCGCCTCCCGCGTTCAAGGAATTCTCCTGCCTCGGCCTCCTGAGTAGCTGGGATTACAGGCGCCCGCCACCACGCCCGTCTAATTTTTGTATTTTTAGTAGGGACAAGGTTTCACTATGTTGGCCAGGCTGGTCTCGAGCTCCTGACCTCAGGTGATCCACCTGCCTCAACCTCGCAAAGTGCTGGAATTACAGGTGTGAGCCACCACACCTGGCCGGTTGGTTTCATTTTCAAGTGAATCCAGCAAACACTCTTTTCTTTGACTTGTAGTTCCAGTATTGCTGTAAAATTACTGTAATTTGAGGATAGTTGTCAATCTCAAATATATAAAATGACCAATTTCAGTGACCATTTATCCTTTTACGAAAACCTATTCTATGAAAATCCAATTTTGTGCAAAAAGTGGGAAATAAGTGGGGGCGTAAGTGTTTGCTTTATGAGACTTTATTTGATTCATGTAAATAGAAAATGGTTTCATTACATGTAAAATGTGATTTAAATTGGTCAAAATGTCATTTTCGGAAAGTATACCTAAGATGTATGTACTCATTACATAATAAGTACTAAAATTGGGTCTCATTACATAGAACAAGGATTCTATCTGTGTGCCACAAACAACTTCAAAGAATTTTCTTTATATGTAATGACACAGAAAGTTGTTCCTTAGCGTCCATTTCAACTCCAGTTCCTCAGGAACATTGAATACAAATTATAATGAGTTTATTTTCCAACTAAAGTGTAGTAGTTAGGCTAGTTTAGTTCTGACCTCTATGGTTGAGAACAGATACAAGAGAATTATAGAAAGCAGATAGTGGAAATGATAAAGTGTACCTGGCTGGCTTTCTGACGATTTGTGTGAAGTGCTTGGCTTTGTAATTTTATATTTCTTTCTAGGCTGATACATTGAGTTTATTTAGTTAGAAGTGTATTTCCACAGACTGATTATCTGTTTTTTTAAATGCTGCTTCACAGTTGTATACCACTTAAGGTATGTAGCTTTGTAGCCAATCTAAATTGGAATTGGGTTTTTGTTATTGTCATTTGGTACATTGGTCACTTTATAAATGTTTAACTTTTTGTTTTGAGTTAATTATAGATTAGCATGCAGTTTTAAGAAATAATAGAGAGAGGCCGGGTGTGGTGGCTTATGCCTATGATTCCAGTTACTTGGGAGGCTGAGGCAGGAGGATTGCTTGAAGCCCAGAGTTCAAAGATGTAGTGAGCTGTGATGGTGCCACGGCACTCCAGCCTGGGTGACAGTGAGACCCCATCTCTACAAAGAAAAATAATAATAATAATACAAAGAAATCTCATGTACAGGCCTACCAAATTTTGTGTTTTGCTTTATTGCACTTTGCAGATACTATTTTTTACAAACTGAAGGTTGGTGGCAACCCTGTGTCAAGCAAGTCTTGCAGTGCCGTTTTTCTAACAGCATATGCTCACTTCATGTCTCTGTGTTACATTTCAGTAACAGTATTTTAGATGTTTTCATTATTATCATATCTGTTATAGCGATCAGTGATCTTTGATGTTACTCTTGTAATTGCTTACAACCTCACTGATAGAAGAGGGTGAACTTAATAAATGTTGTGTATGTGTGGGGGTTTTTTTGTTTTGTTTTGAGACAGGGTCTTTCTCAGTTGCCCCCAGGCTGGAGTGCAGTGGCATGATCTCAGCCCACTGCAACCTCCACCTTGTGGGCTCAAGCGATCCTTCTACCTCAGCCTCCTGAGTAGATGGGACTACAGGTGCACACCACTGTACTCAGATATCTTAAAATTGTTTGTATAGACGAGGTCTCATTATATTGGCCAAGCTAGTCTCAAACACCTGGGGACTCAAGTAATCCTCCCACCTCGGCCTCCCAAAGTGCTAGGATTCCAGGCATGAGCCACCGTGCCCGGCCAGTTGTGTGTGTTCTGACTGTGTCATCCACCATCCATTCCCAACTCACTCCTTCTCCGCAGGCCCCTCTCTATTACCTGACACAGAACAGTATTGAAATTAGGCTAATTAATGACTTTGCAGTAGCTTGTAAATATTCAAGTGAAAGGAAGAGTTGCACAACTCTTTCAATCAAAAGGCAGAAACCACTACCTTTAGTGAAGAAAGCATACCGAAAGCCAATCTAAGCTGAAAACTAGGCCTCTTGTGCCCGTTAGCCAAGTTGTGAAAGCAAAGGAAAAGTTCTTGAAGGAAATTAAAAGTGCCACTCCAGTGAATACACAAATGATAAGAAAGCAAAACAGCCCTATTGCTGATATGGAGAAAATTTTAATGGTCTGGTTAGAAGATCAAACCACCCACAACATTCCCTTAGCCTAAGCCTAATCCAGAGCAAGGCTCTCTTCAGCTTTATGAAGATTGAGAGAGGTGAGGAAGCTGCTGAAGAAAGGTTTGAAGTTAACAGAGGTTGGTTCATGGGGTTTAAGGAAAGAAGCCATCTCTATAATATAGAAGTGCAAGGTTGAAGCAGGAAGTGCTGGTGTAGAAGCCGCAGCAAGTTACCCAGAAGATCTGGCTAAGATCATTGATAAAGGTGGCTCCACTAAGCAACAGATGTTTAGTGTAGAATAAACAGCCTTTTGTTAGAAGAAGATGCCATTTAGGACTTTCCTTCTAGAGACGAGAAGTCAGTGCCTGGCTTCAAAGCTTCAAAGGACAGCTGACTGTCTTCTTAGGTGCTGATACAGCTGGTGACTTTAAATTGAAGCCATTGTGTTATTTACCATTCCAGAAATTCTAGAGCCCTTAACAGTTATGCTCAATCTACCCTGCCTGTGCTCTCTAAATTGAATAACAAAGCCTGGAAGACAGCACATCTGTTTACCACATGGTTTGCTGAATATTTTAAGCCCACTCTGGAGACCTACTGCTCAGAAAAAAAAGAATTATTTCAAAATATTAGTACTCTTTGACAGTGCACCTCTGATGGAGATGTACAAGGAGAGGAGTGCTGTTTTCATGCCAGCCGACACAGCATTCATTCTGAAGCCTGTGGTTCAAGGAGTGATTTTGACTTTTAAGTCTTATTATTTAAGAAATACATTTTGTAAGGCTAAAGCTGCCATAGATAGTTATTCTTCTGATGGATCTGTGCAAAGTAAATTGAAAGCCTTCTGGAAAGGAGTCACCATTCTAGATGCCATTAAGAACATTCATGAGGAGGTCAAAATATCAACATTAACAGGAATTTGGAAGAAATTGATTTCAACCGTCATGAATAACTTTGAGGGGTTCAAGCCTTCAGTGGAGAAAATAACTGCGGATGTGGCAGAACTAGCAAGAGAACTAGAATTAGAAGTGGAGCCTGAGCCGGGCATGGTGGCTCATGCCTGTAATCCTGTAATCCCAGCGCTTTGGAAAGCCAAGAGGAGCGGATCACCCGAGGTGAGGAGTTTGAGACCAGCCCAGCCAACATAGTGAAACCCCAACTCTACTAAAAATACAAAAATTAGCTGGATGTGGTGGTGCACACTTGTAATCCCCGCTACTCGGGAGGTTGAGGCAGAAGAATCACTTGAACCCAGGAGGCGAAGGCTGCAGTGAGCCAAGATTATGCCATTGCACTCCAGCCAGGGCGACACAGCAAGACTCTGTCTCAAAAAAAAAAAAAAAAAAGGTTAGAAAGCGGAGCCTGAAGATGTGACTGAATTGTGCAGCAATCTTATCTCATGATAAAACGTAAACAGGTGAGGAGTTGATTTTAACAGATAAGCAAAAGAAGTGGTTTCTTGAGATGGATTCTACTCGTGAAGACGCTGTAAACATTGTTGAAATGACAAAGGATTCAGAAGAGTGTATAAACTTAGTTGATAAAAGCAGCAGAGGGGTTTGAGAGGATTGACTCCAATTTTGAAACAAGCTCTACTGGGGGCAAAATGCTACCAAATAGCATCTTATGGTACAGAGAAATCTCTCAAGGCCCCAGTTTTTCCTAAGTGAAGAGAATTTTAGAATCAATCTCATAGATTTGTTGGGAGGATGAAGTTATGTTTTAACTTACTTGTTTAGTAAGACATTTAGGATAGGACATGGCTCATAGTAAGCTCTCTGTGAGTATTAGCTATCATTATTCTTAACAAAATTAGTAAATTAATAGATTGTTTGCTCTTTTTTACTTTATTTAGTAGTTTATTTCATTTATTTTATCTTCATTAAGGCTGCTGGCACAAAACTAGTTTGTTGATTTGGGCAATATAAATCTTTATGTTCATATTATACTTCCTAGATTTTGGAATATCTTATGTTTATGCTCTTTAATGTGCTAAGTGGCCCTGATGAAGACAGTCAGCCAAACCATTATATTGAAGAAGGAGGTATTAACCCAAGTTAACCCCCTTTTTTGTGACCTTGTGGCCACTTCACCAGATGCCTTTTGGCATGTGTCTTGTCTATCTCCATTGTAAGATCTTGGCATGTTAGTGCCATATCTTTGTAGCCACTTTCTGACCCAGTGCCCTTCAGGGGTGCTTCTATACATGTTTGTTAGAACAGTAAGTGCATAGTTAATAATCATAGATTTCATCAGAATAGTGAGTTTATCCGGAAATTTATATCAATTTTCTGCTTAGATTTACAATGTGTAGTTATTGAGAAACTAATAGCAAAAAATACTTGACACTTACTGTGTGCCAGGTACTGATCCAATCACTATACAAACCCCTTTATTTGAAAAAGTAGGTTTTATTATCCTTGCTAGTCTACAGATGAGAAAACTGGGGCATGGAGAAACTTGCCTTGTGTCAAATAACTAATAAGTGGTAGATTCAGCATTTAAATAGCCACAGTCTGTCTTTCACTACCGTCTTTGTAATTTTTGAAATTTTTAATAACAGGATTTATATATGGTATTTATGACTTTTTTTTTTCCTGAGACGGAGTCTAGCTTGTCGCCCAGGCTGGAGTGCAGTGGCGCAATCTCGGCTCACTGCAACCTCCACCTCCTGGGTTCAAGCGATTCTCCTGCCTCAGCCTCCCGAGTAGCTGGGATTACAGGTGCCCGCCACCATGCCCAGCTAATTTTTGTATTTTTTAGAAGAGATGGGGTTTCACTGTGTTGGGCAGGCTGGTCAAGAACTCCTGACCTCATGATCCACCTGCCTCGGCCTCCCAAAGTGTTGGGATTACAGGTGTGAGCCACCGTGCCCAGCTAAATTTTGTATTTTTTAGTAGAGATGGGGTTTCACTGTATTGGCCAGGCTGGTCAAGAACTTCTGACCTCATGATCCACCTGCCTTGGCCTCCCAAAGTGCTGGGATTACAGGCATGAGGCACAGCACCCGGCCGGTATTTATGACTTTTTAAAGCTCATTTGTTCCCTAATATATGCAATAACTTAGATTACCTAGTCCACTAATTTATAATCAAACCTTGACTTCGGAGCATGAACTTAGAAATTCTTTTGGAAATAAGTAGTTGGAAAAATACATGCAGATATTTATTTGAGTGCCTACTGTGTACTTTATGCCAAGTGGATACAGATGTCTGGAAGTTTGTTTTCCTACTTCTGCTGTAAAGCTGGCCCTTTTCCAAACTTTACCTATTCATTTCTCCCTAAAATGGCTTTGTTTCTTTCTTTCCAATGTGTGCTGCATAAAGGCAGACAATTTACAGATAAAAGGTGTATTTGGTTCCTTAAGATTCTTGAATTCTAAAGTTTAGTAAGCTGAAATTTTAGTTAAAAAAAAGCCTGTTTCCCAAAAAAGAAATAAACATTAAGATGTAAATATTTACTACTTATAGACATCAGAATTATATTTGCCTATCCTGTCTCAACAAGTTTGTTCTGATTCTTAAGTTCTGAATAGATGATAGTGACAACTTTGAGCTATTTAAAGACAAAGTTCATTTCTTTATGCTGTCATTAAAACTGTTCTGACTCTAATTGTCAGGTATCTCTGTGGAAAAAATAGATTTAAGCTAATGAAAGTGAGATGGAAATTATTTGTTTGCAATTTTTTTGAGACAGAGTCTTGCTCTATGGCCCAGGCTGGAGTGCAGTGGCACGATGATTTTGGCTCACTGCAACCTATGCCTCCCGGGTTCAAGCAGTTCTCGTGCCTCAGCCTGCCGAGTAGCTGGGACTACAGGCACACATTAGCATACCCAGCTAATTTTTGTATTTTTGGTAGAGACAGAGTTTCGCCATGTTGGCTAGGCTGGTCTCGAACTCCTGGCCTCAAGTGATCCGCCTGCGTTGGCCTCCCAAAGTGCTGGGATTACCGGCGTGAGCCACCGTGCCTGGTCGTAAGATGGAAATTATATATATTGTATGCGAATGAAATTAAATTTATTTCGAAATCCAGGCCAGCCACAGTGGTTCACATCTGTAATCTCAGAGCTTTGGGAGGCCGAGGTGGGCAGATTACCTGAGGTCAGGAGTTCGAGACCACCCTGGCCAACATGGCGAAACCTCATCTCTAGTAAAAATACAAAAATTAGCCAGGCATGGTGGTGGGTGCGTGTATTCGCAGCTATTTGGGAAGCTGAGGCAGGAGAATAGCTTGAACCTAGGAGGCGGAGGCTGCAGTGAGTTGAGATTACACTACTGCACTCCAGCCCAGGTGACAGAGCGAGACCCTGTCTTAAAAAAGAAAAAAATTAGAGCCCAGAATTTTCTCCAGATGCTTTCAAAAAGCTAGACATTCTGTATACATAAATGACTAAAAAGTTTATAGATGTAGAAAAATTAATACAGGTTTTACATGTGCATTTAGTAAATTCAGAATTTGAATTTTTCTTTTTATTTGCAGCTCAGATCGTCTGATAGAAGAGACAATAAGGTAGGAATAAGTTTTTGTTTTGCTTTGTTGGTTTTTGTTTGCACGTAAATTTAATGAACAGTGTTACAGCTGTTTTAGAATTAAAGAAAAAACATTTTAATGAACAGATCAAAGTTCGTTTATCCTCCTTAAAGATGAAATTTTTACTATGTCCTTCCCTTACAAGAGACGTTTGACACCCAAAGTAACGTTTCCATAGTTACTTTAATTAAGCTGTTTTACTTAGGTTAATTTTTCCAATTAATTTATACTTAATATTTTCAATCTCAGTCTTTTTATTCCCACTTTTTAAAGCAAAGTGATTTAAAGCATAATTTGATAAATAACTTTATGCCATTCATATAGACTTTGCTGTTATAGCACCTGCAGAAAATCTACTGCAGTAATAGTTCATAGTATCTGTAATAACATTGAACTAGTTTCTTGCTTAAGTTAAGGGACATTTATTTCTTGTTTTGAACTGCTTAGCTTTCTAGGTTTGATGAATTTTAAAATATCTATTTTATGACAGTAAAAAAGTACATTAACTAGGTCTCTGTGCTCTAGAATTCACCAATGTGTAAAGCATTGGTTTTCAGGAAAGGTAAATCAAAGTACATGACAATAACAAACATTTGTATTTTTTTTTTTAGATGGAGTTTCACTCTTGTTGCCCGGGCTAGAGTGCAGTGGTGCCATCTCGGCTCACTGCAACCTCTGCCTCCTGGGTTCAAGTGATTCTCCTGCCTCAGGCTCCTGAGTAGCTGGGATTTCAGGTGTGTCCCACCATGCCTGGCTAATTTTTTGTAATTTTAGTAGTGACAGGGTTTCATCATGTTGGCCAGTCTGGTCCCAAACTCCTGACCTCAGGTGATCTGCCCACCTTGGCCTCCTAAAGTGCAGAGATTACAGGTGTGAGCCACTGCGCCCAGCTACATTTGTGTTCTTACCATGGATATTGGACCTGTGCTAAAAGTACTTTGCATGCATTATTTTATTTGATTTTCTCAATAACCCATTAGATAGACACAAATCATTAGGAACTATCTCCAAAACAAAAAAGAAATTAAGTAATTTGCCTGTGGTCACATGACTAGTAAATAGTATTAAGGATGCAGATCCTGATTCAGTCTTAGTCCAACTCTAGAAACAGAGCTCTATTTAAACCACTGCTATATTTACCACATTGCAGAAAGAATACAAGGTTTTGGGTCTGATTTGGTTTGGAACCTGCCTGTGCTGTTTATTAGATCTTAGATTTCTGTTCTTTAGATAATTAACTTCTTGGAACTTTCATTTTCTTATCTGTTTAAAAATATAGTATTGATGATAATACTTATCTGTAAGACTGTTAAGGATAATGTGAGGAAAATGCCTGATCTAATACTAGGTAATCTGTAAATGGTAGCTATATTATTAATACCAATCCTTTCTTTTTTTAGCTTTTTATTTGGATATCATTTCAGATTTCAGAAAAATTTCAGTAGTGAAAAGAAGTCCTATATACCCTTTACCCAACTTCTACAAAGTTTAACATACATTGATGCTCTTTACTCCTAAATATTTCAGTGTTCGTTTCCTAAATATCTGTTTCTTTTGTATGGCTTCATGGATTCTTTATTCAATGGATTGCAATATTTTCCATCATTAATCATCTTAATACATTTTAATCTTTTATAACAGTAAGCCATGATTGTCTTGAATTTTTGTTTAAATTGTATGTGCTGAGCCTTCCACCTGAAGAAAGTTTTCACAGAATTTCCTAATGTTGACTGAAGTTTCTTCCTTGTAACTTTTTCCTTTTCATCAGCACATGAGATCTGATCACATTTTGCCAGGAATTCTTTACTTAAAGTTTCCCAATCATCCTTTTTCTTTTTTCCTTTATTTCCCTTTCTTTCTGCCTGCTCTTCTAGGGCCAGGCTGCCTTAATTAAGCTTTCACTTTAGAACTGGCCTATTTAAGGGCTGGTAATATGAGTATAAAAACTTGGGGTACCTCATAGGGCAAAAAAGAAATTAAAAGGAACAATTGAGAACCATTGAATTGTTACTATTATTTTGCTAGTTAGAAAACATGTTATTAGGTCTTTATTTCAGTATTTTCCCTTGTTTCAAAATATGATAGGCATTACAAGAAAAGTTTCACTGAGTATAAAGCTAGTTATGATTTCTTATGAAGAATATAAAGTTTGTGTCAAATAGTATTTTTGCATATTCCATATGGAAAAATTTACCTTTTCCTTTTAGAGATACATTTTAAAACTATGTGAGCAACTGAATATAGACTTTGACATCAACTTATTGAAAAGAACTAGCATTTTTAATATTTATAAATTCATTTCTAACCTTTAAATGTATGACTTGTATTATCTGTTGTTGAAAAAAAGGTGACTGAGTTCAGTTCACAGAGCAGGTAACAGGTAAGAAAGTTGAAGTTGCTGTAAGCATATCAATGATTTATCATTTTAAAAGCATTATATATTATTTAGAGCTTATATTTTGCTTCTAAATATTTGACCCTTGAAATAACAGCCTAGATTTCATTCTGCTTGACTCTGAGTCATGAAATGAGATGAGAAAGTATGTCTAGATATACTTTGTGGTACTGGAAATCATGCATCTTCAACAAGTTAACATAATGTATGATGATGATATCTATTCCCCAAGGAATACAAAGTGCTTTGCAGAAATTATTTTTTAACCTCTGTCCACTTGTGAGTCAAAGTCTACAGGAAATGGTGATAGTTCCAGTTTGAAAAACAGAAGCAGGCCCAGCATGGTGGCTCACACCTATGATCCTAACACTTTGGGAGGCTGAGGCGGGAGGACTGCTTGAGGCCAGAAACTCGAGTCAGCCAGAGCAACATAGTGAGACCCCATCTTTACAAAATTGTTTCTAAAAAGCTAGGCATGGTGGTGCACATCTGTAAGCCAACCACTTGGAAGGCTGAGGCAGGAGGAGCACTTGCACCCATGAGGTCAAGGCTGCCATGATGGTGCTACTGCAGCCGCACCTGCATGGCACAGTGAGGCCCTGTCTCAAAAAAATAATAATATATCATTCAAAGATTGATATATGGGCCAGCATAGGTTTGAAAGCTGTTACTTTATACAAGACCATAGTATCTACTTGCAATACCTTGTAAACTTTTCTACAAAACAACCACATTTTCAATGTATCATATTTTGTCATAATCTCTCAAACTGAAAAATTATGAATAAGAACTAAATGATGCAAAGGAAGTTGTTTGTTAAGCTCTTCTTGTGTTCCTTTCATTTGGGGATCAAAAATTCAGTGTATTGTGTGGTTGACATCGCTCCCTCCTTCTGCTCTAATCTTGACTGGTGATTTTCTACACCTCCAACATTGTTCTGGTCCTAGATGTCCTTCCTCCATTATCCTAAAATAATTTCCTCTATTGGATTACCTACTTCTTGGGATTAGTGCCTTCCACTTTCTTACTTTATTCCCTTATTATGCTGAACCATGTCCTTAGTAACTTCCTGAGAAAGAACAGGAGGTAAATTGTTTTGGACTACCCACATCCAAAAAGTCTTTATTCTGCTTGTATTCTTGATTCATTATTTAACTTAACCAAGATAGAATTCTGAGTTGGAAATAATTTTGAAATTTTTAAAGGCATTGTTTCCAGTATTGCTTCTAAAGTCCAGGCTGGCATGCTTCTAAAGTCCACAGTGGCATGCGTCTTTTCCAGTCCAATGCTCTGGGCATTGAGTGAACTCTTACAATCTGGAAACTCATCTTCAGTTCTTGGAAATTATCTTAACGTTCTTTATCATTTTCTTCCCTCTTCTTTCTCTGTTGTTTCATGCAAAAAAATATTAAAAAGGTTATGTGTTGGGCCTTCTGAATTGATCCTTTCTTACCTTCTCTCTGTTTCTGTTGATCTTTTTGTTTAACATTGTGGGAGATGTACTGAATTTCTCCTTCCAATTCTTCTATTACATTTTTATATCAGCTCTTCATTTAATTTACATGAGCTCTTTCGTGAGAGACAGATACACACATTTATGTGTATGTTTTGTGGATGTAATAATCTTTTATCTCTCTGAAAACATTAAATGTAATTTTATTTTAGAGTTTCTTGAGCTTCCTTTATTGCCCTGTTTGCTCAGCCTCACTTTTCTGTTTGCTGGGTGGTTTATTTGAACTCTGCCTTTCATGTTACCTCCTCACACATCTAGTGATTATTGGCTGTTCCTTCATATTTAAGGGTGTGACTCCAAAAGAGGATGAGCTTCCAATCACTCATTGCTGTTACCCAGGCTGGAGTGCAGTGACATGATCATGGCTTACTGCAGCCTTGACCTTCTGGGCTCAAGCAATCTTCCCACCTCAGCATTCTGAATACCTGGTACTACTGGCACACACCACCATGCCCAGCTAATTTTTTTTTTTTTTTTAAATTTTTCTGTAGACATGGTGTTTCTCCATGTTGTGAAAAGAATGTGTGTTGGGAAACTCATCCTGTGAGCATAGGGTGGTGACACTTGTTGAGTGTTAGGCCTCACCATGCCTGATCAGGCGGACCTGGCTGTTGCACTGGGGACTTCAAATTGCCAGACCTCTATGTCTCTTCTCCTGAGCTAGGTCTTCTACTGGACTAGGGGCAGCCACCTAGCTGCATGCGTTAGGAAGGGCAATTTTGGGGTATGGCAACTCCTTGTACAAATTTCTACAAATCTCCATTTTTAACCCTACTCCACTGTTCTGCCCTCAGAGAGAGTGATCCCTTCCATTCTTGAGCATTTCTGAGATCTGTGGAAAACTTTTTAAAATCATTGCTTGAGTCATAATTTTATTGAGGTGCATCACAGTGGTGGATTTGGAGCTGCTAATGTGTTTTTTTGTTTGTTTTAGTTTTACCCAATTACATTTCTTTATTCTGAAATGTCATTTCAAAAGACCAGACCATAATATCTCCACATGAACAGATATTTTTCTAGAATAGGCCTAAAAGTATTGGGAAGATGGGATTGTCAGCATTAAAACACATAGGAAATCAGGACCCTGGAAGAACTGTAATATTCTCTAGGACTTTTCATTTTCTAAATTTGCAGAGATACTGCCTGTGATTTCAGTTGAAAGTGATCCAAGTCCTAGTATGTCCATGTTAATTGTGTGTGTAGCTTCAAATGTTATTTAACGTTTCTTAATCAAGTGGAATTTTTCTAATGTTCTTTTCATTTTTCTTTTATTAGACACTTGTATATTGTATATTATACAAGTACAGTGTTCTTATTGTAACAACTTAAATAATACTAAAATGGATAAAGAAAAAGTCAGCCGGGTGCAGTGGCTCACGCCTGTAATCCCAGCACTTTGGGAGGCTGAGGCGGGCGGATCACGAGGGCAGGAGATCGAGACCATCCTGGCTAACACGGTGAAACCCCATCTCTACTAAAAATACAAAAAATTAGCTGGGCGTGGTGGCGGGCGCCTGTAGTCCCAGCTACTCAGGAGGCTGAGGCAGGAGAATGGCATGAACCTGGGAGGCGGAGGTTGCAGTGAGCCAAGATCGCACCACTGTACTCCAGCCTGGGTGACAGAGCAAGACTCCGTCTCAAACAAAAAAAAAAAAAAGAAAAAGAAAAAGTCAGTCTCCTGGTAGTACCCCTCCATTCTTAACCCCTGAAGCAACCTGTGTTAACTGACAGTTGTGTATCCTTCTGATACCTTTTTCACTGTCATACAGACATCCCCAAAGATGTTTGTTTCTGTAATTATTAGAGAATTCATATTCTATACATTCTGTGGCTTGCTTTAATCACTCAATATGTTATAAACATCCCTTCAAGTTAATAGAAATACTAACTTTGTTTTGTTCTGTTTGAGACCGCGTCTTGTGTTGTCACCCAAGCTGGAGTGCAGTGGCGCGATCTCAGCTCACTGCAACCTCTCTCTCCTGGGCTTCAAGTGATTCTTCACCCTCAGCCTCCCAGTAGCTGGGATTACAGGCGCTCACCACCACGCCTGGCTAATTTTTGTATTTTTAGTAGAGAAGAGGTTTCATCATGTTGGCCAGGCTGGTCTTGAACTCCTTGGCCCCAAGTGATCCACCTGCCTTGGCTTCCCAAAGTGCTGGGATTACAGGCATGAGCCACCGCGCCTAGCCCTAACTCATTTTTTTAAATACCCAAATACTATGTAATCACTGCCTGTGATTTAAGTTGAAAGTGATCTAAATCCTAGCATGTCCATGTTAATTTTGTGTGTGTGTGTAGCTTCAGATGTTATTAACATTTCTTAATCACTCAGGTGGGATTTTTCTAATGTTCTTTTCATTTTTCTTTATTAGATATTTATATATTATCGAAGTACATTTGTATATTATCAAAATGTTCTTATTGTAACAACTTAACTAATACTAAAATGGATAAAGGAAAAGTCAATCTCCTGGTAGTACCCCTCCATTCTTAACCTCTGAAGTAACTTGTGTTAAGTGACAATTGTGTATCTTACTGATATACAACTTTTTCACTGTCATACAAACATCCCCAAGGATGTTTGTTTCTGAAAATATTACAGCATTCATATTCTGCACATTCCGTAGCTTGCTTTAATCACTCAATATGTTATAAACATCCCTTCATGTTAATAGAAATAATACTAACTCATCCTTTTTAATAACCAAATACTATTTCATAGTATGATTATATCATAATCTATTATACCATTCAAATGTTACTTCCAGTTTTGGGGGATTTTTTTTTTTTTGGTCTTTTTGCTGTTGTTGTTCATTTTTTACTATTCCAAAAATGCTTCAACAAATATTCTTTTACAGATTGAATGTTGCTTATCCAAAATACTTGGGACCAGAAGTCTTGGGGATTTCTGATTTTGAGATTAGGGATGTTCAACCTGTATATACCTCCTTACACACTTTTGTTTCTCTTTTGCCATCTCAAATCTTGAAATTCAAGTTTTGATTCATGTGTCATTTGTTTAGAATACTCCTTCTAGCATTTCCCTTCAATAAGATACATGGTGGTTTACTCTGTGAGACCTTACCTGGCCAAAAATGTGTTCACTCAGCTCCCAGATAGATCCAGCTATGAGAGCCTCTTAAGCAATGGCATATCAGGCAGTGATGCATCCATCACTGGGCTCCTCCCTTAGGGGCGGGGCATCACACCAGCTACAAGACTATCGGCTCTCTGCTTGTCATCTTTCTGGCTGCATGTAGCAGTCCTTTCCCAGCTTCAGTGCCTGGGAGCAATTTCACTGCAACCCCTGTGTATGCAGATCCATAGTCTTCCACTGTCTGGGTTCCTCAGGAAGCAAGGAAGCCCTAGGTCTTTGCCTCAAGCTTGAAGAAAAATCTAAGCTTCCCTGCTGTCAGTTCCCTGGTTCTCTGTTCACTTGAGAGAGTATAGCCCTCTACCTGGCTTTCTTCCCTGGAGATCTCAAGGGAACTTGGGGCCTCAGATGGACCCTCCTTAGTGTGTCTGCTTTTATTCTTGTGCTACTCCATAGAGGAAATGGACCAAAGGTCAAGTCAGGAATTTATACTCTCACCATCATCTTCCCCAAATCTCAATCTCTTGATTTTTTTTAAAAAATAGATATTTTCAAAATTGCTCAACAGCATTTCATTTTCTGTTGCTATTTATAATGTCAACATGCAAAGCACTCCTCTGAGTGTTACATATCAAAGTGGATACTGACCCTGCCCTCTAGGGCTCTAATGTCCAGAGAGATAAGACTGTGGGAAATGAATAATCCTGGAAGTGATAGCAAAATGATACTAACTTAGGGCCAAGCTTGGTGGCTCACACCTATAACTCCAGCACTCTGGGAGGCGGAGGTAGGAGGATGGCTTGAGCCCAGGAGTTTGAGACCAGCCTGGGCAACATAGGGAGACCCCATCTCTAGAAATAATTTAAAAATTAGAAAAAAAAAATTAGCCAGGCATGATGGCACATGCCTGCAGTCCCAGCTACTCAGGAGGCTGAGGTGGGAGGATTGCTTGAGCCCAGGAAGTCAAGGCTGCAATAACCACAGTCACACCACTGGGCTCCAGCCTGGGTGACAGAGCAGGAACCTGTCCCCCAACCCCCAACCCCCCCCCCCCAAAAAAAGGATATTATCTCAGAGATCTTTTAAACAGGACATCAAGGTAGTCACAGGGAAGAGATTGTGTTCTACAAAAAGTGACTTTCTCTTTTCTCTTTAATCTTTTCTTTTTTTTGAGACAGGGTCTCGCTCCATTATTCAGGCTGGAGTGCAGTGGCTCCATCACAGCTCGCTGTAGCCTCCCCCTCCTGGGCTCAACTGATCCTCTCACCTCAGCCTCCCGAGTAGCTGGGACTACAGGCACACATGTCTAGCTAATTTTTTATTTTGGTAGAGTTGGGATTTCACCACATTTCCCAGGATGGTCTTGAACTTTTGAGCTCAAGTGATCCTCCCACCTCAGTCTTCCAAATTCGGTGCTGGGATTACAGACGTGAGCCACCACACCCAGCTGTTTTAGCCACGTTTAATGAGTCTGTGACCTTTGTCAGCCATCATGGAAACCCAGCATAATGTTGCACGCATGCCTAGTTGGTTCTCAAGTAGAATTTTGGAACATAATCTCTTCATAAATTAAGGGCTGGTTGTGTATTCATATTTTATGATATTTTATATTTCTTTTCTATTTGTATAATTATAATTCCCTTTCATCAGTTTTTCCTGATTAAAGATATTTTAGTAGCTGGCTTCTTTTTGAACTCTTTTTAAACTTTTTAAAGTTTTTAAACTTTAAATTTTAAGAAGCTTTTGTAATATGTGATTTGTCTGTTTATGCCTTATTTTGTTATTTTGAAGCAAACATAGGAAGTGGCTTACTGCCTTCTATAAAAAGATATCAGAGAACAGTGGAGTCATTTGGAAAAAGCACAGTGGTAAAGTGGCTTCGGAAGTGATTTTTTCCCCTTATTTTCTGGCACAGTGCTTTCTAAGATGATGTTGCTCACTGTAGTTTTCTTTCACTTTTAAAGGCATGATGGTTCCAGGCAGGATAACCTTAAATGGTGATTTGTCATCTCTTTTTCCCCTTGCAGCATTGCTATGGCAACAAAAGAAAATATGACTTCACAGAGAGGAATGTTGAAGTCAATTCACAGCAAAATGAACACTTTGGCCAGTATCCTTTTTGAATGTTCGCAGTCTGTGTTTTGAGGGTAGAGGGGAGAAGTGTCTGTGTGTGCTTTTATAGGGGGCAGGTTGCCATCATCAGTAGCAGTAGAGCCCATCAGTAATTGCATAAAATGAATATACTGTGCATTCCTACTTTGTGAAAGTTTATGCTCTTTAGTACCGTTCCTAAAAGACTGCACCTCAGAAGTTTCTTACTACTACTAGATGTAGAAGAAAAAAATTATAAATGTGAATTTAAAAATTATTCACCAATTTCTTCTACATTTTGGAAAGCTTTTAAATTCATGTTAGAACTCCACACTATACATTATTCTTAACCTAAACATGATAAATTATATGCCTTTGTTGTTTTTCCCATTTAGAGATAAGTCAGTGGCAGATGCTTGGAAGGGGGAAGGAAGGAGACAGCCACCCGTGCAGATGAGCTATAGCTACTGATGGAGTTTGTAACTCTATGCACAGGCTGAATTCTGGGATACATTCTCCACTTGTTTGTTGTAACCTCTACTTTAAAATGTTTCAGTTTTCTGTTTTAAATTAGGATTATTAATACTTCCCAGAAACCCACTAGGGAACCAGAAAAGCCTGGCACTCTGAGTCATTTCATTCAGCGAACCTCTGAAAAGACAAGCCTTCTAGGCAAAAAGCTTTCCTCCCCAACTGCCAAAGGGGGAGGAACCTAGAATTTTCAAAAGCTGAGTATCTTGTAGTCCTAGATAATTTGAGTTCACTTTTAGTTTGATATGTCTTTGCCTAAGGAAAAGACTCTCCTGATGTGTGCTGTTATTCTCCAGTCCACTGTGAATTTTGTTCTTGCCTTGTCACCCTAAGTATAAAACCACATGCCCAAAATCACATTTTAGATAGGGCTATAAAATTTACAGAGTGCTGTTATATACATTATCTCATTTTACTAAACTATGAACTCAATTGCCAGCCAGAAAAGCTGATTAGTGAATGTAAGAGTTTGTATTTAGTGAAACTTTTGAAACTTTGAAATAGAAGTGTGAGTCAGATAGCTGATGATTTAAAACACTAAAGCCTTTCTCAATTGTTCATTAGAATTTACCACCACTCTTCTTTGTGACCTCTTCTCTACTGCTCTGTAAGCATCTCTCCCATAAGTTCTCTCTCTCTCTTTTTTTTTTTTTTAAGACAGAGTCTCACCCTGTTACCATCCAGGCTGGAGTACAGTGGCACGATCTCAGCTCACTGCAACCTCCAACCTCTCAGGTTCATGCAGTCCTCCCGCCTCAGCCTTCTGAGTAGCTGGGACTACAGACGTGTGCCACCATGCCTGGCTAATTTTTGTATATTTTGTAGAGACAGGGTTTCACCATGTTGCCCAGGCGAGTCTCAAACTCCTAGGCTCAAGCAGTCCTTCAGCCTTGGCCTCCCAAAGTGCTGGGATTATAGGTGTGAGCCACCCTGCCCAGCCCAACACTAAGTTCCCTTAAGGCAAAGTAGTATACTGGAACCTAGCATAGCGCCTCATACAAATAAGTCACATGGGAATTTTACAATTACTCCAAAAGAATGTGTTCAAAAAAAAAAAAAATCAAACAAAATGGGTGTGGGTTAGTCAGGGCTAAAGTTTAGTCCACTTTCCTCCTGTATCTGCCTTCTGCTGCGAAGTAACTTTGAAAATATTAATAATTCACCAGTGTCTGATTATATAGACCCTAGAGTTGGTTCCCATGAATTGCCTGAATCTAAGGCGGGAAAAGATCAGGTATTTCTTCAAACTCTCAGGCAGAACTCCCCAGTCTCCTGAGAGAAGAGGAAAAGAGAGAGAAGGAAAATGAGGAAAGGGAGGGAAATGGGTGGTGGTGGCGATGGGAGCTGGCTATGCCTGTGCCTCCCTGCCAGAGTTCCTCCATTCCTGGCCACGCTGGCTCCCACCCTGACCTGAAGCCTGGCAGTAAGCCCTCAGTGCTTGGGAACTGTCATCGTCCTTTTCTACTCCCTCTCTCTCTCTATTACTATTCTTATTTGTGTTACACACAAGACTGGGAGATGTGTATTGGTTAGGGGCCTTGAGCCGCAGCGCGTTCCTGGTTTGGGCAATTGCGTCTGCTAAAGATTCCCTTGGTGTGAGTTTCTTCCCCATGCCTTTCATCACTGTTTCTAGACACCACTGATCTCTATTTTTGTGATTCCTACGACTTTTCGCCAGACAGGCTTCTTCCAAATATGACCTTAATAAAGATTTCCCAAAGATCGTTTTCCTGCTGTAAACAGCCTGATCCAGAGGATCAACCTGAGGAAGCGGCGGGACTCGCTCATCCTAGGGGGTGTTATTGGGATCTGTACCATCCTGTTGCTGCTGTATGCGTTCCATTGATGGGACATCTTCAGGGACTCTTGACAACCACCGCTTTCACGCCCTGGTCTGGAATAAGGAAACGTCGGAGGGAGAAGTTGACTGTCTTGATAATTAGCCTGATCAGCAGGATGAATGCAAGACTGACAGTGATGGACTCTGTGACATGGTCAGGTTGAGCTGAAGCCACAGTTTCTCTGTGCTGTGTTTTCTAACACATTTTTCTGTTTTTAATTAAAAAAAAAAAAAAGTTTTCAGTTGCTTTTGTCTCCCTAGGAGGCAGGTAAACCAATCAAAAACAGAGTTTTCTGTGTTTCCATGATAGTGTTGAAGCCTAATGACAAGCCAGGTCTTACAGCTGGGCTCTTCAGAAAACCAGGTTTCTACATCCAAAGACTGCTTTTTCTTTTAGCTGCCAGATTGGATTGTGAATAAAAATAATTCTCCTCTCCCTCTCCCTCTCCCCCTCCCTCTCCCCACGGTCTCCCTCTTTCCACAGTCTCCCTCTGGTGCCGAGCCGAAGCTGGACTGTACTGCTCTCATCTCGGCTCACTGCAACCTCCCTGCCCGATTATCCTGCCTCAGCTTGCCGAGTGCCCGCAATTGCAGGCGCGCGCCGCCACGCCTGACTGCCTCGGCCTCCTGAGGTGCCGGGATTGCAGACAGAGTCTCGTTCACTCAGTGCTCAATGGTGCCCAGGCTGGAGTGCAGTGGCGTGATCTCGGCTCGCTACAACCTCCACCTCCCAGCCGCCTGCCTTGGCCTCCCAAAGTGCCGAGATTGCAGCCTCTGCCCGGCCGCCACCCCGTCTGGGAAGTGAGGAGCGTCTCTGCCCGGCCGCCCATCGTCTGGGATGTGAGGAGCCCCTCTGCCTGGCTGCCCAGTCTGGAAAGTGAGGAGCATCTCTGCCCGGCCGCCATCCCATCTAGGAAGTGAGCGTCTCTGCCCGGCTGCCCCGTCTGAGAAGTGAGGAGCCCCTCCGACCGGCAGCCGCCCCGTCTGAGAAGTGAGGAACCCCTCCGCCCGGCAGCCACCCCATCTGGGAAGTGAGGAGCGTCTACGCCCGGCAGCCACCCCGTCCGGGAGGGAGGTGGGGTCAGCCCCCCACCAGGCCAGCCGCCCCGTCCGGGAGGGAGGTGGGGGGGTCAGCCCCCCGCCCGGCCAGCCGCCCCGTCCGGGAGGGAGGTGGGGGGGTCAGCCCCCCGCCCGGCCAGCCGCCCCGTCTGGGAGGGAGGTGAGGGGCGCCTCTGCCCGACCGCCCCTACTGGGAAGTGAGGAGCCCCTCTGCCCTGCCACCACCCCATCTGGGAGGTGTGCCGAGCAGCTCATTGAGAATGGGCCATGATGACAATGGCGGTTTTGTGGAATGGAAAGGTGGGGAGAAGATTGAGAAATCGGATGGTTGCTGTGTCTGTGTAGAAAGAAGTAGACATGGGAGACTTCATTTTGTTCTGTACTAAGAAAAATTCTTCTGCCTTGGGATCCTGTTGATCTGTGACCTTACCCCCAACCCTGTGCTCTCTGAAACATGTGCTGTGTCCACTCAGGGTTAAATGGATTAAGGGCGGTGCAAGATGTGCTTTGTTAAACAGATGCTTCAAGGCAGCATGCTCCTTAAGAGTCATCACCACTCCCTAATCTCAAGTACCCAGGGACACAAACACTGCGGAAGGCCGCAGGGTCCTCTGCCTAGGAAAACCAGAGACCTTTGTTCACTTGTTTATCTGCTGACCTTCCCTCCACTATTGTCCTATGACCCTGCCAAATCCCCCTCTGCGAGAAACACCCAAGAATGATCAATTTAAAAAAAAAAAAAAGACGAAAAAAATAGTAATTCTTGTCCTCTTATTTTACACTCATAATGAGAAATCACAAGTTCTTTCTTGATCTGTGCTATAGATTTCTACTCTGTCTCCTCAACTCTGTTGATATTTGGGGAAAATTCTGTTTTTCATAGATTCTTTTGAGATGGTGATGGACCAGCTTCAGCATGTTTGAGGTTGTCTGAAATGGAGATCACTGTAAAACTGTCTTTTTCTTTTACATTACAAGTACACTGGGGTTAACTGTATTGCTGGAAAAACATCAAGAATGGCATTCTTATATTTAAGGCACCAGTCATTGTTTCCATTTTTTTTTTAATTCTTCTCTTGGATTAATATTTTCTACTGAAAAGAAGTGAAATCTCAGTTCCACTATGATAAACGAATCGCCAGTGTCTGTCAGTGCCCCCACTGCTCCTCCTCATACCAGCATTGACACTGGTAGCTGAGGAAGGGGACTGCTCAATTTCTAATGTGATCTATTCAAGAAGCCACATATAAAAAGGCATTGAGGGCTCACTGTCCAGAGAATTGCATTTGTAAATGCTCCACAACGTATGGGCAAAAGTTTAAGGGCTACTGCCTGATGTACCAGGAATCCTGAGTTCTGTGAAAATCTGTTCATTCCAAATCTGTTAAGCATTTCCAAACATCCAGAAAATGGTTTCACTGTTGAGGGTGCATGTGGCAGAATGTCTCTCTCTGCACCCGTCTTCTGTTACCATCCCTGGACAGTGACAGATTTTAAGCCAGCCACCAGAATTCTTTTTGAGTTAACCATTTCTTAGTTTCTGTAAATTCATGACTTGTGTTACTGAACTACAGCCTGGTTTGTAGACTTCCAACATCTACACTGCTGCTCTTCACCATTGGAATTCACTGTGGTATTTATAGTATTGGCTTCAGTCTGAGCCACAGGCAATAAAAGGATATCAGCTGTAGTTGTCAGCTACATCATGGTGTATAGATGCTGTTATTCAGGCGAACTTGCTCATGGGTGGACTAACACCTGGTTTGGTACAGAGACTGAGAAGTTTTTCATTCTGGTGTCAAAGTTTTGTTACATTATGGGTGTGAAGGGCATTTGATATATTTTTCTTAACTATGGGGTTTATTTTTCTAAATGTGGGTTGATTGACTGTTTATTGATTCAGCGTACCCTTAAAAGAAAAGTTTTCCCATTGTGAACCTTAAATGATCAGAGAAGTAAGTTCATTGATTAAATTCTCTGTTGGGAGAACAAAACTTTTCTCCCTTGACACTTTATTATCTTTGATTTTTCAAAGGGCCTTGATTGGTGGTTGTGTCTCGGTTAAAATTTATGGGACTTTGCTATGTAGTTGGCATTTATAAAATCTGAAGTATCATAAATAAAGTTATTTATTTAATTATACTACCAGTCTTTTTTACTGGTCTGATTCTTTGGTGCATTCATTAAAGCTGATTGTGTGAGAGTGAACTGGGACACAAGCTAGTCTAGCTCACTGCAGCCAAGCAAACCCTGTTGATGGCTGATGGGCCTTTCCATTAGGGTTTTGCTTATGTGAAGTAATGGAATTATGTTGGTTATTTTCTTTATGAAAATAAACCAGTTCTTCCAAGGAAGTTAAAAGGCTTGGTGTAGATGTTGGTGTCAGATAGGTCTGACTAACCTCTCCGTGCTGCAGCCCATACTAAGGTGACCCAGGGCCACATGCAGACAGCTAGGCCAGTGCTTTTTCCTCTTAGGGTTTCTTTGCAGAAAGAAACCTCCAGCAAGGGAAGAGAGGTGTGTGTCCACAGGAAGGGGCTCCGTGGGGATCCCATGAAGGGATTTGAGCTCTTTCAGCTCCATGTCATTTAACTTTTTTGTTTAACCAACCACCTTGGCTTTCTCTCCTTTTTTGCTGTCCTCCTTACGGACCAGTTACCAGATTCAGAGGCTAACAGTTAGTTACTTGTTAATGCTAGTCACAGCCAGGAGGTCAGAAGGAATTTTCTACTTCTGGATCCAAATGTTACCTCTTAGGGGAAGTTATGCCCCCTCAACTATTGTCTTATTATAATGAATCTTTCCTTTTTGGTCCTTTTAAGTAACCACTCAAAACTTTTCATTTCACTGAAAAAATATGAAAAACCATGACAATAGGGCTGGGTGCAGTGGCTCACGCCTATAATCTTAGCACTTTGGGAGACCAAGGCAGGCGGATCGTTTGAGGCCAGGAGTTTGAGACCAGCCTGGGCAATGTAGCAAGACTCTGTCTCTACAAAAAAAATTAAAAGATTAGCCTGGCATGATGGTGAGTGCCTGTGGTCCTAGCTCACAGCTACTGAGGCTGAGGCCAGAGGATCACTTGAGCCCGGGAGTTCAAGCCTTCAGTGAGCCATGATTGCACCACTGCACGCCAGCCTGGATGACAGAGTGAGACCCTGTTTCCAAAAAAAAAAAAAAAGAAAAAGAAACATGGCAACGAAAAGGCAGGAAATTCCAAAAGACATATTTCTGACATTTTGTTTTAATGTGTACTGATGACTTTAGTAAAAATGTGTAATAAATTCACCACTCAAGTTCAAACTCAGATCCAAGTGCTTTCGCTTATCTATCGTGGCAATCTCTACATTCTTGTCAATTCCTATTAATGGTGCTGGAGGACTCCCTGTAATCTGCATTTGTTCACCTTTTCTTTCCCTCATGTTAGAAAGGGGCTTTCCTTCTCTATGATTCTGCTGTCTTTTTCCATACTGCCTGGTACTCGGATCAGGCATGAAAGAAAACACATAAGAATGGAGACAGGTGATGAGAGGAGATACTATGAGAGCAATCCTTATACGTGGAACCAAATAATACTTTAGCTCTTTCATACTGGGTGTGAATACATCTGAATAGAAAAAGATACTTACTGAGCCTTTTGATGCAGTGGCTCTTGGCCTCTATGGAATTCAGGCACCTTGGGTTTGCCTTCCCACTATTAATTTTCTGTTTCAGTGTTAGTGATCTCAACCTGATGAAAATGACTTTAAAGAACTGGACTAGCTTTTTGGTTTCTGATAGCTCATTTGATCATCAGGTATGATTTTTGGAAATGGATTGAGTCTTCTAACTTGGAAGATTAAGTTGTTGCGGATAACTGGCCATGTCTAGTGTTACACTGAATTTTCTGGCAAATGTAAGTAAAGAACAAATGGATTCTGCTCAGAAAGTTAGAATCATTGTGTTCCACTCTCCTGTTAAGAGTTGTTTACCCTGGTCTCCAAAAAGATGCAGAACTTTTCATCACAGTGTTAATAAACTAATCTTGTTTATTCCTTTATAAACCTGCATACTCTTTAAGTTTTGTAGGCAAAAAGAACATGAGGGAGGAACAAGTGAATTTTGAGTTTAGCGGATAAGAAGCTTAAAGCTGAGCCATGCATGGTCTTGAGGGATCTTTCTCGTTTTCTCTGTATCTGAGAGCTCACTTTAATATCAAGGTATTTGCATCCATTCCCACCCTGTTAGCTCTTAAGGGAGGAGGGAAATCAATTCCAACCAGACTTTCCTGTGATGGAAGATGTTTCCTCTTGAAAAAATGCCAATACAGATTTTTAAAACCTATTGTTTTCCAAATGCACTTTGTAAGTTTTTGCTTTTAAAATAGCTTCTTGGAGCCAATTTTATTGTATTTGTACTTAATTTTTGTTCTCATCTAAATGTGCATTTTCTGACTGTATAGAAGAAGCTTTGGTATGTAATTTAATAATAAATTAGAAGTCTAAATGATTGCATTTGTAATTGTTTATATTGAAACAGTAACCATCAAGGTAGTTTGGGGATAGAGATTATGGTATCTTTGGTGTTGATAAGTGTTTCTCATGATGTCCTGAAACCCCCGATGAAATAATACAGGTGCTGAAAAGCTGTCACGTGTCATTCAGAAACCATCATATGAACAGTCCACTAGTATTTTAGCCCTAGAAGTGAAGGGGAATCTCTTAACATGAAACTTCAGGAGGCATAATGGGAATCTACAATTGTAGAATTGGCTGGGTGCAGTGGCTAACACCTGTAATCCCAGCAGTTCGAGAGGCCGAGGCAGGAGGATTGCTTGAGACCAGGGATTTGAGACCAGTCTGGGCAACACAGCAAAGACCTTGTCTCTACAAAAACTAAAATTAGCCATTCATGATGGTGTGCACCTATAGTCCCAGCTACTCAGAAGGCTGAGGTGGGAGGATCATGAGCCCAGGAGGTCAAGGCTGCAGTAAGCAATGATTGTGCCACTGTACTCCAGCCTGGGTGACAGAGACCCTGTCTCAAAAATAAATTAATTTTTAAAAAATCGTGTACTGCTGGGCTTTAGTACATTAGTTGTGCAACCAACCCCACTGTCTAATTTTAGAGCTTTGCAATTAATCCAGCCAGTGATCAATTCCTCCTCTATAAAATGGTGATAAGGATGGCTACCATAATTGTGCCCTGATTATATTTTCAGGGTTATGTGAGGAAATGCTCACAAGCATCTCAGCAAAGCCAGGGGTGCAGGGCTCACCTGACATAAGAGATATCCTTGGGTTTGTCCTAATAGCGAGAAACCGGGCCTCTTTTGCCTCTTTTGTTCCCTCTTGCTGATGTGGGAGAGGAGAGAACATTCAAGAGGTGATCAGCAGACATCCTTAATTTTGATAAAGGCAGCTGAGTGGGGAAATGTAAGGTCGGTTCTGTGTAGATAGACAGGTGGAACCCAGCAATCAGTTTAACCGGCCTCCAAGCGGTTCTGATGCATGCCAGAGGTGGAGAACCACTACTCTAGAGTGTCACGCTCTATAAGTACACACATTCTATTCAGTCATTCCATTCTAGACCGATAGCTTTTATTTTTAGTTTGAAACGATTACAAATTGTGCTGCTCTGGACATTCTCAAACATGGGTTTTGGGACACACATGTACACTTTTCTGTTGCTTATACCTAGGAATAAGATTGTTGGATTATAGGTGATGCACATACTCAGTTTTAAGATATGTTGTCAGACAGTTTTCCAAAGCAATTGTGCCAATGCCCATGCCTACCAGTAATGTGTGAATATTCCATTTCCTTCACATCTTCAGCAACACTTAATGATGCCAGTCAGAATTTGCATTTCCCTGATAGCTAACGAGGCTGGGCATTTTTACATGCTTGCTAGCTGTTAGGATATCTTTCTTTATGTAATATCCCTTCAGATGTTTGCATATTGATTAATCCGACTGTCTTTTTCCAGTTAATTTTTCCTTTGTTGAATAAATATGTTGCAAATATACCCTCCCATTCTGTGACTTGTCGTTTATTTTCTTTCCTTTTTTTTTTGAGACGGAGTCTCACTCTATCATCCAGGCTGGAGTGCAGTGGTGTGATCTCGGCTCACTGCAACCTCTGCCTCCCTGCAACCTCCATCTCCCAGATTCAAGCAATTTTCCTGCTTCAGCCTCCCCAGTAGCTGGGGTTACAGGCATGTGTCACCACACCCAGCTAATTTTTGTGTATTTTTAGTAGAGATGGGGTTTCACCATGTTGTTCAGGCTGGTCTCGAACTCCTCCACCCACCTCGGCCTCCTAAAGTGTTGGGATTACAAGTGTGAGCCACCGCACCCAGCCATACTTTCTTTTTCCTTTTTCTTTTTTTTTGAGATGGAGTCTTGCTCTGTCACCCAGGCTGGAGTGCAGTGGCATGATCTCAGCTCACTGCAACCTCCATCTCCTGGGTTCAAGCGATTCTCATGCCTCAGCCTCCCAAGTAGCTGGAATTACAGGTGCGGGCCACCACACCCGGCTAATTTTTGTATTTTTGGTAGAGATGGGATTTCACCATGTTGGTCAGGCTGGTCCCGCCCACCTCGGCTTTCCAAAGTGCTGGGATTACAGGCATGAGCCACCATGCCTGGCCTTGTTCTCCTTTCTTAATGGTGGTTTTGATGAAGTTCTTAATTTTAATGTAATTCAATTTATCAATTTTTTTCCTTTGTGGTTAGTGTTTTTGTATCCTGTTAAGGAATCTTTGCGTACCTCCAATGCCATGAAGATATTCTCCCATTTTTTTTTTCTAAAAGCTGTATTATTTTGCTTTTCAATTTAGAACTATAAATATTCTGCAACTAATTACTATGTATGATTTGAGGCAGGGGTCAAGATTCATTTTTCCATATGGATATGCAATTGATCCAGCACCATTTGACAAGGTCATCCTTCCTTCACTGCACTGGAGCACCAGCTTTGTCATGAGTGAAGCAATTGTCTAGGTGGGAGTATTTTTCTGGATGTTTCATTCTTTTCCATTGGTCTGTTTTTCTACCCTTGAGAAAATAGCACTCTATCTTAATTACTGTAATTTTACAATAAGTCCTGATATCTGGTAGTACAGGTCCTGCCCGTTTGTTCTGTTTCCTCAAGGTTGTCTTGGCTATTCTTGGTCTTTTGCATTTTTATATAAATTACAGAATCACTTTGTCAGCTTCCAAGAAAAACGTGCTGGATTTTGATTGGTATTACATTAAATATATAGATCAATTGGAGGAGAATGAACATCGTTACAATATTGACTCTTTCGGTTCATATCATGATATTTCCCTCCACTTATTTCAATCCTGTTAATGTTTCAGTACTGCTCCACCTGTCTGCCCTCCAGGCTGGTGCTGGCCTCTGGGATGGATGAGCTTCAGGAATACTTGGAGAAAGAACCCCAGGTGTCTCCTCCGACCCTTCATGTTCTCTCCTTGACTGTGGCAAGGAGAGGTGGTGAAGGGAAGAGACCAAATAGGAGTCAGAGGAAAGGAGGCTGCAGTAACCCACTGCACCTTTGTACAGGGTCCTGTGCTGGAGAAATCTAGAGATGATTAAAGTATGTAAGGAAAAAAACACAAGGCTGGTTACAATCATACTGGGTAGCAGACAATGGGATGTAAAGGAGAAAGAGGCCTGGACACTTGGGCAAGAAGAGAGCTTAGTATGCATGGATTGGACAGGACTGGTCCTAAAACTACCTTCATCACAAAAAAGCTGCATGTCCCTGGAGAAGACTTCCCTCACTGGGCCTCTTTCCTCACCGTGAAATGAGAGGACTTGGACCTGATGCTCTGGATGCTTCCTTCAGCTCTGCCACTAGGACACTGGTACTGATGGAGGATGATGGCAAGAAGCTAGGTTGAATGTAAGTGACTTGCCCTTTGCCCTGTCCCTCCAGGTGTAGTCTTTGAACTCTAACCATCCATGCACTCTTCCTTTCCACAGAACAGGTCCCTGTTTCAGGCTGACTTCATCCCACTGGATGGAATTCCAGCCAATGTGATCCAAAGAGGGAAGCAGTACCAGGCTGCAGCCCTCGTCATGCTGAAGATGGAGCCTCCTGGGAAGCTGCTACCCATGGTCATCCAGGTGAGGGCCCTGGACCTCCCTGCCTACACTGTGCTCTGTTCATTTTAACCTCTGCTCCCAGGACCCAGCCTCCTTGCTTTTGGCTCCCAAAGCTACCCCCACTCAGCAGGTCCAGTCCTTGTGTTCAGTCACCCAGTGACTGCTTGCTGTCTTGTCCTTCCTCACCTGGAACTACCTTCTGAGAGTCATAACGGCATCTCTTGGTTCTCATCCTGAGGCTACTCAACCTCTTTGTGACCTTTGAATCTACTGAACATTCCCTCTTTCTTAAACATGTTTTCTCCTTTTGGTTTTAATGATTTTTTTTTTCACTCCTATTGTTCACACAGTGAGTGGACAGGGATTGTCAGTTATCTCATACATCCAGCTTCTCCTTCTCATTCCACTATCCTGACTCAGACCCTCATGACATTTCTCCCAAAGCACTGTTAGCCTTACTTGGCTTCCTTCTACCATTCTCTCCTGCACTTAACCTATCATTGTATTCACAGGGCACCACAGATAGTGAGAGGCAGGGTGGAGGGGTCTTCATTCTTCCTACTACCTGGAAGGCAATAATCTTACATTAGCCATATGTTCCCCCCGGAACACTCAGCATAGCATCATCCATATGGGGAGAGGTGAATAAATGCTTAATTCTTCCTCCTTCTGGCTTCACCCTCCCAGCTTCAGCTCTGCCACCCCAATACTGTTCCTGCCCTCAAATCCTTTGCTCGCCTGGCTCCTGGCTAAATCCTGGATCTGAAACTCAGATTCCAACTGCACAAGCTCCGATACTGTTTGCTGAACACTCATCTGGTAGCTGAAGTCATTGCTATTGTCACCATAATGTGCCTGCCACGTTTGTGCCCTGTCTTCAAGGTACAAGCTCCTCCACTCTCCATGTCCCAAAGCAACAACCCAACAGCTGCCTAGTTTTAAAGAAATCTGAGGCACCTGGGACAACACGTAAACAGAGCTGCTTGAAATTTCACAAACATCCATATGATATTACAGCAGAGAATCTTCACGGCAATTTGTAAATGGAGGCGAGAGGAGATGGATGATTAAGCCAGGGCCTTCAGCCTTGTGATTGTACTTTTAATGTCTAAATTAATTTAATGTAAGCTAATTACAGACTCACAGGCAGTTGTTAGAAATACTAAAGAGATCCCATCTATCCCTTTAAGTCAAGTCACTTAGCATTTATCCAGTACATACTGTAGGGTGGTTCTCTGAAATTCTCTAGCAGTGGGTCTTGAGTAGAGTAGGAATACAAATATATTAAGCAAAAGTGTTGCATCTGCATTGGGAGATTTATCATTTATCATGAAAGACAGGCAGTACATATGAGAAAAAAACAAAACAGTATCTGTGATATGGTTTGGATGTTTTCCCTCCACTTCTCATGTTGAAGTGTAATCCCCAGTGTTGGACGCAGGGCCTGGTGGAAGGTGTTTGGGTCATGGCTTCATGCTGTCCTCCTGATAATGAGTGAGTTCTCACTCTGAATTCACACGAGATCTGGTTGTTTAAAAGAGATCTTGCTCTTGCTCTTACTCTCCTGCTCCCTCTCTCCATGTGACGTGCCTGCTCTGCTCCCCCTTCACCCTCCACCATGATTAAAAGCTTCCTGAAGCCTCACTAGAAGCTAAGCAGATGCCAACATGCTTCCTGTACAGTCTGCAGAACCATGAGCCACTTAAACCTCTTTTCTTAGTAAATTTTCCCATCTCAGATAATCCCTCAAAGCAATGCAAAACAGACTACCACAATCTAGAAACAGAGTTTGAGATGAAAAATAGCTGTAATCACTATAGTATCTATGGAGAATGTTCCACCACAAGTGGGGAGTCTTTAGGTAGAAGACCAAAGGGCAAGGCAAGCAGCCCAGCGGGTTTCTCATACCTGACTAAGGAGAGAGGTAAAGACATTAGCATGGCAGTGACAGGAGGATGGAAGAGAAAAATCAAATACGTGGTGATGGGGGAAGAGTAGCTGCAGCATGCCTGTGTCCAAGATGGAATGGAGAACGTTGGAGATGTAAGCTTCCTCAACACCTAGGAGCCTACGGGGGGCATGTTGTACTTCCCTAGAAATACTAACATTTTACAAAACAGTGAGTCTACTATCTATTGCTAGGCAGAAAGCAGCAAAGTAAAACTTGTGCTTGCTTAAACATGTTTTCAAAATCTTTATGACATTTTATATATAGAAAAAGGGAGCAAAATGATATAAGCTTATGAACCAGAGCAGTTGTCAGAAACAGTAAAGTCAGGAGAAGGAGGCAGTTGCGGGGACAAAGATGAGGTGTTCTGTTTTAGATGCATGGAGTTCGAAGAGTTGGCAAGATATTCAAGTGAGCGCCTGGCAGGCAGGACAGCTGGATTGTGTTTCTGCTGCTGGTCACCACCTCCACCCCCAAATCTGGCTATTACTAGTTGTGGTCCCTCTGGGTCTGAGAGAACATAGATAAGGTAGGCATTAATATACTTTATGGAATCTTAGATTTGATTGCGTTCATGCTGCCTTTGCCTCACCACCTGGTGCCCAGGTTGAATAGGTTAAGCCCACTCTCACATCTCAGAATCCCCCTTCACTAGTTCAGCCCTCTGTTCACTCATCTCCCTCGCATAACCACTTCCTCCCATGGCAAACAGGTGAGTTGTTGTCAAGACACAGAGGAGGGCTAAGCCTGCAAATATCATAAAAGTGACCTGTGCAGGCTCTGGACTCAGACTGTTGGAGTCTGAGTCCTCAGTACTTAACAGGTGTGTGTTTCAGGGTCCTCATCTCTGAATGGAGATAACAGAATTTCCATTGTGAGGTTGTTAAGGCATTAAATGACAGGACAGACAGTGTGACTCAGGATAAATAGGAGCGATAGGCGAGTCTTTCCTATTACTATGTAGCAATATGTTATTGTTAGTTGTTTATCCTTGGGTATGTTGTTATTATTTTTTATTCTTTTTTTTACCTTCAGCCAACTCACTCCATGTTGTTGTTATTAGTTGCTTATCCTTGGGTATCTACCCACTTCATCTGGACTTTGGGTTTTCTATGACATTCACCATCTTTCCATGGAGTTTTCCAGGTTCAAGCCAACGTGAGCTGCTTTGATATCTTTGCCTCAAGAGTATTCTTTGGGCCGGTCCCGTGTGTCCGGCATTAAAGACCTTAGATAGATACCAATGGCATAAATCCTGCATATGAACCAGTTGAAAATGAAAACAAAATAGTTCTTTTTTTGTTTTTTTAGAGACAGGGTATTGCTCTGTCACGTAGGCTGGAGTGCAACGGCACAATCACAGCTCACTGCAGCTTCAGCTTCCTGGGCTCAAGAGATCCTCCTGCCTCAGTCTCCTGAGTAGCTTAGTCTAGGCATACACCACTACACCTGTGTACCTGGCTAATTTTTAACTTTAATTAGGCACAGAGGCTTGCTGTGTTGCCTAGGCTGGTCTTGAACTTCTGGCCTCAAGTGATCCTCTGCCCTGGCCTCCCAAAGTACTGGGATTATAGGTGTGAGCCACCAAGTTTGGCCCCAAATAGGTTAAGAATAAAAAAATGAATGCGAGAATCAGGGACCCCTTTTTTAAGAGTCAAAGAAAAGCAGGAAAGAGGAAACCTAATAGTATCTAACTGGGGGCCAGGGAAGATTTGATGAGAATAGCTTGGCTTTGCTCCATGAATTCTGACTGAAGCCACCGTACTCAACACCACTTCAATATAAACAATAAGAGTAAGATGATCAGAGATTGGAGGAACAGCTTTGAAAATAAGCAGAGGCTAGTTTAAGCTATAAGGATGTGAATGATAGAGGAGATACATAAAAAATCAAACGTTAAGGGGCTGATTCTTAAAGGGCAGCTGTACTCAAGGTGGAAATAATAGAGGTAATGATAACAGCTGCTATTTGAGGACTTGTGTACCCAAGGCACTGTGCTAAAAATGCTCTCTGTACATCACGGACATAAACATAACCACAGTGCCTGAAATAAGAGACCTGGTTATCACCTCCCACTGACAGATAAGGAGATTGACACTGGGAGAGTTTATTACATCGCCAAGTATCAAAATTAGAGGTGAACATGGACTCAAATCCAGGTCAGTCTGACTCTGGGGCATGACGCATAAGGAAGTCGGAGAGCGCGAGCGTGAGTGTCAGGGCAGCAGAAGACCAGCCTGTCAAGGAAGCAGCGGGGAGGAAAGCATCGAGAGGAGAAGGCTCCATGCTGTGTAATGGGCCCTCCCAGGAACGAGCCAAGCATGGTCTCCACCCACCACCCCTCCAACCTCCTCCTCGCCAGCTCCTGATCCCCCATATCTACTACATCATGGAAATCAACATCTGGACCTGATCCCAACACATCTCAGATGGTGGAATATTTGCTAGGGTAAGAAGGGAATGGGGCATGAGGCCACCTAATCATCCAACAATCTCTGTCCTGCCAGCTTCAAGATCTCCCAGGCCAACCTGTGTGAACGTCCTGAAGCTTAAGCCCCTGAGCCCTATCCCTTTTATAGCCATGACTTTAAATATGAAAACCCCACCTCTGAACCCCCTTTATAGTATGTCCTCATTCTCCAGCTGTGCTCCCATCCCTCAAGACCTGTCATCTCTCTTGTCCCAGGCAGTGAGCACAGGTGGAGAGGGCCATGTGCAGTTACTCCATCGGGCAGCGGCTCAGCTGACCTGCTGCTCCCTCTGTTGTCCTGATGACCGGGCTGCCTGTGGCCTGCTGGGACTCCCACGTGCTGTCCATACCCATGATGCTTTAGGTCCTGGGAGATTATTACCCAGTAGGATGTCCTGAAGGCATGTCGTGTGAGGTCTATCCAGATACACTGAAAGCACTGAGCAGATGTCACAGAAAGAGGAGGAGAGGTCAGAGGCCGGGCCTCCTGCTCTCCGAGGCTCAGCGCCTTCTCCCCTGGGCAGGTGCGTGGAGATCGTCCACCTCTTCCACCAAAGGGATGACACGGTGAGGGTGGACCCTGAGCTGCAGGCCTGGGATCAGGAGATCATGGAGGTGGGGCTGTGCCAGGCCCAGGACCGAGGTAAGATCTGTCCCAGAGATAGGAGCTCCTGGGAGACTCTGCCAGGGACCCTTCCCAGTGCTGCCCTTCTGGGGACAGGACCCCAGCCTCTCCTCACACCTCCCTTCCTCCACACAGGAAAGCATCTGCATCCCATTCCCACCTCCCCAGACTCAGGACACTTCTAGAGACCTGAGGACTGTCCTCCTCGGAGACCCTGGCCATCAACCCTACCCCCACCCCACCCCAGTCACAGATGCCCCTGAGCTGCCATATCCTGGGGCCCAACCAGGCCAGAGCCACAGCTGTGAGCGGGTCTGCCGGTCCCTGCTGGGGCTCATGTTCTCACTTCACGTTTGTCTGCTTTTTACCTAAGGATGCAAACAGGGAGATTTTCCATTCCAAAGCTCAGAGTGACCTACCTTGGCTTTCCCTCCCTTTCCCTCCTGCCTGCTACTGTCCAGCACACGTGAAGGGCACAGACCTGCTGCACCCCCGCGGCAGTGCAAGGCCAGCTCTAGATGCCATCTCAATACTGTATATGCTTTGGCTCCAACCTGAACTCAATGCCCTGACCCTTGGGTCAGTCCCTTCCCTAGGATCTAGCTGCTACCTTTTGTCCCCGCCCACAGCATTTTTATTTATGGAGAAGACATAGCCTTTCTTGGGCCCTTCCCAGGTTCATTTTCCTCTCTCTCGCACACATGGGCCAGCCAGGATTGTTTCAGGTCATCCTTCAGCTTCTCTCCCTTCATCCTTCAGAGCAACACCTTGAGTCCCACCCTTTGCCTGTGTGGGAAAACACAAACACCACTCACTGGCCAGGCCCCGGGGACGCCCATATCAATAAAGTAACCCCCTGCCTTAAAGGGGAGTCTTGCCCTGGAGGACCTGGGGCTACACCACCTTACCCATCCCACCCCACCCTTTGGGCCCTTCAAGAACCAAACTTTCTCCAGATTTTTTTTTTTTTAATCACTCTTGGGTGTTTCTCGCAGAAGGGGATTTGGCAGGGTCATAGGACAATAGTGGAGGGAAGGTCAGCAGATAAACAAGTGAACAAGGGTCTCTGGTTTTCCTAGGCAGAGGACCCTGCGGCCTTCCGCAGTGTTTGTGTCCCTGGGTACTTGAGATTAGGGAGTGGTGATGACTCTTAAGGAGCATGCTGCCTTCAAGCATCTGTTTAACAAAGCACATCTTGCACCGCCCTTAATCCATTTAACCCTGAGTGGACACAGCACATGTTTCAGAGAGCACCGGGTTGGGGGTAAGGTCATAGATCAACAGCATCCCAAGGCAGAAGAACTTTTCTTAGTACAGAACAAAATGGAGTCTCCTATGTCCACTTCTTTCTACACAGACACAGCAACAATCTGATTTCTCTATCTTTTCCCCACATTTCCCCCTTTTCTATTCGACAAAACCGCCATCGTCATCATGGCCCTTTCTCAATGAGCTGCTGGGTACACCTCCCAGACGGGGTGGTGGCCAGGCAGAGGGGCTCCTCACTTCCCAGAAGGGGCGGCCGGGCAGAGGCGCCCCCCACCTCCCTCCTGGAGATTTTTTAAAATTTTATTATTTTTATTTATTTTTGGGATGGGGTCTTGCTCTGTTGCCCAGGCTAGAGTGCAGTGGTGCGATCTTGGCTCACTGCAACCTCCACCTTCTGGGTTCAAGCGATTCTTCTGCCTCAGCCTTACCTTGACCAGGCTGGTCTTGAACTCCTGACCTCGTGATCCACCTGCCTTGGCCTCCCAAAGTGCTGGGATTACAGGTGTGTGCCACCACGCCCAGCCACTTTCTCGAGTTTTCTAGGTTCTTTCTTTTAGGCAACCCATGCCCCAAAAGACCGTTATGTTTCTCCTTGGCTCTCTTCTCCCCATGAAATAGCCACATTAGAGATTGTACAATACATATTTACACATAAGCTTTAACCTCTCATTCCCCATTTCTCTTGCGCCATATTCAATACTCTTTTTACCTCACCATTCTGTCATCACCTGAGGAAAAGGCAATGTGCTAATTTTCTTTAAATTTAACTTTTATTTTAAGTTCAGGGGTACCTGTGCAGGTTTGTTATGTAGGTAAACTTTTGTCACAGGGGTTTGTTATATAGATGATTTTGTCACCCAGGTATTAAGCCTAGTACCCATTAGTTATTTTTCCTGATCCTCTCCCTCCTCCCATCCTCCACTTTCCCATAGGCCCCAGTGTCTGCTGTTCCCCTCTATGTGTCCATGTGTTCTTGTCATTTAGCTCCCACTTTAAGTATTTGGTTTTTTGTTCCCGCGTTAGTTTGCTAAGGATAGTGGCCTCCAGCTCCATTCATGTTCCTGCAAAGGACATGATCTTGTTCTTTTTTATGGCTGCATAGTAGTCCATGGTGTATCTGTACCACATTCTCTTTATTCAGCCTACCACTGATAGGCATTTAGGATGATTCCATGTCTTTGCTATTGTGAATAGAGCTGCAGTGAACATAGGCATGCATGTGTCTTTATGATGGAATAATTTATATTCCTTTAGGTATATACCCAGCAATGGGGTTGCTGGGTCAAATGGTATTTCTTTTGTTAGGTCTTTGAGGAATTGCTGCACTGTCTTCCACAGTGGTTGAACTGATTTACACTCCCACCAATGGTGTATAAGCTTTCTTTTTTTCTCCACAACCTTGCCACCGTCTGTTATTTTTTGACTTTTTAATAGTAGCCATTCTGACTGGTGTGAGATGGTATCTCATTGTAGTTTCGATTTGCATTTCTCTAATGATCATTAATGTTGAGCTTTTTTTCATATGATTGTTGGCTGCATGTACTGTCTTATTTTGAAAAGTGTCTGTTTGTGTCCTTTGCCCACTTTTTAATGGGGTTGCTTTTTGCTTATAAATTTAAGTTTCTTGTAGACGCTAGACATTAGATCTTTGTCAGATGCATAGTTTGCAAAAATTTTCTCCCATTCTGTAGGTTGTCTCTTCACTCTATTAATAGTTTCTTTTGCTGTGCAGAGGCTCTTTAGTTTAATTAGATCCTGTTTGTCAATTTTTGCTTTTGTTGCAATTGCTTCGGTGTCTTCATCATGAAATCTCTGCCCATTCCTATGTCCAGAATGGTATTGCCTAGGTTGTCTTCCAGCGTTGTTATAGTTCGGGGTTTTACGTTTAAGTCTTTAATTCGTCTTGAGTAAATTTTTGTGTATGGTGTAAGGAATAGATCTAGTTTCAATCTTCTGCATATGGCTAGCCAGTTATCCCAGCACCAGCCAAGTGGTTTTTTCATCCCCGCTATGTTCAATTCAAATTTATTTAACCATGGAACAATTATTTTATTTTTATTTTTATTTTACCGTAATATTTTACCAAACAAATACTGTCATTTGAAAGGAGCATTTAACAGAGCATGCATGTCAGATTTGAGGAAATTTGAAAACAAATACGTATGTACGTCTCTCAGCTTCCATTGATGGGAGTAGAAGAAGGAAGTAAATGATATCAAAGACACTTAGAAATTATCCGGTAAACCAGCAATTCCAATGAAATCTATGTAACAGTAATGGCACAGTCCTGACACATGAATCACAAAATTGCATGGGACTTCAAATGGTAGCACTTAGGTGATGATCCTTTAAATGAACAATAGCTACCCAATTTTATTATATTTTACTCAGATTTCTTTCCTTTGTGTCTATCATCTAGAAAATACAAACCAATATAAGCCACTACAATATACGTATGATTAATAAGGTAGACCTTCCAGTCTATAATGGCAAGGATCAGTGTTTTGAATAGTAAAGAGCAAAGTGGCTAATATTTCTCACTTATCACTTGAAGGGGCTTGGTTCATGCGGGTTCTACGGGACTCATCTTTCTCTACATTGTTCATTTTCAACTAGGAATGAGTGTCACTTACTGAGATTTAAATTTTTTCTTTTACGGACTAGGATGGTCCTCTTTTTGGCTAAATGACCTTGAGCAAGCTATTTAATCTCTGAGTTCTGGTTTCCTTATCTCTAAAATGGATGTATTGCATGCCCCCCCGCCCCACACACACACATTCAGAATTTTGAGACCAAATAAATAATGAACGTGACATTGTTGAAGTGTGGGTAGTACAGTCGGCATAAGACGATTGTTATCATATGCCCCACTCTACAAAAACTACCTCCCCAATACGCATGTGGAGTAGGAGAGCCCAGGCCCTGCCACATGATGGACGTCATTAAATTCTCTGATGCCCATCTCACATGTAAATTGAGTGGAATGGAACAGTTGATTTCCAGTTTCCTTACTGTCATTGACATGAGTCTAGGACCTCTCTATTTCTCTACATTATAATCCAGATACCTAAAACCACTGCCTAAAATCTCCTGGGAATAGGAGGGCATGCTTCGGTATTCTTAACTACTTTGGGTGTCAGAGACAGATTTCACTGAAACAAAACAAACTTACAGAAAAGTTGTATAAATCCTAAGTGTACAACTTGATGTTTTTCCTAAGGTTACAAACCTATATGATTAGCACTCATATCGATCAACAAAGTACTACCAGCTTTCCCAGAAGCTCCTTGTATTTTCTCCTAGTCTTTTGATCCAAAGGTAACCACTGTCCTGATTTCTAACAGTGTAGGTTACTTTTTAATTTGACATAAATGCAAATAAAAACACTCACTCACCTGTGCTTGGTTTCATTCTCTAAGCAATAGGTTTAAGATTTACCCACATTGTTGCAGATAGTTCTTCATTTTCATTTTGTAAAGTATCCCATTATATAAGTATGGCACAATTTATTTTTTTCTGCTATTGAACATTTAGGTTGTTTCCAGTTGGAGGCTAACAACGTCAGTGCAGCTATGAACATGGTTGTATGTGCATTTCTGTTGGGTATATACTTAGAAGTGGAATTGGTAGATCATAGGTTATATGCATACACACTTTTAGTAGTTACTGACAAGTTTCCTGAAGTAGTTCCAGCAATTTCCACTTTTTCCAGAAGAATATGAGTTACAGTTGCTTCACATCCTCTCAAATACTTGGTGTTTTCTTTTCTATTCTTTTCTTTTTTGAGATGGAGACTCACCCTGTCACCCAGGCTGGAGTGCAGTGGCGTGATCTCAGCTCACTGCAACCTCCACCTTCCAGGTTCAAGCAGTTCTCCTGCCTCAGCCTCCTGAGTAGCTGGGATTACAGGCGCCTGCCACCACACCCAGCTAATTGTTTTGTATTTTTAGTAGAGATGGGGTTTCACTGTGTTGGCCAGGCTGGTTTCAAATTCCTGACCTCAAGTGATCCACCCATCTGGGCCTCCCAAAGTGCTAGGATTAAAGGCGTAAGCCACCGTGCCCAGCCATACTTGGCATTTTCTGTCGTTTTCATTTTAGCTGTTGTGGTGAATATGCTGCATTATCATGTTGTGAGTTGAACTCACATTCTCTCAGTGACCAGTGGATCTGAGCACCTTTTCCTAGGCTGAGTAGCCACATGGACATCTTCTTTTGTGCAGACCCCTTTAAAATCGTTTTGCCCATTTTCCTTTTGTCTCCTATTATTCCCTCATTTTAAACTGTTTTTTAACAGGGAACATTTGACCACCACACAGCCTCTCAGATTTCCTCATCCTTCAAAATCTACCATAATAATCACAGCTATAAGGTACTGAGGGGCTTTATATCATCATTTGATGTATAAGGTAATTAATATTATCCCCACTTTCAGAGGCAAATGTTGAGGCTCAGACAGAGTGAGCAACAGGTCCAAGGGGATGCAGCTGGGCAGCAGCAGGGCCAGGACTGTACCCAGAGCTGATGCCACAGCCTGTGCTCCGACCACAGCACTCCCTGCTTTGCAGATGATTGTCATTGAGGCTTGCTCTCTTAACGAAATTACCAGCGATCATCTCTGACTGTTCATATCTCCTTTTGCTGCTTTATTTCTATTCTTATCCCTAACATACTATGCGTAACTTTAATTTTTAATGATTCTATATATGCTCTTTCTTCTCTATTAGAATCTAAATTCTGAGAGGGCGGGGATTTTTGTTACTTTTGTATACCCACATATTCCCAATGCCTAGAGAGTGCCTGGTACATAGCAGTTGTATACTTTTTGAATAAATGAATAAACACTCATTAATTCTAAGACTTGGGTGTCCCAGGACATGAGGATTTATTTTTATATCCCCTCTGGGGCTGCAGATTGTAAACTTGGCTCATTCTTCTCCTAGGTTTCCCTGTCTCCTTCCAGTCTCGAGCTCAGCTCTGCCGTTTCCTCGCCATGTGAATCTCCACATGCACCCCCAACCATGCAGCCATCAACCAGGGCCAGCTGTGGATAAACAAAAGCCTGCATCTGTCAGGGCAGGTGTCTGGACTGGGGGTTCTTGAAAGAGACAGCCGGGGGCTAGTGTCCACACATCAAGGTTCAGGGTGAATTCAGGTTTCTCTTCTAGCTTGACTGGTATGCCTGGATCCCTAATGGCCTGTGCTCAGTGAGGATGCCCTCACCCACCACCAAACAAGATGCGACAAGGCCCACAGTGATGAGGTCACTCCCTGATGTCTGGCAATCCTATGTTCAAATAAGCATCATGTGGCTTCTGAGCTGGCGGCAGGTGGACGTGGTGAGAGGGGACCTCTGAGACTACAGAGGAGATATCAGGGTGCGGGGATGGATTCCGGGTCCCTGTGTCTTGGAACTAGGAGCTCATTCATCCTCTTTTCTGCCCCAGGTACCCCCTTGAGCATCAGAAAGTATATGTCTCAGGCCCTGAGCCCAAAGCTGTGCTGAGACAATTTCAAACAGATCTGGACAACCTGGAAAGGGAAATTGTGGCCCGAAATGAGAAACTAGACCTTCCCTATGACTATCTGAAGCCCAGCTACATAGAGAACATATCACTATCTGAGATCAAATATTCTGGTCCTCAAAGACCTTAGGCCATCATTACTATGAACATTTTCCTCCTGAATCTTGTCTTTTCTTAGCTCTCAGTTGCTGTGTTTTTCTTTCCTCCTCTGATTTTTCTACCTGAGTATCTCATTAGCCTGAGGCACTGTACTTACCTTCAGGGACCCTATGAGAATGATCTGCACATTGCAATCACATTCCTTAGAGAAATCACCCATATACTCCTGTAGCTTTCCCTTGGCACTGGAAATTTACCTACTCCATTCATCATAGAATGTTTAGGAGTGATTATCTATATGGCACGCTATAGAGGTGCAATTTCATTTCTTTCTATCTGGATAATCAGTTATGCCAGCACAGTTCATAGAAAAACTAATTCTTTCCCACTAATCTGCAATGCTGACATTAATCAAATTCCTGTATACAAATGTTACTACTGGAACTGTCCGTTCTGCTACATTCATCAGTTTTTCCTTCCCTGCATCACAGTGATGTAAGTACTATGGCTTTATACCTAACACAGCCTACTATTTGATAAGACATACTCATCCAATTTGTTCTTTCCAGGTGCTCTGGCTTTTCTTAAACATATAAATATTACAATTATTTTGTTAAGTTTCAGAAATAACTGATGATGTGATTTTGATTGGAATCACATTGTATGTATAGAAATTTTAATACAAAATTTTTGCATTACAAAAATGTCAACTTCAGCCAAGTTTGCATTTTTGAGATATATCCAAGTGGGTCCTTTTATGTATTGTGATTCCATTTGTTTTTTGTTTGTTTGTTTGTTTGCCTGTATTGCACCTGGGTTCCTGGGTAAGATTGGCCTATGAAGGGTTATAGACTTGTAGAGAGGCAATATCAGGAACTCTGCTAAAATGAGTTCATTAAAATAATAGTGAAGAACAAAATACAGAATTCTGTCACTAGAGACTCAAATGCATTTGCTGAAATCATGTACAGTTGGGCCTCCACATCCCTGGATTCAACCTATAATGGATGGAAAAGATTTTTTAAAATAATGGTTGCATCTGTACTGAACACATAAGACCATTTTTTCTTGTCATTGGTCCCTAACAGTGCAGTTTAACAATTCCTGGCATGCCTTGTTTTATTGTGCTGTGATCTCTTGTGCTTTCCAGATATTAAAAACACAGTTTGCAAACTGATAGTGTGGCAACCCTGCCTTGAGGAAGTTCATCAATGCCATTTTTCCAACAGCATGTGCTCCGTGCCTCTGAGTCACATTTTGGATATTTTTACAATGTTTCAGACATTTTCGTTGTAGTTCTATCTGTTATGGTGATCTGTGATTGATGACCTTTGATGTTACAGTTGTCACTGCTTTGGAGCTCCATGAACTGTGCCCATCTAAGATGGCAAACTTCATTGATAAATGTTGTGTGTCTGATTGCTCCTCCAACCAGCCATTCCCCCATCTCTCCTATTTTCCTTGGCCCTCTCTCTTCCCTGAGACACAACAATATTGAAATCTGGTCACTTAATAACCTTGCAGTGGCCACTCAGTGTTCAAGTGAAAGGAAGAGGTGCACATATCTCACTTTAAATCAAAAGCTAGAAATGACTAAGGATAGTGAGGAAGGCATGTCTATAGCCGAGATAGGCCAAAAGTTGGGCCCCTTGTACCAGGTCGCTAAGTTGTGAATGTAAAGGAAAAGCTCTTGAAGGAAATTACAAATGCTACCCTAGTGAACCCATAAATGACAAGAAAGTGAAACAACCTTATTGCTAATAATGGAGGATGTTTGAGTGGACGTTTGAGTGTTCTAGATAGAAGATTAACCAATCCACAACACTTCCTTAAGCCAAAGCCTAATCCAGAGCAAGACCCTACCTCTATTCAATTCTACGAAGATGGAGAGAGGTGAGGAAGCTTCAGAAGAAAAGTCTAAAGCTAGCAGAGGTTGGTTCATGGGGTTTAAGGAAAGAAGCTGTCTCCATAACATAAAAGTGCAAGGTGAAGCAGCAAGTGCTGCCACAGAAGCTGCTGCAACTTATCCAGAAGATCTAGCTAGGATCACTGATGAAGGTGGCGCTACACTAAGCAAGAGATTTTTATGTAAACCAAACAGCCTTCTACTGGGAGAAGCTGCCATCTAGGATTCCCACAGCTGGATAGGAGAAGTCAAGGCCTGGCTTCAGAGCTTCAAAGAACAAGCTGACCCTCGTTTCAGGAGTGCACGCAGCTGGTGACTACAGTTGGAATCTGGTGCTCACTTACCATTCCAAAACTACCAGGGCCCTTAGGAATGAAGCTGAATCTACTCTGCCTGTGCTGTTTGAGTGCAACAACAAAGCCTGGATGACAGCACTTCTGTTAACAGCATGGTTTGCAGAATAGTTTAAACTCACTGTTGGGACCCACTGCTTGGAAAATGTAGATATACCTTTCAAAATATCCTGCTCATTGATAATCCACCTGGTTACACAGGAAGTCTGATAAAGGTACACAAGGAGGCTGATACTGCCATAGATAGTGATTTCTCTGATGGATCTGAGCAAAGTAAATTGAAATCTTCTGGAAAGAAGACAACATTCTAGATGGCATTCATATCATTCAGGATTGGTAGGAAGAGGTCAAAATATCAACATTAACAGTAGTTTGGAAGAAGTTGATTCCAGCTCTCATGGATGATGAGGGATTCAAGACATCAGTGGAAGAAGCAACTGCAGATGTGAGGAAATAGCAAGAGAACTAGAATTAGAGGTGGAGCCTGAAGATGTGACTCTATTGCTGCAATCTAATGAGAAAACTGGAACTTATGAGGAGTTGCCTCTTACAGATAAGCAAAGAAAGTGGTTTCTTGAGATAGAAACTAGTTGTGGTGAAGACGCTGTGAACGCTATCCAAATGATAACCATAGATTTAGAATATTACACGAACTTAGTTGATAAAGCAGTGGCAGGGTTTGGGAGGATTGACTCCACTTTTGAAAGATGTTCTACTGTAGGAAAAATGCTATCAAATAGCTTCACATGCTACAGGGAAATCTTTCTTCAAGGGAAGAGTCAATGGATGCAGCAGACTTCACTGTTGTTTTAAGAAATTGCCACAGCACACACCCACCTTCAGCAGTCATCATTCTGACCCGTCAACAGCCATAAACATTGAGGCAAGACCCTCTACCAACAAAAAGATTACAACTCCCTGAAAAAATTTTTAGTGTTTTTAGCAATATTGTTTTAAATTCCAGCTTTTATTTAAGATATAGGGGGGTACGGGTGTAGGATTGTTACATGGGTATATTGGATCCGGGTAGTGAGCCTAGTACCCAGTAGATAGTTTTTCATCCTGTACCCTCCCCCTTCCAATAGTCTGTACTGTCCAATTTTCCCATGTATTTGACCACATGTGCTCAGTGTTTAGCTCCCACTCTCCCACTTGAGAACATGTGGTATTTAGTATTACGTTCTTGTCTTAATTCACTTAGGATTACAGCCTCCAGCTGCATCCATGTTGCTGCAAAGGACATGACTTCATTCTTTTCTGTGGTGGTGTAGTATTCCATAGTATACGTACCACATTTTTCTTATCTACTCAATCACTGATAGACACCTAGGTTGGTTCCATGTCTTCCCTATAGTGAATAGTTTGGCGATGAACATATGAGTGCATGCATCTTTTTGGTATAATGATCTATATTCCTTTGGTTATATACCCAGTAATAGTACTTCTGGGTGAAATGTTAGCTCTGTTTTAAGTTCTTTGAGAAAACTCCAAACTGCTTTCCACAGTGGCTGAACTAATTTACATTCCCACCAGCAGTGTGTAAGCATTGCCTTTGCTCCATGGTTTCACCAGTGCCTGTTGTTTTTTGGCTTTTTAATAGTAGCCATTCTGTCCTTGTGAAATGGGATCTCATGTGGTTTTGATTTGCATTTGTCTAACGATTAGTGGTGATGGGCATTTTTTCATATGCTTGTTGTCCACTTGTATGTCTTCTTTAGAGAAGTGTCTTTTCATGTCTTTTGCCCATTTTGTAGTGGGGTTATTTGGGGTTTTTATTGCTTGCTGATTTGTTCAAGTTTTTTATAGATTTGGATATTAGGCCTTTGTTGGGTGCCTAGCTTGTGAATATTTTCTCCCATGGTGTAGGCTGTCTGTTTACTCTGTCGATGGTTTCTTTTACTGCGCAGAAACTCTTTATTATAAAGTGTATAAAATTTATAATCAATAAATGTACATTTGCCGATTCAATAAGTCAATCACATTTATTGATTTACAACATAATTTACTTAGGTCCCACTTGTCACTTTTTATTTTTGTTGCAATTGCTTTTGGAGACGTAGCCAAAAATTCTTTGGCAAGGCTGATGTAGAGAAGGATATTTCCTAGGTTTTCTTCTAGGATTTTTATAGTTTGAGGTCTTATATTTAAATCCATGGTAGGATAGCACCTCCCTGTCCCTTTGAAGTGAACCATGTTACCTGCTGTGAGTAGTGAAGTGGAGCAGAAGTCACAGGTGCCATTTCTGGGCAGAAGCTTTGAAGGGACCGTGGTGAGCCACCCCATCATTTCTTCTGCCTAAGCAGTTTTGGAGGCACAGAAGTCGGGTGTTACGGGCTGAATTGTGTCCCCCACCCCCAAGTTGATACGTTGAAGTCCTAACGCCAAGTGCCTCAGAATGGGATTGTGTTTGGAGATGGGACCTTTAAAGGTGTAATTAAGGGGAAACGAGGTCATATGGGTGAGCCCTCATCCAATCTGTCTGGTGTCCTTATAAGGAGAGGAGATGAGGACACAGACACAGACCGAAGACCACATGGAGACACAGACAAGAGGGTGGCCACTTATAAGCCAAGGAGCCAGGCCTTAGAAGAAACCAATTCTGCTGATACCTTAGTCTTGGACTTCTGGGACCCCGAACTGTGAGAAACAATATTTCTGTTATTTAAGACCTCCATCTGTGGTATATTCTTACCATAGCCCTAGCAAACTCGTATTGATTTTTGATACCAGGAAGTGGAATGCTGCTCTAAAAAATACGCAAAAATGTGCAAGTGGATAATGAGTAGAGGCTGGAAGAGTTTGGAGGTGCATGCTGCAAAGGCCTAGATGGTCTTTTTTATATGTTTAATTTCTGGTCAAAAATATTTTAGTTGTTTTTCAGAGTTCTGGGAAAATAATTACCTAAGGAAAAGAAATAGCACTGCTTATAGGCGGGTTTGAATACTAGCCCTGTAGCTTTGCTGAGAAATTGAGAAATTCTTCTTGGTTAGAGTCCTGAATTACATTAAATGGAGGGATAGGGTTAAGGTGTTTATTTTGTGTTTTTTGCTTTCAGCTTGGTGTTTTTGGTTGTTGTTGTTGCCCCAAGTGAGTCCAAAACCCAACCAGGAAAAGAACATTAAATCTTAAAACTTTAGAACCTTCTTTGACTCCATGGCCCATGTTCCAGATATACTAGGATGTGGTTGGGCGGCCCAGGGCTTCAGGTGGCTCTTCCCCCATGGCTTTGCTGGGTGCAGCCCAGGCAGCAGCTCTCACATGTTGGAGTTTGATGCCTGAGGCTCTCCCAGGGTGGACTTGCACACTGCTGGCTCTACCATCCTGGAATCTTGGGGATAGCCTCTTCCCCAGGGCTCTGCTGGGCACTGCCCTAGTGGGAACATTCTGTGGTGTCCCTGCCCCTGTGGCAGTTTTCTGCCTGACCCCAAGGCTGTCTGGGACATACTTTGAAATGCAGGTGGAGGCAGCCATATCCCACAGCTATTGCACTCTGCACACCTGCAGAATGAGCACCACGTGGATGCTCCAAAGAGTTTTCTGCCTGTGTCCTCTGGAGGGGTGATATCATGTCCCCCACTCCACCGGGGCCCATTGAGCAACACTTGGAGCAGCCAAGGAGCACCACAGCACAATGTGGGAACCAGCAACTTCAGGGAGTGCTGAGCAGCAAGCCCCAAGGTCCTCAGGGGTCCTTAGGGCACCCCAGGGCCTTCCTTGGAAACCGTACTGCCGTCAGTGCCCTGGCACCATGGGCCTGTGACGAGAGTGCAGCCTGAGTGATCCACACAATGCCTTCAGGGTTGCTCTTCCATTGTCCTGGTGAGGAGCACAGCCCTGATCCACGCAGGCCTCCTGACCCACACCCTCGTGTTCGCTCCGAAACACACTTTCTTATCTGTTCAAAACGGGCAGGCTGAGAAGGCTAAAAGTTTCCCAAATCTTTAAGTTCTGCTTCCCTTTTGATTATAAGTTCTGTCTCTAAATCATTCCTCTTTTCTTTCATTTTCCTATAAACGTTCAAGACAATCAAGCCGCTCCTTCAATACTTTGCTTAGATATTTCTTCTGCCAAATTTCAGTTACATCACTCACAAGTTCTGCCTTCCACCAAACACTAGTGCTTTGCCACTTTATGGCAAGCGTCACTCACCTTTCCTCCAGTTTCCATTTACCTCTTCTTGATTTCCATCTGAGACTTCATCAGAATGACCTTTCCTTTCCATATTCTTTTTTTTTTTTTTTTTTTTAGAGACTGGGAGCCACCGACATGCCAGGAGACAGGCCTGGAACAGAACCTTCCTGCACAGCCTCAGAAGAAACCCACCCTGCTGACACTTTGATCTTGGACTCACGGCCTCCAGTACTGTGAGACAGTAAGATTCTGTTGTTTTTTTTTTGTTTGTTTTTGTTTTTTATTTATTTATTTATTTTTTTTTTATTGATCATTCTTGGGTGTTTCTCACAGAGGGGGATTTGGCAGGGTCATAGGACAATAGTGGAGGGAAGGTCAGCAGATAAACAAGTGAACAAAGGTCTCTGGTTTTCCTAGGCAGAGGGCCCTGCGGCCTTCCGCAGTGTTTGTGTCCCTGGGTACTTGAGATTAGGGAGTGGTGATGACTCTTAAGGAGCATGCTGCCTTCAAGCATCTGTTTAACAAAGCACATCTTGCACCGCCCTTAATCCATTCAACCCTGAGTGGATACAGCACATGTTTCAGAGAGCACAGGGTTGGGGGTAAGGTCACAGATCAACAGGATCCCAAGGCAGAAGAATTTTTCTTAGTACGGAACAAAATGAAAAGTCTCCCATGTCTACCTCTTTCTACACAGACACGGCAACCATCCGATTTCTCAATCTTTTCCCCACCTTTCCCCCCTTTCCATTACACAAAACCGCCATTGTCATCATGGCCCGTTCTCAATGAGCTGTTGGGTACACCTCCCAGACGGGGTGGTGGCCGGGCAGAGGGGCTCCTCACTTCCCAGTAGGGGCGGCCGGGCAGAGGCGCCCCTCACCTCCCGGACGGGGCGGCTGGCCGGGCAGGGGGCTGACCCCCCCACCTCCCTCCTGGACGGGGCTGCTGGCCGGGCAGAGGGGCTCCTCACTTCCCAGTAGGGGCGGCCGGGCAGAGGCGCCCCTCACCTCCCGGATGGGGCGGCTGGCCAGGCGGGGGGCTGACCCCCCCACCTCCCTCCCGGATGGGGCGGCTGCCCGGGCGGGGGGCTGACCCCCCACCTCCCTCCCGGACGGGGCGGCTGGCCGGGTGGGGGGCTGACCCCTCATCTCCCTCCCGGACGGGGCGGCTGGCCGGGCGGGGGGGCTCCTCACTTCCCAGTAGGGGCGGCCGGGCAGAGGCGCCCCTCACCTCCCGGACAGGGCGGCTGGCCGGACGGGGGGCTGATCCCCCCACCTCCCTCCCGGACGGGGCAGCTGGCCGACCCCCTCACCTCCCTCCCGGACGGGGCGGCTGGCTGGGCAGAGGGGCTCCTCATTTCCCAGTAGGGGCGGCCGGGCAGATGCGCCCCTCACCTCCCGGACGGGGCGGCTGGCCAGGCGGGGGGCTAACCCCCCCACCTCCCTCCCGGATGGGGCGGCTGGCCAGGCGGGGGGCTGACCCCCCCACCTCCCTCCCGGACGGAGCGGCTGGCCGGGCAGAGGGGCTCCTCACTTCCCAGTAGGGGCGGCCTGGCAGAGGCGCCCCTCACCTCCCGGACAGGGCAGCTGGCCGGGCGGGGGGCTGATCCCCCCACCTCCCTCTGGGACGGGGCGGCTGGCCGGGCAGAGGGGCTCCTCACTTCCCAGTAGGGGCGGCCGGGCAGAGGCGCCCCTCACCTCCCGGACGGGGCGGCTGGCCAGTCGGGGGGCTGATCCCCCCACCTCCCTCCCGGATGGGGCGGCTGGCCAGGCGGGGGGCTGATCCCCCCACCTCCCTCCCGGACGGGGCGGCTGGCCGGGCAGAGGGGCTCCTCACTTCCCAGTAGGGGCGGCCGGGCAGAGGCGCCCCTCACCTCCCGGACGGGGCGGCTGGCCAGGCGGGGGGCTAACCCCCCCCACCTCCCTCCCGGATGGGGCGGCTGGCCAGGCGGGGGGCTGACCCCCCCACCTCCCTCCCGGACGGAGCGGCTGGCCGGGCAGAGGGGCTCCTCACTTCCCAGTAGGGGTGGCCGGGCAGAGGCGCCCCTCACCTCCCGGACGGGGCGGCTGGCCAGGCGGGGGGCTAACCCCCCAACCTCCCTCCCGGATGGGGCGGCTGGCCAGGCGGGGGGCTGACCCCCCCACCTCCCTCCCGGACGGAGCGGCTAGCCGGGCAGAGGGGCTCCTCACTTCCCAGTAGGGGTGGCCGGGCAGAGGCGCCCCTCACCTCCCGGACGGGGCGGCTGGCCAGGCGGGGGGCTAACCCCCCCACCTCCCTCCCGGATGGGGCGGCTGGCCAGGCGGGGGGCTGACCCCCCCACCTCCCTCCTGGACAGAGCAGCTGGCCGGGCAGAGGGGCTCCTCACTTCCCTGTAGGGGCGGCCGGGCAGAGGCACCCCTCACCTCCCGGACAGGGCGGCTGGCCTGGCGGGGGGCTGATCCCCCCACCTCCCTCCCGGACGGGGTGGCTGGCCGGGCGGGGGGCTGACCCCCCCATCTCCCTCCCGGACGGGGCGGCTGGCCGGGCGGGGGGCTGACCCCCCCACCTCCCTCCCGGACGGGGCGGCTGCCGGGCGGAGACACTCCTCACTTCCCAGATGGGGCGGCTGCTGGGCGGAGGGGCTCCTCACTTCTCAGACGGGGCGGTTGCCAGGCAGAGGGTCTCCTCACTTCTCAGACGGGGCGGCCGGGCAGAGACGCTCCTCACATCCCGGACGGGGCGGCAGGGCAGAGGTGCTCCCCACATCTCAGACGATGGGCGGCCGGGCAGAGACGCTCCTCACTTCCAGGATGTGATGGCGGCCAGGAAGAGGCGCTCCTCACTTCCCAGGTGGGATGGCGGCCGGGCAGAGACGCTCCTCACTTTCCAGACTGGGCAGTCAGGCAGAGGGGCTCCTCACATCCCAGACGATGGGTGGCCAGGCAGAGACGCTCCTCACTTCCCAGACGGGGTGGCGGCCGGGCAGAGACTGCGATCTCGGCATTTTGGGAGGCCAAGGCAGGCGGCTGGGAGGTGGTTGTAGCGAGCCGAGATCACGCCACTGCACTCCAGCCTGGGCACCATTGAGCACTGAGTGAAAGAGACTCCGTCTGCAATCCCGGCACCTCGGGAGGCCGAGGCTGGCCGATCACTCGCGGTTAGGAGCTGGAAACCAGCCCGGCCGACACAGCGAAACCCCGTCTCCACCAAAAAAATACGAAAACCAGTCAGGCGTGGCGGCGCGCGCCTGCAATCGCAGGCACTCGGCAGGCTGAGGCAGGAGAATCAGGCAGGGAGGTTGCAGTGAGCTGAGATGGCAGCAGTACCGTCCAGCTTTGGCTCGGCATCAGAGGGAGACCGTGGAAAGAGAGGGAGAGGGAGACCGTGGGGAGAGGGGAGAGGGGAGAGGGGAGAGGGGAGAGGGGAGAGGGGAGAGGGGAGAGGGGGAGCCCCAAGATTCTGTTGTTGAAGGTGCCCAGTCTGTGGTACTGTAAAACAGCCCTAGGAAACTAACATAGCCTGTTAGCCTACAGGGTGAAGAGATGGAATTCGCAATGGACCTCCAGGCTTACTGTCTACAGCTCCCAAAGTGTGCTATCGGACCCTTGGGTGTGTGTAGGTATGCAAGATAATTTTGGGTGGTGCAGAGTGAATAATGTCAACTTACATAATGGATTTATCTTACTGGATAAATCAGGGGTTCCCTCTTGTTTGGAACCAGGCTGCACAGCAGGAGGTGAGCAGCCAGCCAGTGAGCAAAGCTTCATCTGTAGAAACAGCCACTCCCCATCCCTTGCATTACCACGAGCTGTGCCTCCTGTCAGATGAGCGGTACCATTAGATTCTCATAGGAGCATGAACCCTACTGTGAACTGCACATGCCAGGGATCTAGGTTATGTGCTCCTTATGAGAACCTAACGCCTGATGATCTGTCACTGTCTCCCATCACCCCCAGATGGGACTATCTAGTTGCAGGAAAACAAGCTCAGTGTTCCTACTTATTCTACATTATGGTGAATGGTATAATTATTTCACTATATATTACAGTGAAATAATAATAGAAATAAAGTACACAATAAATGTAATGGGCTTGAATCATCTCCGCATCATCCTTTCCCCTTCTCCCGGGTCCGTGGAAAAGTCTTCCGTGAAACTGGTCTCTGGGACCAAAAAGGTTGGGGACCACCAGTATAAATGCTTCTAAGAATAGTTAAGCAAATTAAGGTTTACATGCTGCTAAAAATATGGGTTTCAATGCTAAGAAAAATGGATGCACGTGAAAACACTCTCTTGCTGTGGTCCAGGGAATCTAAACCATTCTAACAGAGAAACGTGCAGCTTGGAGCTGGAGCTGCCCTCCGACATCCTGTCCACCTCATATCCCTGCACCACACACACATGCACACATGCAAGCAGACATGTACACATGCATACGTGCATGCACATGCATGCACATGCACGCACACACATGCACACATGCACATACACGTGCATATACCTGCACACACACACTCACACACACACACTGTGCTTCATGCCCTAAGGTGGCCTGGGAGGGAATGCGTGTTTTTAAGGGGAATGAAGATGACTCAGGCCCCTTGTTCTCCTGGCGTTTGCACCACTGTCTTCTCTGCAGACCATGCTTCAGTCTCTTTCTTGGCTCTCTCTCTTAGTGAAAGCGAGAAGCAGAGCCCCTGCGTGTACCTGGCTGCTTAGGGTGCAAGCCAAGTTCACAAGCTTCCCGGGGAGCCTGGTGAGAAGAAGGCACTGCAGAGCCTCCCCAAAAGAGGCGTCAACTTTTGGTGGATCCTTGAGCCTGGGAAAATGATAGACGGGACATCACAGTTCATCAGAAGACACAAACAAAATCCACTCAGGAAGAGCAGCGGTCAAAGGTTTTATTCTCTCGGAGAAGGGGTTCTCGGGGGCTGTAAGCAGCAGGCAGAAGACTTTATTGCATGTGTGGTTAGGTGATGGCAACCTACAGTTTTCACTGGGAACTGGGATCAAGAGTGACCCGACCTCCTCCGCAGCCCCTAGGGATGAGTCAGCTGCCTCCTCTGCATGCTGACAAACCTTGGCTCTCATTTATGCCCCACCGCAAGCCAGCCACACCCCTGCCTTACCAGCATAACCACCTCCTCCTGACTTTAGCCCTGACAGCACTGCTTCCTGGTAACCTTCCCCCTCCCACCATGGTCCAGGCAAGCCTAAAGGCCAGCGCCCTCCACCCACCCTTCCTGGGTGCCACTCTACTGTCTGCTTACCCAGATGTCTTAACCTGGCTTTACCAAGATGGAACAGACAACAGGGATGAGCCCCCAGCCTCTCCCAGGAAGGTCTGGCAAAATGCTCTCCATTTAGAAGCAGGGGCAGTGACGTGGCCTAGGGATGACCCCAGGCTTGTCACCCAAGCAGTAAGAAGGTCAAGGAGCCCAGTTTCATGCCCTTACCCTGGGAGGATGTGGCCAGGGCTCCACAAGTCCCTCAGGGGTAGGGGGAGCGCACAGGAAAGCAGATCCACCCTCCTTTTGAGGAAGTAGCCACCACTCCCAGGAAGCAGCAGATGGGGTGCACTGGCAGAGACCCTGCGTGCTGTAGAGCAGGGCCAGCAGATTTGCACTCAGCCTCAGCCCCAGGGGAGCTGCAAGACAGACTGAGACCCTCACAGGTTTGGCTCTGTGTCCCCACTCAGATCTCATCTGGAATTGTAATCCTCCTGTGTCAAGGGAGGAACCTGGTGGGAGGGGATTGGATTTGGGGACAGTTTCCTCCCGTGCTGCTCCCCTGACAGTGAGTGAATTCTCAGGAAAGCTGATGGTTTTAAAGTGTGGCACTTCCTTGTTCTCCACGTACTCCTTCCTGCCACCTTGTGAAGAAAGTGCCTGCTTCCCCTTCACCTTCCGCCATGATTGTAAGTTTCCTGAACTGCGAGTCAGTTAAACCTCTTTCCTTTATAAATTATCCAGTCTCAGGTATTTCTTTATAGCAATGTGAAAACAAACTAACACAGACCCCTTCCCTGAAGTGCCTTCTCCTTAGGCCACCAGCTGCCCCCATGCTCCTCCTCTGCCCCCTGGTCTTTCTTTTCCCCTCATGAGGCCCAAGTGATCCACAAGGCCAGCTTCACCTCCATCCTACTGCAGCCCTGTGCAGCTGCTGGAGAGGCCGGGCTCCTTTCCTCACCCCGGAGTGTATATGCTGCAGGCAGGCATGTTGACGCCTCAGGCAGTGGATACTGACTCTGGGCCCTGCTAACCCGGGCAAGGCCCCACTGTGATGCATGCCATGACCTCAGAATGTCACTGGTGCTTAGCACCTGCTGCTCCCCGGCCTGCCTCTGTGTTCTACAGCAGCTACACACAGACAGTGGTATCTGTGAGCGGCTCTGTGGACTCAAAGGTTTTCTCCCTGAGAGGCGTAACCCAGGCCAGCTGATCCACCAGAATCAGGTGAGTGACCTGCTCTCTTCCCTGCAGGCTGACTTGGGGACAGTGGCTACGGGGTGGGCGATGTTGGCCTCTGGGCACCTGCTGAGGAGGGTCATCCCTGAGCACTCATCAGGTACCCATTCTACACTGCCCGTGTAGACAATTGTCTCTTTCGTCCTCATGGTGCCTCCATAGGGTAGGTGCTGTTCCCAAATGTACCCATTTGACAACTGAGACGTCTGGGGTCAGAGAAGCGGTAATCAACCCGGGAATCCCGACATGACCCTGGGTTTTGCTCTCAGCCCTGCCCTATGCTGGGCTGGACTTAAGGCCTGAACCCTGTGGTCTCCCTGCCCTAGATCCCAAATCTGTTGAGGGTTTCCGATCCCGATGGGGCAGAGCCTGGCCCTGGCAGAGCCACTGGGATGGATCCACTGTGGGTGGGGTGGAGGGGAGGGTCCTAAGAACACATCTGTGTCCTAAGCTGGGTCCTGATGGTCCCTGTGGGACCAACTGAACACACAGGGTCCCTTGTCCGGGAGTGGCATGGGGAGCCTTCTGCCTTTGGGCAGCTGTGGAAAATGAAGGAGCCCTGGAGAGCTGGCTGGAGGGAGGCTATCTTCCATCCTGTTCAACGGGGTCCAGGAACTGGGGTTGTCCCCAGGTATTTCTTTGTCTGGTCCTATCCAGGCCTTGCCCTCCTTTTGCCCCAAGTGTTCCCAGGAGGGACGATCCATCTAGGTGTTCCCCAGGACCAAAGACCCACTGTTCTTCCTCCGTGACCCAGGAAAATGAAGCCCCCTCCTGTATGGATAGCTCAGAATGGTGGAGTCCACAGTCCCTCCCTGAGAGACGTGGTTTCCACGAGCACAGAGGCTGCGTTGGACACAGTAGCTTATTTTCATTCCTTAAACCTGTTGTTCCTAAAGTGGCTTCACTGGTGAGACTGAAGGGCCATGGTAGCCCAAGTGATGAGCAGAGTAGAACCAAGCACTCAGGAGAGACCTTGTTCCCCGTAGGAAACTGAGCATCTCTGTGGTCCCGAGCATCCCAGAGACCTCTGGTCCCTGTCCCCAGTCTGCCTCCATATCCCTGGAATAGCCCATCATGGGCCCTTCACCCTTGGCAGGTGGACACCATTGAAACTGCCGGGGCAGGTGTGTGCCCATTTCATGGCATTTGGGGACAACGGGACTCTCTGTCCAGGTCCCACTGTCCTCAAGTCCTTGGGAAGATGCACACCCCTGCTGGAGACTCCAGAAACCCATGCAGGTGTGGGCCACTGGGTCTAGCCCCTTTTCACCTGAGGGCGGTGGTGGAATGGGGGGTTACGCAGCCAGGCAGCATCTGGGAGCCGGGCAGGAGCAGTTCAGGTGTTCTCCGAAGCTCTCGGGTATGGTGTAACCTTTAGATGTTTTTGTCTCACAAGATGGACATGATAGAGGACGCGGATACTTTGGAGAAGTGAGAGGACATCACTATGAAGTATGAGAAGGTACAGATCCATCTACTCCTTGGAGGGAGGCCTCTTCCAGTGCACCCTGGTCAAATGGTCCTGGGCTCCCTAGGAGCACAGTGCAGGGTGGCCACTACCCCCAGGCCCTTTCAGCCTTTACCTTGGACCCCTCACCAAGGCTCCCTCTGGGTTACAGGGACACTGAGCTGCACTGCCAGAGGACATGGGGCCTGCGCCTGTTGGAATCTACGGCAACATTGATCGCTTTGGGATTCTGCAGTGAGTCCTCTGTGCTCCTCTCAGCCCCTAAATCACCTGTTTCAGCTCAGGGATGGGTTTGCTTTTAGAAAGGTCTTTCTGACACAGGACATGTCTCCCCAGGTTGAGCCAACCTCCTTTCCAGGGTCAGAACTCCTCCCTGGCTCCCCTGCAGGTCCAGCCCAAGGTTGTTGTTAGGCCAGAGGTGTGGGGCACATCTAGGGAGTGGGTGGGAATGGAGAGGGGGCTAGGTCAGGCCCCTGGGCTCTCAGCAGTTCTGTCGGCAAGTGAGCACAAAAGGAGCGGGGCAGCCTGAGGGTCTGGCCCTGTCTACCAGGAGACAACCCCAGTGAGATCCAAGGGTTGTGGCCACAGGGTGAGGAGACACCTGGCCCAGCCTCAGGGATGTTGTCCAGCAGGTCTCTGGGGGCCCACCTGCCCCTGTTCTCCCCCACTTCCCTAGAGCTACAGCCCTCACTGTCCCCATGGGGAAGGGGGAAAGGCATGGGGACCGTAGGGGCTGTGGCCTTAGGGGAATGGGGGAGAAGATGGGCAGGGCCAAGTTCTGGGCATCTCACAAAGAGGCCAGGGAGGCAGCAGAGCTTGCAGCTAATGACCCTGGGTCTGGTGCTGGGAAGGGATCTGGGGCCAGGTAAGAGGAGCCTAGGGCCAGGTGTGGTCACTCACGCCTGTAATCCCAGCACTTTGGGAGTCCGAGGCAGGCAGATCACAAGGTCAGGAGATAGAGAGCATCCTGGCTAACATGGTGAAACCCTGTCTTTACTAAAAATACAAAAAATTAGCTGGGCGTGGTGGCGCATGCCTGTAATCCCAGCTACTCAGGATGAGACAAGGGAAGGACATGAACCCTGGAGGCGGAGCTTGCAGTGAGCCAAGATCACGCCACAGCACTCTAGCCTGGGTGACAGAGGGAGACACCGTCACAAAAAAAAAAAAAAAAAGGAGCCCAGCCCTCAGGGATCATAGGATGGAGAGACGGAGGATCTCGAGGGAGGTAGGGTGGAAGCTTATGAGCCATGCCACTTCTGAAATGCAAGGCATGTTGCTCAGGTGCAGGGAGAGGCAGGTGGATGCTGGGAGGTCATACCCTGCAAGGGCCTTGGGAATGTCGGGTGGGATGGGCCCCTGGTGCACCCTGGGTGCACTGGGCAGGTCTCAGCGCAGGCTCCCTAGACCCTGGAGGGTCCACATCATGTGGTCACTCCCTGAGGGACTCCTGTCAGGGCCCGGTCACCCACCCTGGGCAGCCCCCATCCCATCTCAGGGCTGACCTTTCTCAGTTCCAGCAGAAAGCACCACCTCGAGTCCAGGATGGGCAGCCCCATTGTGCAGCCTGACCACCCCCGACACCAGGGGCCCCAGTAACCTTGGCCACGCTGGCTCTGCACTCCCTCTTCTCCCAGGTCCTGACCCCTCCCGGGAGTCAGCCCCACAGGAAGGCCTTTGTCCTCCTTTCCCTGTGCCTTCTCCTGGGCTGAGACCTGAGCTGGATGGGACAGAGCCAGTCCTTTCTGGAGGTTGACTCCCTGACCTGGACAGCTCCAGGCCCTGTGCAGGTCCTCAGCTCTGCCTGGGTTGCCTTACAGTGAGAAGAGGCTGCCCCCTGTCAGCTCCCAGGAGGCAGAGGTAAGAGCCTGATGCATGAGGGACTGGTCCAGGGACGGGGGGACGTGGCGGGTTGTTGATGAGCAGAGGAGGCAGTGGGCCTGGGCGGTGGCCAGTGAGGATAACACGCTGTCACTGGGAGGGGTAGCAATCCCTGCTGGACCTGACCTCAGGTTGCTGTATCTCTGGCAGTTTGATGAAATTCCAAAGTGAGAACCACAGTCCTGGCTTGGGGATGGCTGCCCACTTGTGTTAGGACCCCACCTAGAGGCTGGGCTCTGACCCACGACTGGTGTGTCTGTGGCCTGAGGATGGCACATCCCAGGGTCCCAAGGCCAGCCCACTGGTGCTCATTCGCTCAAAGGCTCTCAGCCCAAAGGGTCTGCCCTTCCCTGGCTTTTTCTAGCTGGGTCCCACCGGGGCTCCAGAGCCCAAGACCCAGCATCCAGGGGCGGCTCTGGGAAGCCTGGTAGCTCCGCTAACTCCAACATTCCTCATTTGACAGCAAATGCAGCAGGAGATGAGATGCAAGAGCAAGTGGATGGCAATGCTGGGAAAATGGGAGACATATCAGAACAGCAAAAAGGTCATGTGTGGAGGGAGAGGCCCCCAGAATCACTTTCTGCAGAGACAGGGGACAGGCACCCATGGCTATGACCTGGCAGCGTAAGCCTCTCAGAGGGCAGGTGGCACACTGTCCTCACCTAGAGGACCGCAGGCCTGGTTGCCAGCTTTGCTGCCTGTTCATGCAAGCGTCACCTTGCTGGGAGGGAATCTATATCTAGGGCTGGGGCCACCCGGAGCTCAGGGCTAGGGAAGCCTCCTGGTGACCTGAAGGAAGGAAAAGGTCCAGATCAGAGTTCAGACTTTGAGTGTCCATCCCCTCTTTCAGTCCTGGGAAGGGAGACCCTGTCCCAGCTTGACATCACCTCTCCTGACGAATCATGGGGCCAAAATCAAAGATTTCCAGAATCCTCGGGCTCTGGTTCTCACTGGGGTTGTCGCGGGGCCTGTGACACCAGATCGTTTTCTGCCCACAGCTGATGAAGCGAGTGTATAAGGGCATTCCCATGAACGTCCGGGCCGAGGTGTGGTCAGTCCTCCTGAACATTCAGGAAATCAAGGCGAAAAACCCCAGACAATACCGGGTATGCTCAGCCACAGCACAACAAACAGGCCAGGCCGTGTCAGTGGCCCAGGTCTCCAGCTGGAGGGAACGTCAAGCCCCGCTTTGGAGGGTGGGTGGGATGGTCAGATGCACATCCTGAGCATGGACAGTGACACAGGCACCACAGGTGAGCTCGGCTCTGGTGACCCTCCCTGGCTTCTGAAACAAGCCAAAAAGCAGCTTTCTGCAGAAAGAAACCTCCCTTCTTTCCTTCCTTCCCGAAGTGCTGACTGTGGGCTGACTGCCATTTGGGGCAGGGAGTCTTCCATCTGTTCTGAGGCTGTTTCCTCCTCTTGGCCCTGCCCTACAGGTCATGAAGGAGAAGGGCAAGAGGTCATCTGAGCACATCCACCAGATCGACCTGGCTGTGAGCCAGACACTAAGGAACCACATGTTCTTCAGGGATCGATATGGAACCAAGTAAGCCTATGGGAGCCACAGGGTCCCAGCGGAGATGGGGTGAATGAGAGGGATGGGGATTTCCCCAGAGCAGAAGCCAGGGTCACCCAGGAGGGATGACAGAGCTGCCAAGAGCTCTCCTGGCCCAGGGAGCAGGCGGCACCATGGACAGAGCACCTCCAGGTTCCAAGCCCTGGGCCAGACTGGAACACGGGGGGCCAGAACCCAAGAGGATCCTCAGGAGACAGACGGCAGCAAACAAAATCATGTACAATGGTGAAAGGTGCTCTCCCTGACCCATGGGGACCCATGGTAGGACCCTCGGGAGGGTGGCAGGTTGGAGGGCCTGTAAGCCTCCCCAGGCAACACTGATAGTACCAAAAGCTGGGGAGATTCAGGGACCTGGAAACTGTCATCCAGGTCTGCTGGGAACGTGACATGGCACAGCCACTTTGGCAGCTAGTTGGGCAGTGGCTCACAAAGTTCAATGGACTTGAACCACACGTCCCCAAAGTGTCACAGATATTGAACCCACTGATTTGAAAACTGACGTCCACATGAAACCTACAGGCCAGGTTCACTGCTTGATTCGTCACTCACACACGGAGCCTTCGGGGATGGCCTTCAACATGGGAATGGGGAAAACAAGGCTGGTCCTCCCTTCAAACGGAAGACCCAGTGAGAAAAGGTAACGAGCCAGTGATGCCCGTACGAACATGGGTGGATCTTAGGTGCATTTTGCTAAGGGAAAGAAGCCAGACCCAATAAGCTACCAAAGTAGGATTCCCATTCTTAGGCCATTGTGGAAAAGGCCAAACCATAGGGACTGAGAAGCAGTCTGGGTGGCCAGGGGCTGACGGATCGGGGAGAGGCTGGGTGCACAGGGGCCACCCTGGAGACTTGGAGGATGAAGGAGTCGCTCTAGGAGGGGCTGGAGCGGTAGCCGGGAGACTCTGCACATTGATTTAGAACCATGGAGGACCTGTACACCCAAAGACTGAATTGGCGTGTGTGCAAACTGAAAAAAAAAAGATCATTCAGAGTGAAAAGGATCAGGCAAGTCACTGTACAACTGGGCTATTTGCATGTCACAGATGTGGATTTTACTGAAACATTTCTTCAACAGTCAAAGTCCCTGAAGAGCTCACTGCTTATCTGGTGAATCATCTGAACCTGAAATGGGATTTGTTGTTAGGGTTTGTAGACAAAGTGAAACTAACAGCATCTGCACAACAGAAACCAAAGCCCCCTTTCTCTGTTTCCCAGGCAGCAGGAACTATTCTACATCCTCCTGGCATATTCGGAGTATAACCTGGTGAGTGTCCCTGGCAGTGAGGTTCCCGGGCCGTATTTCCATATTCACAGGAGTGGGTGCCTGGTGGGGGTGTCGTTGCTTCTTTTAAAGTTAGTATTTGTGACCCACCAGGATATAGGAGGTAGGATTCCAGCTCACCACTGGCATAAACCTCCAGCAAGGGGGTGGTCTCAAGGGGTCAAGCTGAGACACAAAGGAGTCAGGGCCTGGACTCCTGGTGTCACCTGGGCCTGACCACCACTTATCGGAACAAGAAATGACGCCCTCCTCCTGGGGCTGCCCCAAAGCCCGGGAGCTTGGCAGCATCACACACAGAATGGTGCTATCAGGAGACATTTTGGACAAGGTGCTGAAGTGCCCGATGGATATGGCTCTTGTCATGAAATGAATTTGCATCCTGAGGAAGTCTCTTCTTCAGAGGAAGCCTTCCCAGTCACCCCTGCCCTCTCCAATGACATGAGTCCTCCCAGGTGACCTCAGCCCTCCCAAGTGACTTACTTCCATGGTGACTCTGGCTCTTGCAGGAGGTGGGCTACTGCAGGGACCTGAGCCACATCGCTGCCTTGTTCCTCCTTTATCTGCCTGAGGAGGACACATTCTGGGCACTGGTGCAGCTGCTGGCCAGTGAGAGGCACTCCTGCAGGGTAGGTGAACAGCTGCCCCTGGGGCTTCACGCAGCCAGACCCGGGGATGGCCACCCTGGCCAGGTGATCTCGGCTTTCAGCCAAGGCACCTTCCTTGTGTCGCCAGCTTGTTGGGAGCCTTTAGGACGTCTCTGCTGATGGTCCCAAAGGAACCCGGAACTGACCCCCCAGAGCCCAAGTCAGACGCCTTTCATCCCCATCAGCAGAAGGCATCTCATCCTCCCTGTGGCTGCCCTCTGTATCCTGGAGCCACACCCTCTGGCTCTGATTCTGTGCAGCTGGCTCTCTGCAACCTGAGAGTCCTCCTGCCCTTCAGTTGCCCAGGCTCCAGCTGCCCTTGGTACCCACGAAAGGGTACCAAGCCCAGATGGCAGCATCTCCCCATCCCGTGTCCCCTGGCCCGGCCCCACTTCCAGGAGACGACCACAAAGCCCAGCACCCACCCTGTTCTGGCCGCCCCCTGTCGTGGCCTCAAAGTCAGGCTTGCCCTCCCGGCACCCTGGCCCAGGAGGCCTCCAGGGTCACCTCCAGCCAGGCTCCAGGGGATGTTCCCACCCCTCCTCCCCAAGGCCAAGGCCACATGGTGGGGTTACCAGATGGGAGGGTGGGAGGCCTCGGAGTCTGGGGGGCTCTGCAGCTGCCCAGCTCTTCCAGCTGATGGCTCCACATCTTGGGGGAAGGCTCTGATTTCATGATGGGCTGGGGGCTTCTCAGAATTCCACAGCCCAAATGGCAGGACAGTCCAGCAGCTCCAAGACCATCAGCAGCATGTGGTACCCACATCACAACCCAAGACCATGGGGCATCTGGTGAGTTTATGGTCCCCTCGGCTCTCCCCCAGAGGCCCTGCATCCTGGGGGGCTGGAGGAACAGCGGGAGCTGCAGCCCCTCATGGGGCGGGTGACAGGCTGAGTTCCAGCCAGGGCCTGACCTGGGATGTCGAGTTCACCACGGGCTGGGAGTTGGGTTTCCTTTCCAGCCCTGGAGGAGACAGAGGCACAGGGATGGGGGCCCTGCTCCCACAGAGGAGGGCTAAGGGCAGTGTGTCCACCGGGAGTGCCGGAAGGGGAAGATGTTGCGGGGAGCCCGGGACACTGCCCAGTGTTCTGCACTCGGGGAAGGGTCTTCAGAGGGCCCTGGAAGAGGGAGGTTTTTAGGGCAGCCCATGGGGCCCTGAGCACCTCTGTTCCTCCCACCAGGACAAGGAAGGTCTATGCACACAGGGTTCCTCATTCAGCTGGCTTCTCCGGGTGCTGAATGATGGGGTAAGGAGGCACAGGGAGACCCTGGCTCAGGGACCCTCCTTGCCCTGCAGTGCCCTGCTTCCCCAGCCAGGGGGTCCGGCTCACCCCAGTCCACAGGAGGCTCAGGCAGATCCCCAAAGGACACACAAGCAAGACCCTCTGCCCAAGAGGGCTCATCCCAGCGCAGAGGACGGGGCTCAGGCCCAGCCTCATGGACAGACTGGGCCAGGACCCAACTAGGGAGGGCTCAGGGGAGCCTCAAGCCCTGGGCAAGCCCCTCTCTGCACTGAAATGAGTGCCCCCAATAAGGAGCTGCAAGACCTTGTCTGACCCAGCCTCCTGGAGGGGTCGGGTGACCCTCATGGGGAAGGTCAGTGAAGCCCCAATGGGCTAGCTCGAGCCACCAGCCCCAGCCTGGAAGGGCCAGATCCTCCCATGCCTACTTTCCCCACAGATCTCTCTCGGGCTCACCCCGTGCCTGTGGGACATGTATTTGCTGGAAGGGGAACAGATGTTGATGCTGATAACAAGCATTGCCTTTAAAGTTCAAAGGAGTAAGTCCACGTGTGCCCAGTGGGGCCTGGGGAGCACTGGGGTCAGACCCCGACTAGCCCAAGGGCAGCTTCCTCACACTGTCCTCATGATCCTCTGTTCTGGCCAAGGGGGAGGTCTGGCCAGGTGGGCTGGGCAGGGCACAGTGACACCGAGCCCATCCCTCACATGACCCAGATGAAAGTCAGGAGTGTGGTGAGCACTTCCCTGCCCAGGCCCCCCCCCCCCCACCAGCCACAGCCTTCTGTGCATATCTGGACCCCTGGGGTGGCCACAAAAGGATCTGGCACTGCCCAGTGGGAGACTGAAGTGGTCACAGGGTGTGGGCTCTGACCCTTCCCAGGGAACTCTCCTGGCCTGATGCCCACCTTGTCCCTAGAGCGCCACATGAAAATGTCCAGGTCTGGCCTGTGGGCACGTTTTCAAAACCAGTTCTTCCATACCTGGGCCCTGGATGATGACACTGTTCTTTTTGTTGTTTTTTTTTTTTTAATACTTTAAGTTCTAGGGTACATGTGCACAACGTGCAGGTTTGTTACATATGTATACATGTGCCATGCTGGTGTGCTGCACCCATTAACTCGCCATTTACATTAGGTATATCTCCTAATGCTATCCCTCCCCCCTCCCCCCACCCCATGACAGGCCCTGGTGTGTGACGTTCCCCTTCCTGTGTCCAAGTGTTCTCATTGTTCAATTCCCACCTATGAGTGAGAACAGGCAGTGTTTGCTTTTTGGTCCTTGCAATAGTTTGCTGAGAATGATGGTTTCCAGCTTCATCCATGTCCCTACAAAGGACATGAACTCATCCTTTTTTATGGCTGCATAGTATTCCATGGTGTATATGTGCCACATTTTCTTAATCCAGTCTATCATTGATGGACATTTGGGTTGGTTCCAAGACTTTGCTATTGTGAATAGTGCCACAATAAACATACGTGTGCATGTGTCTTTATAGCAGCATGATTTATAATCCTTTGGGTATATACCCAGTAATGGGGATGGCTGGGTCAAATGGTATTTCTAGTTCTAGATCCTTGAAGAATTGCCACACTGTCTTCCACAATGGTTGAACTAGTTTACAGTCCCACCAACAGTGTAAAAGTGTTCCTATTTCTCCACATCCTCTCCAGCACCTGTTGTTTCCTGACTTTTTAATGATCGCCATCCTGACTGGTGTGAGATGGTATCTCATTGTGGTTTTGATTTGCATTTCTCTGATGGCCAGTGATGATGAGCATATTTTCATGTGTCTTTTGGCTGCATAAATGTCTTCTTTTGAGAAGTGTCCATATCCTTCACCCACTTGTTGATGGGGTTGTTTTTTTCTTGTAAATTTGTTTGAGTTCTTTGTAGATTCTGGATATTAGCCCTTTGTCAGATGAGTAGATTGCAAAAATTTTCTCCCATTCTGTAGGTTGCCTGTTCACTCTGATGGTAGTTTCTTTTGCTGTGCAGAAGCTCTTTAGTTTAATGAGATCCCATTTGTCAATTTTGGCTTTTGTTGCCATTGCTTTTGGTGTTTTAGACATGAAGTCCTTGCCCATGCCCATGTCCTGAATGGTAATGCCTAGGTTTTCTTCTAGGGTTTTTATGGTTTTAGGTCTAACATGTAAGTCTTTAATCCATCTTGAATTAATTTTTGTATAAAGTGTAAGGAAGGGATCCAGTTTCAGCTTTCTACATATGGCTAGCCAGTTTTCCCAGCACTATTTTTTAAATAGGGAATCCTTTCCCCATTTCTTGTTTTTGTCAGGTTTGTCAAAGATCAGATGGTTGTAGATGTGTGGTATTATTTCTGAGGGCTCCGTTCTGTTCCATTGGTCTATATCTCTGTTTTCGTACCAGTACCATGCTGTTTTTGTTACTATAGCCTTGCAGTACAGTTTGAAGTCAGGTAGCATGATGCTTCCAGCTTTGTTCTTTTGGCTTAGGATTGTCTTGGCAATGCGGGCCCTTTTTTGGTTCCATATGAACTTTAAAGTAGTTTTTCCAATTCTGTGAAGAAAGTCATTGGTAGCTTGATGGGGATGGCATCGAATCTATAAATTACCTTGGGCAGTATGGCCATTTCCACGATATTGATTCTTCCTATCAATGAGCATGGAATGTTCTTCCATTTGTTAGTGGATGACACTGTTCTTAAATCATCTTCAGGCCTCTATGAAGAAACTAACAAGGAAACATGGGGACCTGCCACCCCCAGGTGGGCTCCAGTAGCAGGTCCCTTCCTGAGTCACCCTCTGGGGCAGTCAATACTGGGGGAGTGCCCAGGAACCCCATCCCTACTACCTGGGTCTTCCTCTTCAGCTTCTCTTCTTCCTCTTCCTCCTGGACTCTAAGAAAGTACAGGAGGCCCACCATTCCTCAGGGCAGGTGCTCAGTGCGTGTGTACTGGATGTGCTGTGCACGCAGGAGGGGGATGTGGGCAAGACCCTCCAACAAGCCCCCTCCCACTTCCCACGGTAGCCTGTTCTCCCCCTCACAGGGCCCTCAAGGGCACTGGAAGAGCCAGACCCATTTGTGAGAGCCTCCACTCCTCCCTGCAAGCGCTGACAGCCTCAGAGAGCAGCAGAGGCCCCTCACTCCTGCAGACTCCTCCAAGGGTGCCAGGACAACAAGCCTTGAGCCGGGGAGACAAGGGAATCAGTGTCTCATTATCTCTACCATCTCTACCATCTCGGAGAGGGGGATGTGGCAGGATAATAGGGTAATAGTGGGGTGAGGGTCAGCAGGAAAACGTGAACAAATGTCTCTGTGTCATAAACAAGGTTAAGGAAAAGGTGCTGTGCTTTGATGTGCACATATATAAAAATCTCGGTGCATTAAAGAGCAGTATTGCCTCCAGCATGTCTCACCTCCAGCCCTAAGGCAGTTTTCTCCTATCTCAGTAGATGGAATATACAATCGGGTTTTACACCGAAACATTCCATTGCCCAGGGACAAGCAGGAGACAGATGCCTTCCTCTTATCTCAACTGCAAAGAGGCCTTCCTCTTTTACTAATCCTCCTCAGCACAGACCCTTTACGGGTGTCGGGCTGGGGGACGGTCAGGTCTCTCCCTTCCCCTGAGGCCATATTTCAGACTATCACTTGGGGAGAAACCTTGGACAATTCCTGGCTTTTCTAGGCAGAGGTCCTTGTGGCCTTCCACAGTGTTTTGTGTCCCTGGGTACTTGAGATTAGGGAGTGGTGATGGCTTTTAACAAGCATGCTGCCTTCAAGCATTTGCTCAACAAAGCACATGCTGCATAGCCCTAAATCCATTAAACCTTGAGTGAACACAGCACATGTTTCCGTGAGCACAGGGTTAGGGGTAGGGTTACAGATTAACAGCATCTCAAGGCAGAAGAATTTTTCTTAGTACAGAACAAAATGGAGTCTCTTACATCTACTTCTTTCTACATAGACACAGTAATAGTCTGATCTCTCTTTTTTTCCCCACCGCCACCGCCACCCCCACCCCAAAGAGGGGCAAAGGTGACCCCGGAATCTTGGACAAAAACCTCAGTGTTCAGGTGTCAGGGTGGGCCTGGAGTTCCGGTCCAACCACAGACCCATCACCCTCAGAACTGAAAATGGTCTTCAAGGTCACCAAAGGCTATCAATACCCCAACCGGAGAGGGCAAAAGCCTTATCCAGGTTAAGCAGCACAAAAGTGAGAGAGCAGAGACTCGAGCCAGCTCTAACTCCCAAGCCAGGATTCACACCGACTCTCGAAGTGGAGTCTCTGAGAACTCTTCACTCTCTGCCCCCATCGTGTGTGCGTACACACACACCCCTTTCTCATTGGCTCACTGCCCCCCGCCAAGTCCCCCATTCCAGGAGATGTCTGGGCGGGATTATACACAAGCCCAGCACTGCAGAACTGAGGATCTGCATGGGCTGAGAAGCTGCAGGAAGTTGCTGACCAACGCACCAAACTGCTCAGCCAACACCACAGATCACGCACCTGCTGTGTGCACAGCTCTCGGGGGCTGGGGGTGAAGAGGGAGATGATGACATAGCCTCTGACCTTATAAGAACTTATCATTTGACCCTGGAGGGAAAACTAACGCTGGAAAATACAGAACCTGGCTAGAAAGCCTGGGGTGCTGGGCTTGCCTGCCACGCCCACATCACAGGAGGCAGCTGGGGTAGGCATTACCCCGGTGAGCCTCAGCGGGGGCTGCCCTCAGGGGGCTGCCCTCCTGGCCTTGATCCCTGAAAGGGTCCTAGCAGAGGGAGGCACCAGCAGGGCCTCAGAGGATCTGAGTTGACAGAGGAGGAGGAGGCATTTCCTCTGCACCAGTGATGCACACCTGCCCCAAGGTGGCCAAGATCCAGGACCAATAAGCCTGGCGAGCACAGAGAAGCCCGGTGGGCATCCTCCAGGCAGAGGATTCCTCCCTCCACCCTGCCTCCTTCCTCCCTCCTTCATCCTGCCCATGTCAAGCATGAGGCATGAGATCATGGCATACCTGAGGCAGCTGGGAAACACCATTGGCCAATGCCACATCTTGGCTTGCAGTGACTCTCCAACCAGACAGATCATCAGAGTCCCAAAGAAGATTCGCAGCCCTGCTCCAACTCCCGCATCAGCACCGCTCAGGATAAGCCTGCTGGTAGGGGCTGTTTTACAAGCTCCCCAGCCAACTCAGGCTGGGAAGGCAGGAGGCAGCTTAGGGGGCTGAGGAGGGGGGCAGAGAAGCTGAGGGGAGAGAGGGGGCTGCTGCAGGGCCCCCAGCTCCGGGTGGACAAGCCAGAGCCACAGGCTTCAGGGCAGGAGGAAGGAAAAGTAGAGCCCCACTGAGCCAGGACAAAGCAGCCTGGAATCGGGGCAAGCAGGGGCAAAACCTTGGGCAGGACATTCAGCCTCTCTGAGCCTCAGTTTCCTTCTCTGGGAAATGGGAATAACAGCCCTGCCTCACAGGCAAATTAGGGGATTAGAGGCCAAATAAATAAAGCACCTGGCAAAGGCTGGTGGCTAGCGTTATGTTTATGAGCAGATGTTTATAAAGCACCTACTATGTGCCTGGCATTGTGCTGGGCACTCAGACTCAAAGAAGACAGAAAAGCCCTGGAGACATAGTCTTCTGAGGGGAGAAGCTGGTAAAGACAATCCCAATACACTAATATCAGGCCACGATGGGGTACTGGGGTCCTGCAGAGAAACAGAGGGAGCAGAGTCCCTGGGGGAGAACGAATGTCCAGGCCCAGGCTCTGCCCCTGTGACAGCTCCCGGGATCTGGGGAAATCTGTGAGTGCCAGGCCACCTTCGGGGGTCCTCTCCCCTCCTGCATGTTTGATACCCCCCTTCTGAAGGTGGGGCTGTCATAGCCCTTCACAATCCAACCACAGATCTTCAGCTTCTGCCTTGATGACGGGGTGAAACATTCTGTGCGGTGGGCAGGGTGGGTGTGGACGAACTGTGAGTCCTTCCATGAGTCCCATAGCTGGGTCCCTAGTCCAGCCCAGGCACATGTCCTCAGCAGCCTGGGCCCACTTGGGGTGCCTATTCTGCACAAACAAGGGGCCCGGACTGCTGTGTGAGTCTCAGGAAACCCCCAAGAGGGGCTCCCATTGCCCCCACCCCAGGAATGTGAGCAGGAAGCTGGTGCCTCCAGGGAAGGCTGTCAACCCCAGGGGGGTGTGGGAGAAAGAGTGGGCCTCTCTCAGGGAAGTTTCTTCAAATGGTCACTACAGCTCAGGGTGAGGACGGGCCTCTGTCAAGCTCAGTTATCCCCTCGGCTCTGTGCATGGGGGGAGACCTGCCTGGCTCTGCTCCCTCTGTTCCCCTCATTTCCCCAAAACCTGGGTTGCCACAAGAGACCCACACTGCATAAGGGCTGAGGGACTGTTGTCACTCCTTCAGGTCCCCATGGGGCAGGCACTGTCTCTCGGAGTCACGACTGGTGTCTCCTCCTTCCCCTGGACTCAGTGCAAACCAGACACAGAGCGATGTCATGCCATAGATGAGTGTCCTCCACCACATCTGTCTCCCTACAAGACATGCTGCCAGGTCAACCCCTGCAAGGGGGGTCTGGAGGCAGCTACCACTGGCATGGGCCTGGCCTGAGAGTCCTATGTGTGTGTCCATCACATGAGACCAGGTGTGGCAGCTCCATAGGGCAACCACAGATCCGCAGCTTCTGCCTTGATGACAGGAGTTGAAACATTCTGTGCAGTGGGCAGGGAGTGTGTGGACGAACTGTGAGTCCCTCCTTGAGTCCCATAGCTGGGTCCCCAATCCAGCCCAGGCACACGTCCCCAGCATCCTGGGCCCACTTGGGGTCCTTGGACAAAGTTACTGAAGTCTCCCCACCACCCCTGGCAACCACTGCCTCTACTGGCTCAGCTCTCTGGGCACACCAGGGGGCTCCCCCATTCTGGCCTCCTGAGCCTCCCACCCACTCACTTTGTGATCTCCAGGGCTTCTTCCCCAGCAGAGGGGCACAGTCTGGGGCTGTCTCTGGTCCTTCCCACACTCTGACCCCTCCTCACTCGCGCCATCAGTAATTGTGGACCCCAGGCTCTACAGGAGGGAGAGATAGCCCTGCCTGGAGCCTGAGGTGGGGGGGGGGGGGGTTGGTTGCTCTTCCCAGCACGGAAGTGGGGCCCACTCCCCTCCAGTGCCCGTCTCCACTACTGACCCCCCAGGCTCCGGGACAAGGGCTGAGTCACTGCTCCTTGGAGCCTCCGTGTCCCCATCCACACAATGAGGACCTGGGGCTACCCTTCTCAACATTGGCCTTGACAAAGAATTTTTGGCTTAAGTCCCCAAAAGCAATTGCAATAACAACCAAAATAGGTGGAATCTAATTAAACTAAAGAGCTTCTGCACAGCAAAGAAAACTATCAACAGAGTAAACAGACAACTTACAGAATGGGAGAAATATTCACAAACGATGTATCTAATGTCCGGAATCTATAAGAAAAACTTAAATCAACAAGCAAAAAACAAATAACCCCATTAAAAAATGGGCAAAGGACATGAATAGACACTTCTCAAAAGAAGACATACAAGTGGCCAACAAACATGAAAAAATGCTGATCATCACTCACCATCAGAGAAATGCAAATCAAAACCACAACGAGATGCCTTCTCACGTTAGTGAGAATGGCTACTGAAAAGTCAAACAAATAACAGATGGTGGTGAGGCTGTAGAGAAAAGGGAGCACTTATACACTGTTGGTGGAAATGTAAATTAGTTTAGCTAGCGTAGAAAGCAGTTTGGAGATTTCTCAAAGATCTTCAAACAGAGCTACCATTCGACCCAGCAATCTCATTACTGGATACGTACCCAAAAGAAAACAAATCATTGTACCAAAAAGACATGTGTACTCATATGCTTATTCCAACACTAGTCACAATAGCAAAGACATGGAATGATCCTAAATACCCATCAATGATAGACTGGATAAAGAAAATACGGTACATATACACCATGAAATACTACACAGCCATAAAAAAGAAGGAAACCATGTCGTTTGCAGCAAGATGGATGCAGCTGGAGGCCATTATCTTAAGCAAACTAAGGCAGGAACAGAAAACCAAATACTGTATGTTCTCACTTATAAACGGGAGCTAAACATAGAGCACACAGAGACACAAAGATGGGAACAACAGACACTGGGGACCCTGAAAGGGGTGAGGCAGGGTCGGGGACAAGGCCTGAAAAGCTAACCATTGTATACTATGCTCACTACTTGAGTGATGGGATCAATTGTACCCCAAACCTCGGCATCACACAATATACCAATGTAACAAACCTGCGCATGTACCCCCTCAGTCTAAAATAAAATACATATATATGTACACACACACGGAGAGAGAGAGGGATTGAACATAACCTATCATGCTGTACTTTGGTGAGGTAAAAAGAAAGTTATTTTAAGTAAAATGCGCATGGCTACTGGTTTTCAAAAAGACTATGAACCATCTGACTTTCACCACTTTTTTTTGGCTTCCTAATTCTGAGAGAACAAGCCTATGAGGCATCATAGACAAACAGGTCTAGACACCATATTTTGTGAAGAGTAAATAAAGCAGACACATATTTATATTTCTAACTTTACAGAGATTTAACAATGAATAAAAATTACTCCAGGCAAAATGAGTTTTGGGTCTCATCAAATGTAAAATGTTTTGAAAACTAATCCAAAATATTCACACACACACAATCACGCCAGCAGGAAATACTATTCTTATGATCAAGATTGGAAACATCTTATTTTCCATCTCTTCCCTGCAATCTCATTATGACTAGGTTACATTATAAAAGGGCACTAATGAACATGTGAATTGCCTTTGCATATCCACTCTGGCAGCTGCCTCAGTCCATTTCTGTCAGGTGGGGGACAGCACAGGTGGCATCAGTGGAGTCCTTCTTGAATGACTGCTCTTTTTAACTGTTTTCTTCAATTTCCTGTTACCATTCCTATTTCCTTTATGCTAAACCTCCTGCAGGCAGCCACCTCCCTCTAGCTTTTCACTCTTTCCAGTGTTCTTGGCAGCATGGCTGACGGGCTGGGGAGGCTGTAACCAAGGGGCCTTCCTTCATGGTATGGTCCAGCCTTGGAACCGGGCAGAGGCAGAACGGACAGGGTAGCAGGAAGAACAAACAGGGGTCTGAGGCGAGTTTATACTTTGGGAGCCCCTATTACTGGTCAGTAACATGACAGGTTTTCTTTTCTTTTCTTTTTTTCAGACAGGGTCTCCCTCTGTCACCCAGGCTGGAGTGGAGTGGTGCTATCACAGCTCACTGCAGACTTAAACTCCTGGGCTCAAGCAATCCTCCTGCCTCAGTGCTGGGATTCTTTTCCTTTTTTTGACATAAAGTGAAAAGAAGGTAATGGCAGCGGCAGATACAAGATATATATATATATATAATCTGGGTAGATTCTGGTTTTAAGACATATGACTGCTGATATGACAGAGACTCCCAGCCCTGCTAATTTACTATCTGGGCTAGGTCTAGGCTGCAGCTGCGTTCTCCCTGCCAGCTACTTGGGAAGCTGAGGCAGGAGAATCGCTTGAACCTGGGAGGTGGAGGTTGCAGTGAGCTGAGAGCGAGCCACTGGACTCCAGCCTGGGCAACAAGAGCAAGACTCCATCTCAAAAAAAAAAAAAAAAGCAACTTCCTTAATTTGATGAAATCTGATAAAGTCTAATACTAGCCAATAACAAATAACATAACTAACAGAGAATTATGGGAAGCTTTTTCCCCCAGTGCAAGACCAGACGAGGATGCCTGCTATCACTCTTTAATCAGCATTGTAGTGCAGAAACAATACAGTAGGAAATAAAAAGGCATTAGGATTAATTTTTAAACCAAAAAAATTGTCATTATGTGTATATGACACTATTACATGCCTAGACAATCCCTGAAAACCCCAAAACTGTTTCAATTAATAACTTACTGGATACATTATTGTTATCAACCAGATTACTATATACTAGTATGAAACCAACAGGAAATAATGATCAAACTAGAGAACAGGTATCTATGACAAAAATGAGCCAATAAAGGATCAATTTGCAGATTTAAGATAAACCCTTCAAATAAATATAAAAAAAGGACCCTACAAAAACACGCACAAAATGAGCAAAGCATATGAAGAAAAGTAAGGCCCAGAAGCCAATAAACATTTGCTAAACTCTACCTCACATGAAACCCGCCACTGCAAGTTCCAGGTGAGAGGATCCCTGCAGAAACACTGCGGGGCAGGATCCCAGGAGGCAGGACCACCAGGGAAGTGATGGAGCCCCTGCAGTGGGGAGGGTCTCAGGCCCAAGAGGGCCAGGTGGCTCCAGACCTCCTACTCCAGCTTCCCCTTACTCCCCACACCAGGCACAGCCCCACGTGAGTGCCCCGATGCAGGGAGGATTCTGACTGGCCATGTCTTCTCTGCCACTGTGCAGCCTGCTGAATGGCAGCCTCCTTGCCCATTACATCATTCCAGGCTTCGCTTTCATGGGTCACCTTCTCCCTCCCAACACAATGCCAGAATCCACCCCAGGAGGATAGGGACCGGGAACCAAACTGTGGCACCATGAGTGGAGACCCTGGAGGCAGACATGGGCGTAGGCACAGAGTGGAAACATGCTAGGCCTGGCCAATGGGTGACAAGCACAGAGGATGGGGACATTCAAGGGCAGACACGGGCTGCAGGCACAGGAGAGAAGACCTGGGCTACAATCACAGGGGATCCAGACAGAAAGGGAGCTCGCTGGCTACAGCTGCATGGCAGAGAGGCACACCAGGGACTGACACGGGTACAGGTGCAGGATAGAGGAGTAGGTGAAGGTTGGCGTGGGCGGGGGCACAGAGATAAAGATACCCGAAGGTAGATGTGGCTGTAGGCTGAAGGGTGGAGTCACAAGAGTCCTAATGTGGGCTGCATGGACAAGGGCTGGAGACACAGGAAGACAGGCATGGGAAGCAGGCACACTCAATGACAGGCCTCTGCTGCAGTAACAACAGACGGAGATACTCAACGAAATAGACTGGCTGCACGTACAAACACTGGGGATACGAGTTTCGGGCATAGTCTCCCGGGAGAAATGATCCAGAAAAAGGACAGAAATGGGCTGAAGGCACAGGGGAAGGAGACACACGAGTGCAGACATGGCCCAAAAAGCATGGATGAAAACACTGACTGTGGACACGGATTAGGGGGACAGAGAATGTAGCAAACATAAGCTGGCATGGGCAGAAGCTCAAGGGACAGACGGACAAAAACATCAGAATGGGCTGCAAACACAGGGATTGAGGCACTGGAGGACTGCTACTGCCTGAAGGCTAAGGAGATGGCAACATTCAAGGCAAGCAATGTGCTGCAAGCACACAGGATGGAGACTCACACGGCTGGCACGGGCTGCAGGACCAAGAAATGGAGACTTCTGACAGGAGGCATAAAGTGCAGGCAGAGGACAGACCAGGTGACAATACACAAGGGCAGACGTGGGCTTCAGTCATTACGGGATGGTGATACTGGCGAGAAGATACAGGCTTCAGGCACAAGGATGGAGACACACGCGTGGCTGACACTAAGTACGTAAGTATTTAAGTACGTTAAGTACATAACTACATGTACATAAGTACATGAAAAACCCACCACAATCCAAAAATGGTGGCTATGAATATGTGAATTAAGCCAGGTAACACGATACAAAATCAATCTATAAAATCAATTAGTTTCTTATTTACCAGCAAGAAAGAAATGTGAAATATAATTAAGGTACAATGACCAGACTAAGAAACAACTATCTGCACTACAAACGACCCCATAAACGATTAATTTATAGAATACCTTTTTAAATTCTTCAAATCAACGTAAGAATACAAATGACCCAACAGAAAAGCCAGCACTGAAAATGAAGACAAAGACGCAAAGGCCAACAAATATTCACAAAACGTCACTTCACTAACATTTCCAGTTCCAGATGACAGGAGGCCCTCAGGGACTCAGGAGGCAGGAGCACAGGGAGGTGACAGCGCCAGCAGCAGGAGGGCGGGCCTCTGCCTTGGCACGAGCGCGGGGCCACAGCTCCTGGTGGGCTGCGGGGGCCGGGAAGCCCGAGCAGCCTGGCGCTCCTGGCCCCTGCACACGCTTCCCTCCCTCCACCCCGTTCCTCTCTCTCTCTGTGCCTTGGGCCCCGTGGGATGCGCTCACATCCAGACTCACCAGGCCCGAGACGTTGGGAGAATGGAGAAGCGCTTGCGAGCCAAAAGTCCTCCAGGAGCACCTGAAGGAAGCTTCGCCTGCACCTGGGACACCCTTCCCTGATGCTGGCCTCAAGGCAGGCGCACCGCACACGCTTCCGGTCCATGACGACCACAGCTCAGATGACCACGCAAACCCACCCTCCACGAAGAGAAAATGGCGGAATGGGCCTTCGCCTCCCTTTTATAACGGCTGTACGCAACCGCTGTATCTTGGAAGCTTGGTTTTGATTGGGTGAGAAGGAACTTTTTTCGACAACTCTTATTGGATAATAGTCTCCTGCTCTGACTGGATAATCTTAACTAATCAGAGTTGGAGACTTATCCAATCTGTGTTGTAGTACAGAGTCTGCTCTCATCCTATCAGAAAGAGGCTTCCAGGGTATGTCATTTGAATACAGACATTATAAAAGGGAGGCAAAGATCTGCACCTGCCGTGGAGGTTGGGCTCATGTGCTCCTCTGCATTGGAGTTAGCCAAGGAGCGTGTGCAGAACACTTGCCTCATAGGCCAGCCGTAGAGAAGGATGTCCCAGGTGCAGGCGAAGTTTTGTTCATGTGTTCCTGGAGGATTTTTCCCGTGGCAAGCGCTTCTCCATCCTCCAGCATCTCAGGCCTGGTGAGTCTGGATGTGACCGCTTCCTATGGGGACCCCAGGCACAGAAAGATGCAAAGGAGGGTGGATGGAAGGGGAACATGGGCAGGGCCCAAAGAGCATCAGGTTGCCCGTTTCACCAGGCACCCCTGCTCCGGTGCAAGGGAGAGGCCGGCCAGGCCCCTATTCAGTGCCCCTCCTGGGCTCTGGCCCTGGCACCTAAACCCATCCCGCCATTCTCCGCAGCTCCACTGCCCCGCAGGCAGGAGCTGCCGGCGTGGAACCTGCGGGCTGCAGTGAGCAGTGGAGGCAGTAGCCGCTGCTCCCTGGATTACCGGGATGTTTTTCTTTGGCTTTTTTCTTTTTCTATTTTATTTTAGATTCAGAAGGTACACGTGCTTGTTTGTTATATGTATATCACATGCACAATGGGGGGGTTGAGCTTCTAGCATACCCATCACCCAAATATTGGAGGTTGTACCCAGTAGGTACGTTTTCGACTCTTCCCCCCAACTTTTTGAGTCCCCAGAGTGTATTCTCTCCATCTTCATGTCCATGTGTACCCATTGTTCTCACTTAATACATGAGAACATGCAATATTTGGCTGTTTCTGCATTAATTCACTTAGGATAATGACCTTCAGCTGCATCTGTGTTGCTGCAAAGGACATGATTTTGTTCTTTTTTATGACTGCCTAGTACTTTGTGGTGTATATGTACCACATTTTCTTTATTCAATGAACCGCTGGTGGATACTTAACCTTGGTTCCATGACCTTGCTGTTGTAAGTTATGCTGCGTTAAACATGGGAGTGCAGTGCCTTTTTATATAATGATTTCTTTCCGTTTGGGTAGATACCCAGTAGTGGGATTGCTGGGTCGAAAGGTAGTTGTACTTTTAGTTCTTTGAGATACCTCCCTACTTTTTCCATAGAAGTTGAACTAATTGACACCTACCGCCGCTTGCTGGAGGTTGAGGACGCCCAGTGAGTGTGCACCTGGGTACCTGCTGGGGCGGGCTGGGGGCCCGCTTCACCCAGGGAGAAGTTGGTGTCTGAGCACCAGCGAAGTTCAGGAGGTGTGAATGTGGGAACGTGTGGGGGGTCTGCAGGAGGTGAAACTGACCATGCAGGCTGGAGTCTGACTGAGGAGCCTTGAATGCCAAGTTAAAGCGTCTGGACTAGATCACGTAGGCAATGGGGAGCCATGGAGGGATTTGGAGCTGAAGAGGGGAATGAACATCAAGATATTTTAGAACATTCACTCTGGCTGCAGAGGGAGAAATGGATCAGAGGGGGCAGGGTGGGGCCAGAGAGATGCGTCAGGGGGCTGGAGTAGGGAGTCTGGCCAGAGAAGTCCTGCGGGGTGGAGGGGGGGTGGGGCAGCAGGGGAAGGAAGGTGGTGCACGCAGAAGAGAGGTTATAGCTCAAAACAGCAGGACTGGATGCCTGGATCTCAGGGTAAGCGTGGCTCACAGTCAGGACTCAGTAAGTGTCGGGTGAACACATATGAAGGAGTGGGCATTGATGGCCCTGGGTTTCTGGTTCCGATGACTGTGTGAGTGGTGATACCATCAGCCACAGGGTGAAGAGCAAGGTGGGTGGTGGTCGGGTTTGCAGGTGGGAAGGGTGATCAGGCCTTCAGCTGACAGTTTCCTGGAGTCTCCATGCTTAGTCACACGTTGCAGCTTTTTGCTCCCCGAAAATGGTGAAGTCCATCTATAGTCTAACGACAGTCTCTCCTGCTTTAATTGGGTCTATTTGTTGGGCCCTCTGGGATATGGAAAAACCACTTGCTCAGCTTCTCCTTGTAAATTCCTGGTGAGGGCCTCCAGGCCTACTGCTGTGCTGTTTCTTTTTTTTCTTCCTGCTGCGCTGAACCCCTGCCCTTTCATTCTTGGGCCTGTGCTAATTTCTGTGCATTCCCAACTGTGATTTTTCACCAGTTTGGGGGAACCTCCTCTGCCAGGTCCTGCTTCATGCCAGCAGTGCTGGCAGGAGCCTGGGCTGGCTGGCATCCCTGGGCTGATGGGTGCTCCTCTGCCTGCAGGCTGGCCACTCAGTACTCCTTGTCCCTGGCCTCGCAGCCCACCCGGGAAGGTAAGAAGTTGCCCTCTCCTGCTGTGTGGACCCCAAGGCAGGGGAGAGGCTGAGGACCCTTCTGTGTGGGAGACTGGGGGGACCACAGACTCGGGGGCAGGTGGGGGGAAGAGCTCCTGCCTGACGTTCCCTGTGCCTCCCTCCTCCATCGCCTGCAGCCACAGTGACCAGCCACCAGGTGTGCCATCACGGAGGAAGTCCAGGTTGGAGAGGTGGTCTCCTTCTGTGAGCAGGTCCACCTCTCCACCCACTGAGGCCCCTTTCTGCCTGTGACAGCCCCACCTCAAGGGCCATGGCACAGCCATCAGCTCCAGCTCCCAGCATGCTACTGCCATGCCCCGAGTGTCCATCTGGGCCCCGGTCCATGACCTGTTGTCTTTCTGTATCTACTTTCTGCAGCCCCTCACTGAGGAGGCCTCCTGGGTTTGTCCGGTGCCTGCTATTAAAGCTTTGCTCCAAGTTCAATGCCTCGTGTGATCTGGTCTGTTCATTGGTTTGGGGCAGTGTGGGCTGAGGGACTGGGGGAGGTGGATAGTTTATTGAGTGTTTGGGTATCAGCTTGTCACCTGCCAATCTGTTCTGCCCACTCCATCCAGGCCGGGGGCTCCTGGAAAGACGTGAAGGGAGGAGGCGAAAGGATTAAGGGTGGAGGGATGGGACAGCCCCTTGTATTGGGAAAAGTTTCTAAGAATCAGCCCCTGAGTCCCTGTCACCATGCCTTTTGGGGAGCACTCCCTGCCTCAGCCCAGGGCAGGTTCAAGAGCAGAAGGAGAGGGGCTCCGTGGGGAGGGGCTTCTGAAGGAGTGGTCCAGGGCATTGATGAGTGAGAGGGGGTGAGAGCGACGCAGGCAGCCTGGGAAACCAGACCGGCTCTGCCCAGCTCAGGGTGTGTGTGAGGCGGGGTGGCCGCTGTGCGTGTATGCATGGGGGGTGTCCTGTTTGCTTTGGTGGCTTGGCAGCCACTGGGCTATTGAGGAATCTCTCTCGGCTGCTGGTGGGGCTATCTGGGCCTGTCTGGGAAGTGGAAGCCATCGGCAGTCTGAAACATGACCACCTTCCACCCAGCGGGCCTGGTGGGACGCTGGGACCCAGGGCCGGCCTTGGGGTGGTGGGCAGGGCAGGATGGGGCTGTGGGGTGGGGCACATGGCCCACCTGAGGAGCCACATCTTGGGGAGCCTGGAGTGGGGAGGGGGCTGGCTGGGGTCTCTGTAAGAGCCTCTTCTTGGGCAATGTCCTTTAGGTTTCCTGTGGGCTGAGACCTGAGATAAATGCCCCTCACCTGACCCTGAGGTCTCTTGGGGTACAGAAGGGTGAGAGGAGTGGAAGGGGGCATCCCCCTCTCAGTTGGTTTAGATCCTCTCTTAGCACAGCCCACCATTTCCCCATCCTATAGCTGAGCCCCTCTTTGCCCACCCCAGCCTGGAGTGTAAACCTGGAGAAAGGTTTACACGAGGAGACTGGGTTAGCAAGGGCTTCTAGGGATGGGGCAGGGTCAGAAGCTGACTGGATGGAACTGTAGCCCCTAGAGTGCATTCCTGGGTGTCAGGCTCTGCAGAAGGGGCCAGTGTGGACACTGCACCCCTCTGGAGCCCCAATTTCTTTACCTGCGATGTGGGTTGGTCTCCAAGGCTTGATGGCATTTCTGTGCTGTGAGGTGGGCCTGGTGGGTTTGGGCTCAGTTTCCAAGGCAGGATAGGCTCTTGGTCCCCTCTTTCTCTTCAGCACCCAGCCCCGGGCCAGCACCATGGGTGGAGCAGTGTTGGGTGAAAGACAGCAACTTCAAGGGGGTCACCTGACACTGCAACCCATTTCCCCACCAGACAGGGTTGAGGCAGGCTGGGCTGGGGTGGTGGCTGCCTGGGAAGGCCTGGGGACGGTGAAGTCCTGCCTTCTCCTCTTCTCTGTATTAGGTCATGGGAAAGCATAGCTGGAGGGCCCGCCCGAATCACAGGTGACAGGCCTGAGAGCAGTGGTACGCACACGCACACGCACGGCACCCAGCACGAGGATTTGGAGAAATGAGGCAAATTCCTGATGATGGGTGGGGAGGGGGTCCCCAGCCACCTGGGAGCTAGCAGGTGGCCCGTGGTGATGAAAGCCCAGGGAAGCGTGTGAACCCCCACAGCCCTACACAACTTGGGGCCCCTCTCCTCCCCAGCCCTTCTCCTGTGTGCCTGCCTCCTGCCGCCGCCACCATGACCACCACCATCCACCAGTTCACCTCCTCCAGCTCCATCAAGGGCTCCTCCGGCCTGGGGGTGGCTCATCCCGCACCTCCTGCCGGCTGTCTGGCGGCCTGGGTGCCGGCTCCTGCAGGCTGGGATCTGCTGGTGGCCTGGGCAGTGCCCTCCGGGGTAGCAGCTACTCCAGCTGCTACTGCTTTGGCTCTGGCGGTGGCTATGGCAGCAGCTTTGGGGGCGTTGATGGGCTGCTGGCCGGAGGTGAGAAGGCCACCATGCAGAACCTCAATGACCGCCTGGCCTCCTACCTGGACAAGGTGCGCGCCCTGGAGGAGGCCAACACTGAGCTGGAGGTGAAGATCCGTGACTGGTACCAGAGGCAGGCCCCGGGGCCCGCCCGTGACTACAGCCAGTACTACAGGACAATCGAGGAGCTGCAGAACAAGGTAAGGTCTGCTGGTGGGAGGGGTCTCCGGGGGGCATGACTTCTTCCCCCCAACTCCTGCCCTGGCCAAAGGCATGGAGTCCAGCCATAGGGTCTCAGGGAGCCAAGGGTGGTTTGGCTGTGGCTTAGCTTCTGGGAACCTGCCTTGGGGCCCCTGTGTGGCCCACATGCCCCTTTTCTGGGGGCAGCAGGCTGAGTCAGGAACAAACAGGCCTCGTGGAGCCCCTTGGAGCCTCAGTTTCTCCCTGGTGGAGCTCCTCCACCTGGAGAGGTTGTAGGATGAGGCGGGAGGATGCAGATGTTGGGCTGGGCCCGTGGGCCGCTGGATGCATGGTGTCTTGCTCCTTTGGAGCAGGGGTCAGCAGGAGGGGGTTTTGGGAGATGTGGAGTGGGGGTGTCTGAGTGAGCTCCCGATAGCACCTGCTGCGGGGGGAGGCAGAAAGGAGGGGGCGGGACCTCAGGGTGGGGAAGGCCTCTGATGTGCCTTATTTGGGGATTTTTCTGGCTTCTCCTTTCCTCCTGCTGTCCCTTAAGACGGGCTCAGCAAACCGCAGGGGGCGGGGCTGCTGGCTGGCGCCCAGGGTTAGGGATTAGGAGGGGTCCTGACTTGTGATTTGGAACCACTCTTTGGTGAGGGCTCCTTTAGCCTCCTTTTGGGGGAGCCTGTCAGGGGCACCCCCTAGCTGACTGTAAAGCGAAGGGGTTGCCCACATCCCCTCCCTTGTTCTAGAATTCTGGGACAGCTTCTGCCCTGGGGACATTTTCCCTTTCTTTTCTGGTTGCCTCATACTCCCAGCCAGCTAGCTGTCTCTTCTCCTTTAAGGCTGAGCCTGGCATCGGGGTCTGGTGGGGTACTAAGTAGCAGGGGAAGAAGAGGCACCTTTCAGCCCTTCAGACTCCTGCTTGCCCCTCCTCTGCCAATAATACAGCACGGGGCAAGGGAGGGGCTGGGTGGCAGGGGAGGTGCTGGGCGGGAAGAGAGGCCCCCAGGCAGGAAGATCTGTTCAGAACCCTGGTGTGGGCTCAGCCACCCCCATCCAGTGACCTGACAACTCTCCCATCTCCTCAGATCCTCACAGCCACCTTGAACAATGCCAACATCCTGCTACAGATTGACAATGCCCATCTGGCTGCTGCTGACTTCTGCACCAAGTGAGTCCTAGCTGTGGGCTTGGGCAGCCTGGGCCAGCTGGGGGAGGATCTCAGGGTACCTACCCCTCCTGACCCCAGGACTCCTTGGTTGCTTGTGGCAAGGCCCAGGAGCTCAGGGTGGGGCAGTCCCAGGAGCCCCACCCCTTAGTCCAGGATGCAGTGAAGGCAGCCAGTTCTGAAGGTTGCTGGGCTCAGGCAGGGAATAGAAGAGAGGGAGGGGAGGCGGGAGGCAGAGAGAAGTAAGGAAGCTGGTGGGCGTGGGATCTGGCCCTGTGATGGTCCCGGGGCCCCGGGGCTGGAATTCATTTCCACTCGACCCTCTCATCAGCCCTTCCAACCCCTTAGAGTCCTGGCAAAATGAAGGCAGGTGAGCAGCCAGGACCTGGACCTGCAGGTCCGAGCAGCCTGGGCTGAAGTCCCTGCTTCCCACGGCAGGTTTGAGACAGAGCAGGCCCTGCGCCTGAGTGTGGAGGCCGCCATCAATGGCCTGCGCAGGGTGCTGGATGGGCTGACCCTGGCCAGAGCCGACCCGGAGATGCAGATTGAGAACCTCAAGGAGGAGCTGGCCTACCTGAAGAAGAACCACGAGGAGGTGAGGTGGCTGGGGCAGAAGGTCAAAGATGCTGAGGAGTGGGTGGCAGAGCCCTGGGGCTGGGCCATGGCTGAGGCCATGGGAGAGAGCAGAGCAGAGCAGGCGCACTGGGATTAGTCACCTTAGAGGGCTTCCCTGTCTGCAGAGCCCTGATCCTTGGGGTCCAGCGTGCAGGGCAGACTCCTCTTTGTACCACACTGCTTCTCGGTACCCAAGGAACCTCCCAGGGGCCCGCAGAGGCTCCCTCTACCTGCCCTGGCCTCCCTCACGAGGGCGGGGGATAAGTAAGGAAGTCTCCTTCTTGTCCCATTTCAAACTCTCAAAGCTGAACATCTACATAGAAGCTTGGAAATTAGAGGGGAAATGTTTGGGGCATAGGCCTAATAATTAGATTTTATTTTGGAGAGCCCTTGGTCTAATGGGGGAGATAGAGTCTGATGGTGGAGGCAATACTGAGCAGATGAATGAAAATCATTTAGAGGGTCAGACAGAGCAGAGGGAGAACAAAGGAGGGGTCCTTGTGGGGAGTGGGGTCCCCTCGTCGGGGAAGGCTTGGGAGTGAGAGGTCAGGATGGGTCCAGATGCGCACATCCACATCCCCTTTTTCCGTAGGAGATGAACGCCCTGCGAGGCCAGGTGGGCGGTGAGATCAATGTGGAGATGGACGCTGCCCCAGGCATGGACCTGAGCCGCATCCTGAACGAGATGCGTGAGTAGTACGAGAAGATGGCAGAGAAGAACCGCAAGGATGCCAAGGATTGGTTCTTCAGCAAGGTGGTGGCTGCTGCAGGCCAGAGGTCTCTCTTCGGGGCTGGGGCTCAGGGGCCTTAGCACTGACAGTAAGCCCACAGCCAGGTGTCTTGGAGGTGCCCCCTCCTCAGCAAGCTGCGTGGACCACAGGGTCACGCGCTGCATCAACAGACCTGGAGCTGAGCTCAAGCTGGGATCTGGGGGGTGGGTGGGGAGGTAGGGAGCCCCCACAGAATAAAGGCAGAGGGTAAAGACCTTGGGAGTCGCCACCTCTCTCTCAAGAAGTCAGGAACTAGCAGCAAGAGCCAGGCTACATGTTCTGGCTGGTTCTCAAGTTTCCGGTCTGTGCCTCCCACACGCAGGGATTAACCATAGAAAGTTAACATTTCAAATTTCTGGGCTTTGGGATGTGGGAAGCTGGTGAGAAGGCACCACTCTCTCCATAGTTAGATTTGGGAGGAGGCCTGACTTGGGAGAGGGATCCAGGCTCACACCACCCTGTCCTGTGTCCTGTCTGCAGACAGAGGAACTGAAACGCGAGGTGGCTACCAACAGCGAACTGGTCCAGAGCGGCAAGAGCAAGATTTCGGAGCTCTGGCGCACCATGCAGGCCTTGGAGATCGAGCTGCAGTCCCAGCTCAGCATGGTAGGAACAGCCCTGTGCATGGGGGTGGGCCCCGAAGAGGACACTGACAACCCTCACTGACCCCTGGTCTTCCTGGCGTCCTACAGAAAGCATCCCTGGAGGGCAACCTGGCGGAGACTGAGAACTGCTACTGCATGCAGCTGTCCCAGATCCAGGGGCTGATCGGCAGTGTGGAGGAGCAGCTGGCCCAGCTTCGCTGCGAGACGGAGCAGCAGAACCAGGAGTACAAGATCCTGCTGGACGTGAAGACGCGGCTGGAGCAGGAGATCGCCACCTACCACCGCCTGCTAGAGGGCGAGGATGCCCAGTGAGTGAGGGAGCCTGGGGTCAGGGCTGCGGACCTCTTGGCAGGGGTGGGGCTCTCAGACTCACATCTAATTTCCTCTCTGTTTTCATTTTTTTTCTTTCAGCCTGACTCAGTACAAGAAAGAACATAAGCATCTTCGTGGCTGAGGCCCTGGGGATTAGGTGCATGGGACAGGCAGCCCACCTGCACATTGCCGGGGCAGGGTCCTCAGGAGCTCCAGGAGCTGATGGCTGCCCCTCAGCAGGGGTGGGAGAAGTGACCCATTAGCACTGAGGATTGATACTCAGGAAAAGATCAAATGAGAGAGACGCTGTCTGGTCTGATGGGGGTGGGCCAGGGAACCGGTCCTTACCTTGGAGATCCTAGTCTGATGGAGGAGACAGGTCCCAGCTCTGGAGATTGTCATCTGATGGGAAGATAGGAACATGGTCTCATGATCTTTGTTCTTGACAGCTTTCAGATGAGCAAAAGCAGTCCTGTCTCTGGGGACTCTAGCCTGATGGGAGATAGGGACATGGTCCTTGTCCTCCAAATTTCAGTCTGATGGAGAAGACATGATCCTAGCCCCAGGGTTCCTAGTCTAATGGAGGAGATAGGGGCCTGGTTTTTGTCTTGGTGATCCCAGTCTGATGGGGGAGATGGGAGCAAATCTATGTCCTGGAGACTGCAGAGAAATGGAGACGGATTTCATGGAGTCTACATGGCTCCTCCCTGGCAGGACACACTGGGTCAGAATCAAATAACCTATCTGGGGAGGCAAGACTCACACAGGGCCACCGGCAGAGGGATGGGATGGAAGGGAGGCGGTGGCAGGGACAGGAGGGATGTGTGTGCAGTGTGATGTCGAGGTGCCAGTGGAGGCACTCACAGCACCTGGGGGAGGACAAGAGAGAGAGCCGGCTCCTGTCCATGAGGGCTGCCCTCCTGCCCTCCATGGCACCAGAGAGCAGGGAGACATCAGCCTCCGATGGAGCACAGCCTGCCCTTGCTTTGAGTCGTGCAGAGGCCACTGCAGGCACAAGTCCCTGACTCCAGGCAGCCATCTCCCCTGCAGAGAGAAACACTCTCCCGGGATGTCGGGATGTCATAGCTCCAAGGTCCAGGGAGGGCCTGTGACCAGCCCAAAGTCACCCATACCCCAGTGGTCAGTACCCACCCCCATCCCTGGCCTCTCCCAGTCCCAAACCCCCACCAACCCAGGCTCAGAGGGCTCTGGTCACTCCCATTCTCCTTGGGCCTGGGCCTCCAGGCACCAGGAGAGAGAGGGTGATTGGGGGCCCTGGTCTAATTCTGCAGCAGCAGAGACACCACAGGTCCAGCAGTGATGACGTGGAGGCACCCTCCTCCCACTAACCCCCTGCTTGAAGAAAACCAGGAAAGCAGGCCAACCTGCCTGGCAGTTTCCAGATTTACTAGAAGGAAGATTTCCAGGTATCAGGCTCACCTCCCACAGACTGCTCCCCACAGCCACGTTTGCTGCCACCAGCAAGAGCTGGGGCTGGTGCTCAGAGTGTGCCGGGAGTGGCTGGAGCAGGGCTGTTCCTTCTCATTTTCCTAGGAGGCAGTTTCTACCCTCCCTCACACCACCCCTGTCCCTAGTGGGGAACCAAAGAGGATCCAGACCGCCAGGGAGAGTGGCACTACTCCCTGGGCACAGCCACCCCATCGGCAGTGCCCCCCCACTCTGCCCCGTCTGCATCCTGAGCAACAGCTGACCATGTGAGGAAACATTCCTGAGAGAGGCCCCACCCTTTCTCCCATACCTGCCTGGGGTCCATAGCCTTCCCTGAAAACACCAGCCTCCCACTCACATTCCCAGGGTGGAGGCAATGTGAGCCCCTCTCGGGGATTTCCTGAGACTCACACAGGTGTCTGGGCCCCAACCACCCAGCCTGCCTCCCCCACCCACCCTCCCTTTGTGCTTATCCCAGCCCTTGACCACCTCCTGCCCCATCTAGGGGGAGGGCACAGCCCACAGGACCGGGAGGAGCAACTGATTGAGTGAGTCATCTCTGAGGATTCAGGCTCCCACACCTGAGATCTTCCCATCCATTTATGGATGAGAAAGCAAAGCTCAGTGAGGGGAAGTGACTGCCTAACTTCCTGAGGTCACAGAGCTACTCACAGGGCAAGCAGTGGCCACCTAGGACGACACCTGATACACCGACTCCACCCCGGGTCTAGCGCAGCCTGGACCACCCCCTGAAAATCTCCAGCCCTTGGGAGATGCGAGCACCCCCCTCCAAACTCTCCCCAGACTTATTCTTTATGCTGGTCTAAGCTGACCCCTGACCTGCCGGTCAACAACAGTAGGTATCCAAGCACCATCTCTCCTCACCCTCACTCCTTCCCATTTCACCCTTTTGTCCCTAGTGCCCACTTCAGAGGCCAGAACAAGGACACATTTCATAGCTGAGTCAACGAGCTTTCTTGTCATCAGGCAGGGAAGCATGGGGAAGGGACTGAAGCAGGGGGCTGAGGCTGGAGAGGCTGGAGACTGCGGGGCAGATGGGGCAGCTGCCTCCCTGCCTCCTGGGGGGCTGGCCGGGGAAGCTGAGGCCTCAGCGGGTGGTCTGGTGGACCTGCTCATGGGAGGAGATGACCTTGCCATCCTGGACCTCTTCCACAATGGTACCCACCTGATGGGTGGTCACCGCTGCAGGAGAAGCAGGCGCTTTAAAGTGGGTAGGGGCCAGGAGACCCTCGCTTGCCCCCTAGCCCTCATGGACAGGAGCCGGCTCTCTCTCTTGTCCTCCCCCAGGTGCTGTGAGTGCCTCCACTGGCACCTCGACATCACACTGCACACACATCCCTCCTGTCCCTGCCACCGCCTCCCTTCCATCCCATCCCTCTGCCGGTGGCCCTGTGTGAGTCTTGCCTCCCCAGATAGGTTATTTGATTCTGACCCAGTGTGTCCTGCCAGGGAGGAGCCATGTAGACTCCATGAAATCCGTCTCCATTTCTCTGCAGTCTCCAGGACATAGATTTGCTCCCATCTCCCCCATCAGACTGGGATCACCAAGACAAAAACCAGGCCCCTATCTCCTCCATTAGACTAGGAACCCTGGGGCTAGGATCATGTCTTCTCCATCAGACTGAAATTTGGAGGACAAGGACCATGTCCCTATCTCCCATCAGGCTAGAGTCCCCAGAGACAGGACTGCTTTTGCTCATCTGAAAGCTGTCAAGAACAAAGATCATGAGACCATGTTCCTATCTTCCCATCAGATGACAATCTCCAGAGCTGGGACCTGTCTCCTCCATCAGACTAGGATCTCCAAGGTAAGGACCGGTTCCCTGGCCCACCCCCATCAGACCAGACAGCGTCTCTCTCATTTGATCTTTTCCTGAGTATCAATCCTCAGTGCTAATGGGTCACTTCTCCCACCCCTGCTGAGGGGCAGCCATCAGCTCCTGGAGCTCCTGAGGACCCTGCCCCGGCAATGTGCAGGTGGGCTGCCTGTCCAATGCACCTAATCCCCAGGGCCTCAGCCACGAAGATGCTTATGTTCTTTCTTGTACTGAGTCAGGCTGAAAGAAAAAAAATGAAAACAGAGAGGAAATTAGATGTGAGTCTGAGAGCCCCACCCCTGCCAAGAGGTCCGCAGCCCTGACCCCAGGCTCCCTCACTCACTGGGCATCCTCGCCCTCTAGCAGGCGGTGGTAGGTGGCGATCTCCTGCTCCAGCCGCGTCTTCACGTCCAGCAGGATCTTGTACTCCTGGTTCTGCTGCTCCGTCTCGCAGCGAAGCTGGGCCAGCTGCTCCTCCACACTGCCGATCAGCCCCTGGATCTGGGACAGCTGCATGCAGTAGCAGTTCTCAGTCTCCGCCAGGTTGCCCTCCAGGGATGCTTTCTGTAGGACGCCAGGAAGACCAGGGGTCAGTGAGGGTTGTCAGTGTCCTCTTCGGGGCCCACCCCCATGCACAGGGCTGTTCCTACCATGCTGAGCTGGGACTGCAGCTCGATCTCCAAGGCCTGCATGGTGCGCCAGAGCTCCGAAATCTTGCTCTTGCCGCTCTGGACCAGTTCGCTGTTGGTAGCCACCTCGCGTTTCAGTTCCTCTGTCTGCAGACAGGACACAGGACAGGGTGGTGTGAGCCTGGATCCCTCTCCCAAGTCAGGCCTCCTCCCAAATCTAACTATGGAGAGAGTGGTGCCTTCTCACCAGCTTCCCACATCCCAAAGCCCAGAAATTTGAAATGTTAACTTTCTATGGTTAATCCCTGCGTGTGGGAGGCACAGACCGGAAACTTGAGAACCAGCCAGAACATGTAGCCTGGCTCTTGCTGCTAGTTCCTGACTTCTTGAGAGAGAGGTGGCGACTCCCAAGGTCTTTACCCTCTGCCTTTATTCTGTGGGGGCTCCCTACCTCCCCACCCACCCCCCAGATCCCAGCTTGAGCTCAGCTCCAGGTCTGTTGATGCAGCGCGTGACCCTGTGGTCCACGCAGCTTGCTGAGGAGGGGGCACCTCCAAGACACCTGGCTGTGGGCTTACTGTCAGTGCTAAGGCCCCTGAGCCCCAGCCCCGAAGAGAGACCTCTGGCCTGCAGCAGCCACCACCTTGCTGAAGAACCAATCCTTGGCATCCTTGCGGTTCTTCTCTGCCATCTTCTCGTACTACTCACGCATCTCGTTCAGGATGCGGCTCAGGTCCATGCCTGGGGCAGCGTCCATCTCCACATTGATCTCACCGCCCACCTGGCCTCGCAGGGCGTTCATCTCCTACGGAAAAAGGGGATGTGGATGTGCGCATCTGGACCCATCCTGACCTCTCACTCCCAAGCCTTCCCCGACGAGGGGACCCCACTCCCCACAAGGACCCCTCCTTTGTTCTCCCTCTGCTCTGTCTGACCCTCTAAATGATTTTCATTCATCTGCTCAGTATTGCCTCCACCATCAGACTCTATCTCCCCCATTAGACCAAGGGCTCTCCAAAATAAAATCTAATTATTAGGCCTATGCCCCAAACATTTCCCCTCTAATTTCCAAGCTTCTATGTAGATGTTCAGCTTTGAGAGTTTGAAATGGGACAAGAAGGAGACTTCCTTACTTATCCCCCGCCCTCGTGAGGGAGGCCAGGGCAGGTAGAGGGAGCCTCTGCGGGCCCCTGGGAGGTTCCTTGGGTACCGAGAAGCAGTGTGGTACAAAGAGGAGTCTGCCCTGCACGCTGGACCCCAAGGATCAGGGCTCTGCAGACAGGGAAGCCCTCTAAGGTGACTAATCCCAGTGCGCCTGCTCTGCTCTGCTCTCTCCCATGGCCTCAGCCATGGCCCAGCCCCAGGGCTCTGCCACCCACTCCTCAGCATCTTTGACCTTCTGCCCCAGCCACCTCACCTCCTCGTGGTTCTTCTTCAGGTAGGCCAGCTCCTCCTTGAGGTTCTCAATCTGCATCTCCGGGTCGGCTCTGGCCAGGGTCAGCCCATCCAGCACCCTGCGCAGGCCATTGATGGCGGCCTCCACACTCAGGCGCAGGGCCTGCTCTGTCTCAAACCTGCCGTGGGAAGCAGGGACTTCAGCCCAGGCTGCTCGGACCTGCAGGTCCAGGTCCTGGCTGCTCACCTGCCTTCATTTTGCCAGGACTCTAAGGGGTTGGAAGGGCTGATGAGAGGGTCGAGTGGAAATGAATTCCAGCCCCGGGGCCCCGGGACCATCACAGGGCCAGATCCCACGCCCACCAGCTTCCTTACTTCTCTCTGCCTCCCGCCTCCCCTCCCTCTCTTCTATTCCCTGCCTGAGCCCAGCAACCTTCAGAACTGGCTGCCTTCACTGCATCCTGGACTAAGGGGTGGGGCTCCTGGGACTGCCCCACCCTGAGCTCCTGGGCCTTGCCACAAGCAACCAAGGAGTCCTGGGGTCAGGAGGGGTAGGTACCCTGAGATCCTCCCCCAGCTGGCCCAGGCTGCCCAAGCCCACAGCTAGGACTCACTTGGTGCAGAAGTCAGCAGCAGCCAGATGGGCATTGTCAATCTGTAGCAGGATGTTGGCATTGTTCAAGGTGGCTGTGAGGATCTGAGGAGATGGGAGAGTTGTCAGGTCACTGGATGGGGGTGGCTGAGCCCACACCAGGGTTCTGAACAGATCTTCCTGCCTGGGGGCCTCTCTTCCCGCCCAGCACCTCCCCTGCCACCCAGCCCCTCCCTTGCCCCGTGCTGTATTATTGGCAGAGGAGGGGCAAGCAGGAGTCTGAAGGGCTGAAAGGTGCCTCTTCTTCCCCTGCTACTTAGTACCCCACCAGACCCCGATGCCAGGCTCAGCCTTAAAGGAGAAGAGACAGCTAGCTGGCTGGGAGTATGAGGCAACCAGAAAAGAAAGGGAAAATGTCCCCAGGGCAGAAGCTGTCCCAGAATTCTAGAACAAGGGAGGGGATGTGGGCAACCCCTTCGCTTTACAGTCAGCTAGGGGGTGCCCCTGACAGGCTCCCCCAAAAGGAGGCTAAAGGAGCCCTCACCAAAGAGTGGTTCCAAATCACAAGTCAGGACCCCTCCTAATCCCTAACCCTGGGCGCCAGCCAGCAGCCCCGCCCCCTGCGGTTTGCTGAGCCCGTCTTAAGGGACAGCAGGAGGAAAGGAGAAGCCAGAAAAATCCCCAAATAAGGCACATCAGAGGCCTTCCCCACCCTGAGGTCCCGCCCCCTCCTTTCTGCCTCCCCCCGCAGCAGGTGCTATCGGGAGCTCACTCAGACACCCCCACTCCACATCTCCCAAAACCCCCTCCTGCTGACCCCTGCTCCAAAGGAGCAAGACACCATGCATCCAGCGGCCCACGGGCCCAGCCCAACATCTGCATCCTCCCGCCTCATCCTACAACCTCTCCAGGTGGAGGAGCTCCACCAGGGAGAAACTGAGGCTCCAAGGGGCTCCACGAGGCCTGTTTGTTCCTGACTCAGCCTGCTGCCCCCAGAAAAGGGGCATGTGGGCCACACAGGGGCCCCAAGGCAGGTTCCCAGAAGCTAAGCCACAGCCAAACCACCCTTGGCTCCCTGAGACCCTATGGCTGGACTCCATGCCTTTGGCCAGGGCAGGAGTTGGGGGGAAGAAGTCATGCCCCCCGGAGACCCCTCCCACCAGCAGACCTTACCTTGTTCTGCAGCTCCTCGATTGTCCTGTAGTACTGGCTGTAGTCACGGGCGGGCCCCGGGGCCTGCCTCTGGTACCAGTCACGGATCTTCACCTCCAGCTCAGTGTTGGCCTCCTCCAGGGCGCGCACCTTGTCCAGGTAGGAGGCCAGGCGGTCATTGAGGTTCTGCATGGTGGCCTTCTCACCTCCGGCCAGCAGCCCATCAACGCCCCCAAAGCTGCTGCCATAGCCACCGCCAGAGCCAAAGCAGTAGCAGCTGGAGTAGCTGCTACCCCGGAGGGCACTGCCCAGGCCACCAGCAGATCCCAGCCTGCAGGAGCCGGCACCCAGGCCGCCAGACAGCCGGCAGGAGGTGCGGGATGAGCCACCCCCAGGCCGGAGGAGCCCTTGATGGAGCTGGAGGAGGTGAACTGGTGGATGGTGGTGGTCATGGTGGCGGCGGCAGGAGGCAGGCACACAGGAGAAGGGCTGGGGAGGAGAGGGGCCCCAAGTTGTGTAGGGCTGTGGGGGTTCACACGCTTCCCTGGGCTTTCATCACCACGGGCCACCTGCTAGCTCCCAGGTGGCTGGGGACCCCCTCCCCACCCATCATCAGGAATTTGCCTCATTTCTCCAAATCCTCGTGCTGGGTGCCGTGCGTGTGCGTGTGCGTACCACTGCTCTCAGGCCTGTCACCTGTGATTCGGGCGGGCCCTCCAGCTATGCTTTCCCATGACCTAATACAGAGAAGAGGAGAAGGCAGGACTTCACCGTCCCCAGGCCTTCCCAGGCAGCCACCACCCCAGCCCAGCCTGCCTCAACCCTGTCTGGTGGGGAAATGGGTTGCAGTGTCAGGTGACCCCCTTGAAGTTGCTGTCTTTCACCCAACACTGCTCCACCCATGGTGCTGGCCCGGGGCTGGGTGCTGAAGAGAAAGAGGGGACCAAGAGCCTATCCTGCCTTGGAAACTGAGCCCAAACCCACCAGGCCCACCTCACAGCACAGAAATGCCATCAAGCCTTGGAGACCAACCCACATCGCAGGTAAAGAAATTGGGGCTCCAGAGGGGTGCAGTGTCCACACTGGCCCCTTCTGCAGAGCCTGACACCCAGGAATGCACTCTAGGGGCTACAGTTCCATCCAGTCAGCTTCTGACCCTGCCCCATCCCTAGAAGCCCTTGCTAACCCAGTCTCCTCGTGTAAACCTTTCTCCAGGTTTACACTCCAGGCTGGGGTGGGCAAAGAGGGGCTCAGCTATAGGATGGGGAAATGGTGGGCTGTGCTAAGAGAGGATCTAAACCAACTGAGAGGGGGATGCCCCCTTCCACTCCTCTCACCCTTCTGTACCCCAAGAGACCTCAGGGTCAGGTGAGGGGCATTTATCTCAGGTCTCAGCCCACAGGAAACCTAAAGGACATTGCCCAAGAAGAGGCTCTTACAGAGACCCCAGCCAGCCCCCTCCCCACTCCAGGCTCCCCAAGATGTGGCTCCTCAGGTGGGCCATGTGCCCCACCCCACAGCCCCATCCTGCCCTGCCCACCACCCCAAGGCCGGCCCTGGGTCCCAGCGTCCCACCAGGCCCGCTGGGTGGAAGGTGGTCATGTTTCAGACTGCCGATGGCTTCCACTTCCCAGACAGGCCCAGATAGCCCCACCAGCAGCCGAGAGAGATTCCTCAATAGCCCAGTGGCTGCCAAGCCACCAAAGCAAACAGGACACCCCCCATGCATACACGCACAGCGGCCACCCCGCCTCACACACACCCTGAGCTGGGCAGAGCCGGTCTGGTTTCCCAGGCTGCCTGCGTCGCTCTCACCCCCTCTCACTCATCAATGCCCTGGACCACTCCTTCAGAAGCCCCTCCCCACGGAGCCCCTCTCCTTCTGCTCTTGAACCTGCCCTGGGCTGAGGCAGGGAGTGCTCCCCAAAAGGCATGGTGACAGGGACTCAGGGGCTGATTCTTAGAAACTTTTCCCAATACAAGGGGCTGTCCCATCCCTCCACCCTTAATCCTTTCGCCTCCTCCCTTCACGTCTTTCCAGGAGCCCCCGGCCTGGATGGAGTGGGCAGAACAGATTGGCAGGTGACAAGCTGATACCCAAACACTCAATAAACTATCCACCTCCCCCAGTCCCTCAGCCCACACTGCCCCAAACCAATGAACAGACCAGATCACACGAGGCATTGAACTTGGAGCAAAGCTTTAATAGCAGGCACCGGACAAACCCAGGAGGCCTCCTCAGTGAGGGGCTGCAGAAAGTAGATACAGAAAGACAACAGGTCATGGACCGGGGCCCAGATGGACACTCGGGGCATGGCAGTAGCATGCTGGGAGCTGGAGCTGATGGCTGTGCCATGGCCCTTGAGGTGGGGCTGTCACAGGCAGAAAGGGGCCTCAGTGGGTGGAGAGGTGGACCTGCTCACAGAAGGAGACCACCTCTCCAACCTGGACTTCCTCCGTGATGGCACACCTGGTGGCTGGTCACTGTGGCTGCAGGCGATGGAGGAGGGAGGCACAGGGAACGTCAGGCAGGAGCTCTTCCCCCCACCTGCCCCCGAGTCTGTGGTCCCCCCAGTCTCCCACACAGAAGGGTCCTCAGCCTCTCCCCTGCCTTGGGGTCCACACAGCAGGAGAGGGCAACTTCTTACCTTCCCGGGTGGGCTGCGAGGCCAGGGACAAGGAGTACTGAGTGGCCAGCCTGCAGGCAGAGGAGCACCCATCAGCCCAGGGATGCCAGCCAGCCCAGGCTCCTGCCAGCACTGCTGGCATGAAGCAGGACCTGGCAGAGGAGGTTCCCCCAAACTGGTGAAAAATCACAGTTGGGAATGCACAGAAATTAGCACAGGCCCAAGAATGAAAGGGCAGGGGTTCAGCGCAGCAGGAAGAAAAAAAAGAAACAGCACAGCAGTAGGCCTGGAGGCCCTCACCAGGAATTTACAAGGAGAAGCTGAGCAAGTGGTTTTTCCATATCCCAGAGGGCCCAACAAATAGACCCAATTAAAGCAGGAGAGACTGTCGTTAGACTATAGATGGACTTCACCATTTTCGGGGAGCAAAAAGCTGCAACGTGTGACTAAGCATGGAGACTCCAGGAAACTGTCAGCTGAAGGCCTGATCACCCTTCCCACCTGCAAACCCGACCACCACCCACCTTGCTCTTCACCCTGTGGCTGATGGTATCACCACTCACACAGTCATCGGAACCAGAAACCCAGGGCCATCAATGCCCACTCCTTCATATGTGTTCACCCGACACTTACTGAGTCCTGACTGTGAGCCACGCTTACCCTGAGATCCAGGCATCCAGTCCTGCTGTTTTGAGCTATAACCTCTCTTCTGCGTGCACCACCTTCCTTCCCCTGCTGCCCCACCCCCCCTCCACCCCGCAGGACTTCTCTGGCCAGACTCCCTACTCCAGCCCCCTGACGCATCTCTCTGGCCCCACCCTGCCCCCTCTGATCCATTTCTCCCTCTGCAGCCAGAGTGAATGTTCTAAAATATCTTGATGTTCATTCCCCTCTTCAGCTCCAAATCCCTCCATGGCTCCCCATTGCCTACGTGATCTAGTCCAGACGCTTTAACTTGGCATTCAAGGCTCCTCAGTCAGACTCCAGCCTGCATGGTCAGTTTCACCTCCTGCAGACCCCCCACACGTTCCCACATTCACACCTCCTGAACTTCGCTGGTGCTCAGACACCAACTTCTCCCTGGGTGAAGCGGGCCCCCAGCCCGCCCCAGCAGGTACCCAGGTGCACACTCACTGGGCGTCCTCAACCTCCAGCAAGCGGCGGTAGGTGTCAATTAGTTCAACTTCTATGGAAAAAGTAGGGAGGTATCTCAAAGAACTAAAAGTACAACTACCTTTCGACCCAGCAATCCCACTACTGGGTATCTACCCAAACGGAAAGAAATCATTATATAAAAAGGCACTGCACTCCCATGTTTAACGCAGCATAACTTACAACAGCAAGGTCATGGAACCAAGGTTAAGTATCCACCAGCGGTTCATTGAATAAAGAAAATGTGGTACATATACACCACAAAGTACTAGGCAGTCATAAAAAAGAACAAAATCATGTCCTTTGCAGCAACACAGATGCAGCTGAAGGTCATTATCCTAAGTGAATTAATGCAGAAACAGCCAAATATTGCATGTTCTCATGTATTAAGTGAGAACAATGGGTACACATGGACATGAAGATGGAGAGAATACACTCTGGGGACTCAAAAAGTTGGGGGGAAGAGTCGAAAACGTACCTACTGGGTACAACCTCCAATATTTGGGTGATGGGTATGCTAGAAGCTCAACCCCCCCATTGTGCATGTGATATACATATAACAAACAAGCACGTGTACCTTCTGAATCTAAAATAAAATAGAAAAAGAAAAAAGCCAAAGAAAAACATCCCGGTAATCCAGGGAGCAGCGGCTACTGCCTCCACTGCTCACTGCAGCCCGCAGGTTCCACGCCGGCAGCTCCTGCCTGCGGGGCAGTGGAGCTGCGGAGAATGGCGGGATGGGTTTAGGTGCCAGGGCCAGAGCCCAGGAGGGGCACTGAATAGGGGCCTGGCCGGCCTCTCCCTTGCACCGGAGCAGGGGTGCCTGGTGAAACGGGCAACCTGATGCTCTTTGGGCCCTGCCCATGTTCCCCTTCCATCCACCCTCCTTTGCATCTTTCTGTGCCTGGGGTCCCCATAGGAAGCGGTCACATCCAGACTCACCAGGCCTGAGATGCTGGAGGATGGAGAAGCGCTTGCCACGGGAAAAATCCTCCAGGAACACATGAACAAAACTTCGCCTGCACCTGGGACATCCTTCTCTACGGCTGGCCTATGAGGCAAGTGTTCTGCACACGCTCCTTGGCTAACTCCAATGCAGAGGAGCACATGAGCCCAACCTCCACGGCAGGTGCAGATCTTTGCCTCCCTTTTATAATGTCTGTATTCAAATGACATACCCTGGAAGCCTCTTTCTGATAGGATGAGAGCAGACTCTGTACTACAACACAGATTGGATAAGTCTCCAACTCTGATTAGTTAAGATTATCCAGTCAGAGCAGGAGACTATTATCCAATAAGAGTTGTCGAAAAAAGTTCCTTCTCACCCAATCAAAACCAAGCTTCCAAGATACAGCGGTTGCGTACAGCCGTTATAAAAGGGAGGCGAAGGCCCATTCCGCCATTTTCTCTTCGTGGAGGGTGGGTTTGCGTGGTCATCTGAGCTGTGGTCGTCATGGACCGGAAGCGTGTGCGGTGCGCCTGCCTTGAGGCCAGCATCAGGGAAGGGTGTCCCAGGTGCAGGCGAAGCTTCCTTCAGGTGCTCCTGGAGGACTTTTGGCTCGCAAGCGCTTCTCCATTCTCCCAACGTCTCGGGCCTGGTGAGTCTGGATGTGAGCGCATCCCACGGGGCCCAAGGCACAGAGAGAGAGAGGAACGGGGTGGAGGGAGGGAAGCGTGTGCAGGGGCCAGGAGCGCCAGGCTGCTCGGGCTTCCCGGCCCCCGCAGCCCACCAGGAGCTGTGGCCCCGCGCTCGTGCCAAGGCAGAGGCCCGCCCTCCTGCTGCTGGCGCTGTCACCTCCCTGTGCTCCTGCCTCCTGAGTCCCTGAGGGCCTCCTGTCATCTGGAACTGGAAATGTTAGTGAAGTGACGTTTTGTGAATATTTGTTGGCCTTTGCGTCTTTGTCTTCATTTTCAGTGCTGGCTTTTCTGTTGGGTCATTTGTATTCTTACGTTGATTTGAAGAATTTAAAAAGGTATTCTATAAATTAATCGTTTATGGGGTCGTTTGTAGTGCAGATAGTTGTTTCTTAGTCTGGTCATTGTACCTTAATTATATTTCACATTTCTTTCTTGCTGGTAAATAAGAAACTAATTGATTTTATAGATTGATTTTGTATCGTGTTACCTGGCTTAATTCACATATTCATAGCCACCATTTTTGGATTGTGGTGGGTTTTTCATGTACTTATGTACATGTAGTTATGTACTTAACGTACTTAAATACTTACGTACTTAGTGTCAGCCACGCGTGTGTCTCCATCCTTGTGCCTGAAGCCTGTATCTTCTCGCCAGTATCACCATCCCGTAATGACTGAAGCCCACGTCTGCCCTTGTGTATTGTCACCTGGTCTGTCCTCTGCCTGCACTTTATGCCTCCTGTCAGAAGTCTCCATTTCTTGGTCCTGCAGCCCGTGCCAGCCGTGTGAGTCTCCATCCTGTGTGCTTGCAGCACATTGCTTGCCTTGAATGTTGCCATCTCCTTAGCCTTCAGGCAGTAGCAGTCCTCCAGTGCCTCAATCCCTGTGTTTGCAGCCCATTCTGATGTTTTTGTCCGTCTGTCCCTTGAGCTTCTGCCCATGCCAGCTTATGTTTGCTACATTCTCTGTCCCCCTAATCCGTGTCCACAGTCAGTGTTTTCATCCATGCTTTTTGGGCCATGTCTGCACTCGTGTGTCTCCTTCCCCTGTGCCTTCAGCCCATTTCTGTCCTTTTTCTGGATCATTTCTCCCGGGAGACTATGCCCGAAACTCGTATCCCCAGTGTTTGTACGTGCAGCCAGTCTATTTCGTTGAGTATCTCCGTCTGTTGTTACTGCAGCAGAGGCCTGTCATTGAGTGTGCCTGCTTCCCATGCCTGTCTTCCTGTGTCTCCAGCCCTTGTCCATGCAGCCCACATTAGGACTCTTGTGACTCCACCCTTCAGCCTACAGCCACATCTACCTTCGGGTATCTTTATCTCTGTGCCCCCGCCCACGCCAACCTTCACCTACTCCTCTATCCTGCACCTGTACCCGTGTCAGTCCCTGGTGTGCCTCTCTGCCATGCAGCTGTAGCCAGCGAGCTCCCTTTCTGTCTGGATCCCCTGTGATTGTAGCCCAGGTCTTCTCTCCTGTGCCTGCAGCCCGTGTCTGCCCTTGAATGTCCCCATCCTCTGTGCTTGTCACCCATTGGCCAGGCCTAGCATGTTTCCACTCTGTGCCTACGCCCATGTCTGCCTCCAGGGTCTCCACTCATGGTGCCACAGTTTGGTTCCCGGTCCCTATCCTCCTGGGGTGGATTCTGGCATTGTGTTGGGAGGGAGAAGGTGACCCATGAAAGCGAAGCCTGGAATGATGTAATGGGCAAGGAGGCTGCCATTCAGCAGGCTGCACAGTGGCAGAGAAGACATGGCCAGTCAGAATCCTCCCTGCATCGGGGCACTCACGTGGGGCTGTGCCTGGTGTGGGGAGTAAGGGGAAGCTGGAGTAGGAGGTCTGGAGCCACCTGGCCCTCTTGGGCCTGAGACCCTCCCCACTGCAGGGGCTCCATCACTTCCCTGGTGGTCCTGCCTCCTGGGATCCTGCCCCGCAGTGTTTCTGCAGGGATCCTCTCACCTGGAACTTGCAGTGGCGGGTTTCATGTGAGGTAGAGTTTAGCAAATGTTTATTGGCTTCTGGGCCTTACTTTTCTTCATATGCTTTGCTCATTTTGTGCGTGTTTTTGTAGGGTCCTTTTTTTATATTTATTTGAAGGGTTTATCTTAAATCTGCAAATTGATCCTTTATTGGCTCATTTTTGTCATAGATACCTGTTCTCTAGTTTGATCATTATTTCCTGTTGGTTTCATACTAGTATATAGTAATCTGGTTGATAACAATAATGTATCCAGTAAGTTATTAATTGAAACAGTTTTGGGGTTTTCAGGGATTGTCTAGGCATGTAATAGTGTCATATACACATAATGACAATTTTTTTGGTTTAAAAATTAATCCTAATGCCTTTTTATTTCCTACTGTATTGTTTCTGCACTACAATGCTGATTAAAGAGTGATAGCAGGCATCCTCGTCTGGTCTTGCACTGGGGGAAAAAGCTTCCCATAATTCTCTGTTAGTTATGTTATTTGTTATTGGCTAGTATTAGACTTTATCAGATTTCATCAAATTAAGGAAGTTGCTTTTTTTTTTTTTTTTGAGATGGAGTCTTGCTCTTGTTGCCCAGGCTGGAGTCCAGTGGCTCGCTCTCAGCTCACTGCAACCTCCACCTCCCAGGTTCAAGCGATTCTCCTGCCTCAGCTTCCCAAGTAGCTGGCAGGGAGAACGCAGCTGCAGCCTAGACCTAGCCCAGATAGTAAATTAGCAGGGCTGGGAGTCTCTGTCATATCAGCAGTCATATGTCTTAAAACCAGAATCTACCCAGATTATATATATATATATATCTTGTATCTGCCGCTGCCATTACCTTCTTTTCACTTTATGTCAAAAAAAGGAAAAGAATCCCAGCACTGAGGCAGGAGGATTGCTTGAGCCCAGGAGTTTAAGTCTGCAGTGAGCTGTGATAGCACCACTCCACTCCAGCCTGGGTGACAGAGGGAGACCCTGTCTGAAAAAAAGAAAAGAAAAGAAAACCTGTCATGTTACTGACCAGTAATAGGGGCTCCCAAAGTATAAACTCGCCTCAGACCCCTGTTTGTTCTTCCTGCTACCCTGTCCGTTCTGCCTCTGCCCGGTTCCAAGGCTGGACCATACCATGAAGGAAGGCCCCTTGGTTACAGCCTCCCCAGCCCGTCAGCCATGCTGCCAAGAACACTGGAAAGAGTGAAAAGCTAGAGGGAGGTGGCTGCCTGCAGGAGGTTTAGCATAAAGGAAATAGGAATGGTAACAGGAAATTGAAGAAAACAGTTAAAAAGAGCAGTCATTCAAGAAGGACTCCACTGATGCCACCTGTGCTGTCCCCCACCTGACAGAAATGGACTGAGGCAGCTGCCAGAGTGGATATGCAAAGGCAATTCACATGTTCATTAGTGCCCTTTTATAATGTAACCTAGTCATAATGAGATTGCAGGGAAGAGATGGAAAATAAGATGTTTCCAATCTTGATCATAAGAATAGTATTTCCTGCTGGCGTGATTGTGTGTGTGTGAATATTTTGGATTAGTTTTCAAAACATTTTACATTTGATGAGACCCAAAACTCATTTTGCCTGGAGTAATTTTTATTCATTGTTAAATCTCTGTAAAGTTAGAAATATAAATATGTGTCTGCTTTATTTACTCTTCACAAAATATGGTGTCTAGACCTGTTTGTCTATGATGCCTCATAGGCTTGTTCTCTCAGAATTAGGAAGCCAAAAAAAAGTGGTGAAAGTCAGATGGTTCATAGTCTTTTTGAAAACCAGTAGCCATGCGCATTTTACTTAAAATAACTTTCTTTTTACCTCACCAAAGTACAGCATGATAGGTTATGTTCAATCCCTCTCTCTCTCCGTGTGTGTGTACATATATATGTATTTTATTTTAGACTGAGGGGGTACATGCGCAGGTTTGTTACATTGGTATATTGTGTGATGCCGAGGTTTGGGGTACAATTGATCCCATCACTCAAGTAGTGAGCATAGTATACAATGGTTAGCTTTTCAGGCCTTGTCCCCGACCCTGCCTCACCCCTTTCAGGGTCCCCAGTGTCTGTTGTTCCCATCTTTGTGTCTCTGTGTGCTCTATGTTTAGCTCCCGTTTATAAGTGAGAACATACAGTATTTGGTTTTCTGTTCCTGCCTTAGTTTGCTTAAGATAATGGCCTCCAGCTGCATCCATCTTGCTGCAAACGACATGGTTTCCTTCTTTTTTATGGCTGTGTAGTATTTCATGGTGTATATGTACCGTATTTTCTTTATCCAGTCTATCATTGATGGGTATTTAGGATCATTCCATGTCTTTGCTATTGTGACTAGTGTTGGAATAAGCATATGAGTACACATGTCTTTTTGGTACAATGATTTGTTTTCTTTTGGGTACGTATCCAGTAATGAGATTGCTGGGTCGAATGGTAGCTCTGTTTGAAGATCTTTGAGAAATCTCCAAACTGCTTTCTACGCTAGCTAAACTAATTTACATTTCCACCAACAGTGTATAAGTGCTCCCTTTTCTCTACAGCCTCACCACCATCTGTTATTTGTTTGACTTTTCAGTAGCCATTCTCACTAACGTGAGAAGGCATCTCGTTGTGGTTTTGATTTGCATTTCTCTGATGGTGAGTGATGATCAGCATTTTTTCATGTTTGTTGGCCACTTGTATGTCTTCTTTTGAGAAGTGTCTATTCATGTCCTTTGCCCATTTTTTAATGGGGTTATTTGTTTTTTGCTTGTTGATTTAAGTTTTTCTTATAGATTCTGGACATTAGATACATCGTTTGTGAATATTTCTCCCATTCTGTAAGTTGTCTGTTTACTCTGTTGATAGTTTTCTTTGCTGTGCAGAAGCTCTTTAGTTTAATTAGATTCCACCTATTTTGGTTGTTATTGCAATTGCTTTTGGGGACTTAAGCCAAAAATTCTTTGTCAAGGCCAATGTTGAGAAGGGTATTTCCTAGGTTTTCTTCTGTAATTTTAATAGTTTGAGGTCTTAACTGTTTTTTTTTTTTTTTGGGAGGGGGACGGAGTCTCGCTCTGTTGCCCAGGCTGGAGTGTAGTGGCGCAATCTCGGCTCACTGCAAGCTCCGCCTCCCGGTTTCACGCCATTCTCCTGCCTCAGCCTCCCAAGTAGCTGGGACTACAGGCACTCACCACCATGCCTAGCTAATTTTTTGTATTTTTAGTAGAGACGGAGTTTCACGTATTAGCCAGGATGGTCTTGATCTCCTGACCTCGTGATCCGCCTGCCTCAGCCTCCCAAAGTGCTGGGATTACAGGCGTGAGCCACTGCGCCCAGCCGATAAGAGTTTTTGAAAACAGAAATCAGTATGTATTTTATCAAATGATTTAGAGTACAAAATTTTTCTCTCTTAATGTGATACAACAACAAGAGAATGACTTCGAAAAATTTTCTAATGTAGAACCAGTCCTGCATTTCTGAGATTAATTCATTCAACAATTCATTCATTGAACAAATATTTATTGAATGCTTATTATGTACAAGTAGTGTTCTGAGCACTTGGAGGAGGAACAAAAGAGAATCAACAGAACAGCAATGAATAAAACAGAATCAAAATTCTTGGGCCATACCACCCGGAACAGGCCTGATCTCCCCTGCTCTCAGAAGCTAAGCAGGGTTGAGCCTGGTTAGTACTTGGATGGGAGGACTAGAGTGCCTACCTGCAGGAAGTACCCATTCTAGTTGGGGGGAAACAGAGAACTTTTGTTAAAACAATGTAAAGTATTCTGGAGAAAAATAAAACTTGGAAAGGGAATATGAAGAGAAGTGTGTTTGTGTGATTTTTTTTTTTTTTTTGAGAAGGGGTCTTGCTCTGCCACCCAGGCTGGAGTGCAGTGGCGTGATCTTGGCTCACTGCACCTCCTCCGCCTTCTGTGTTCCAGCGATTCTCCTGCCTCAGCCTCCTGATGAGTAGCTGGGATTACAGGTGTGTGCCACTACACCCGGCTAGTATTTGTATTTGTAGTAGAGACGAGGTGTCACCATGTTGGCCAGGCTGGTCTCGAACTCCTGACCTCAGGTGATCCAGCCACCTTGGCCTCCCAAAGTGCTGGGATTACAGGCATGAGCCACCATGTCCGGCCTGAAGTGTGTTTGCGTGATTTTTAAACATGGTGGTCAGGAAGGAAGTGCAGGAGAGAGCCAGGTGACTTCCTGGAAAAACATTCCAGACAGAGGGGACAGCAAATACAAAGGTTCTAAAGAAGCAAAATCTGGGCTGTTCAGGAAACAGAAAAGACAGCTGCAGAGCTGGAGTGGAGTGAGCAAGGGGAAAGGAGTGGGAGGTGATAATAGGCAGATCATGTAGGTCACTGGAAAGACTCTGGCTTTTAATCTGACAGATTAAAACGGGAATCACAACAGGGTTTTGAGCAGAGCAGGGACAGGATGGGAATTACACTTTAAAAGGATCCCTCTGACTGCTCTGTGGAGACTGTGCTAAGGTGGAGTGAAAACAGAACCAAAGAGACCAGTGAGGAGAATGCTGCAGTGATTCAGGTGAGAGAGGAAGATGGCCTGGACCAGGGGGGTAACAGGGGAGATGATGAGAGCTAACTGGATTTGGGGGTTGACTGGATCTGCAGAAAGATTGGATAGGGTGTGTAATAGAAAAGAGTCAAGAATGACTTCAAAGTTTTTGCCTCCAGGTTAGATTGGACATTAAGATGGTGGAGACTGCAGGAAAGCAAGTTTAGGGAGAAAAGTAGGAATTGACTTTTGAGCATATTGCCCATTTGAGATGCTATTTATGAGAGTTGGATTTATGAGTATGGAGTTCTGAGGAGAACTCCCACCCAGCAAGAGATAGAAATATGGGAGTCATCGGCTGGGTGCGGTGGCTCACACCTACAATCCCAGCACTTTGGCAGGCCAAGATGGGCGGATCACGAGGTCAGGAGATCGAGACCATCCTGGCTAACATGGTGAAACCCCATCTCTACTAAAGATACAAAAAAATTAGCCAGGCGTGGTGGTGGGTGCCTGTAGTCCCAGCTACTTGAGAGGCTGAGGCAGGAGAGTGGTGTGAACCCGGGAGGTGGAGCTTGCAGTGAGCTGAGGAGATTGTGCTACTGCACTCCAGCCTGGGGGACTGAGTGAGACTCCGTCTCCAAAAAACAAAGAAATATGGGAGTCATCAGTCTACAGGTGGTATTTAAAGCCACGAGGCAGTAGGAGTTTATGAGGGGAGCAAGTATAGGTAGAAAGGCCATCTAAAGACTGTACTCTGGGCCGGGCTTGGTGGCTCATGCCTGTAATCCCAGCACTTTGGGAGGCCAAGGCGGGTGGTTCACGAGGTCAGGAGTTTGAGACCAGCGTGGCCAATATAGTAAAACCCTGTCTCTACTAAAAAATACAACAATTTGCTGGGCATGGTGGCGTGTGCCTGTAGTCCCGGCTACTTGGGAGGCTGAGGCAGGAGAATCGCTTGAACCCAGGAGGCAGAGGTTGCATGAGCTGAGACCTCGCCATTGCACTCCAGCTTGGGTGACAGACAAGACTGCGTCTCAAAAAAAGACTGTACTCTGGGGCACTTCAAGGTCAAGAGATCAGGAGGATGAGGAAGAACCGGCAAAGGAGACTGAACCTGTGCCGCCAGAAGCAGCGGGAGAATCAGAGGAATGTGCTGAGAAAAGTTTTCTATTTTGTCTTTTTGAGACAGGGTCTCGCTGTCACTCAGGCTGGAGTGCAGTGGTACAATCATGGCTCACTGCAGCCTTGATTTCCCAGGCTCAAGTGATCCTACTGCCTCAGCCTCCTGAGTAGATGGGACTACAGGTGCATGCCATCACACTGGCTACTTTTTAGTTTTTGTAGAGATAGGGTCTTGTCATGTTGCCCAGGCTGATCTTGAACTCCTGGGCTCTCATGATCCTCCTGCCTTGGCCTCCCAAAGTGTTGGGATTACAGGTGTGAGCCACCACGCCTGGCTGAGAAAAGTATTTTTAAGAAGAGGGAGTGATTGGCCAGGTCAAATGCTGCTGAAAGACTGAATAAAAATAAGAAATGAACATTGACCATTGGATGTGGCAGTGCTGAGGTCATATCATGGAGTGACTGGGGTGAGAGTCTGTGGGAAGGACTCAGCGGAGAATGGGAGAAGACAAATGGAGTCAGCACGTAGACACAACGCTTTGAGAAGTTTTGTAGAGAATGGAAAGAAACAAATAGGATAGTAGTTGGGGGAGGAGTGAGGCTAAGTGACTTTACCACATGGGAGAAACGTCACTAAATTTATATGTTGTTGGGAGTGACCCAGTGAGGGGAGGGACTGATGGTGCAAGGGAGCAGGGGAGCCGCTGGGGCCCTGCCTGAGAAGCTGCAGATGGTGGATCCAGAGCTCCAGGGGAGGCCTGGCTTTGGCTCGGAGCCTGGACCGTCCATCCATGGTGAGAGGAGAGGACACAGAATTGGGACACAAACATAGGGAGGTGGGTGGTTTTGCCTGTGTGGAGAGGTGGAAGTTCACTCTTAAATGCTTCTCCCGGTTTCTGAATGATCAGAAGTGAGGTCAGCAGCTGAGGCTAAGGATGAAGGAGAAAGTGTTGGAGGTTTGAGGAAAGAGGAGAGAGTCTGAATAGCTTTTCTGGAGAGAAAGCAAGAGAGAGAGAAAGAGGGAGAATGGTCAACAGCAACATAGTAGGATTCTTAGGAAGCAAAAAGGGCTGCGTGATCATGAATTTTGAAGCGAGATTGTTTATTCTCCAGACACACTGAGCTGAATGGGTGCAGGCTCCATCTTGTAAACTTTTGCTCTTTTTGTTGACCTTTTGCACAGAACCAATATTTTGCTTTAGGCCAGGCGCGGTGGCGCCTGCCTGTAATCCCAGCACTTTGGGAGGCCAAGGTGGGCGGATCACCTGAGATCAGGAGTTTGAGACCAGCCTGACCAATATGGTGAAACCCCGTCTCTAATAAAAATACAAAAATTAGCTGGGCCTGGTGGCGCGCACCTGTAGTACCAGCTACTCAGGAGGCTGAGGCGGGCGAATCGCTTGAACCCGGGAGGCAGAGGTTGCAGTGAGCCGAGATCGCATCACTGCACTCCAGCCTGGGCGACAGAGCAAGACTCCATCTCAAAAAAGACCAAAAAAAAAAAATTGCTTTATTGACCAGGTCAAACATCCTCCCTTTCACTTCTGCTTTTATTAATTATTTCTTTGAGGTCTCCCATCTTTGAGAGTTGAACATTTGGCTTCTTTATTATCAGGGTTTTTTTTTTTTCTTTTTTTTGAGACATAGTCTTGCTCTGTCGCCCAGGCTGGAGTGCAGTGGTGCGATCTTAGCTCAGTGCAAGCTGTGCCGCCTGGGTTCAAGCGATTTTCCTGCCTAAGCGTCCCGAGTAGCTGGGACTACAGGCACAGGCCACCACGCCCAGCTAATTTTTTTTTTTTTTTTTTTTTGAGATGGAGTCTCACTGTGTCACCCAGGCTGTTGCGCAGGCTCGTAATCCCAGCACTTTGGAAGGCCGAGGTGGGCAGATCACTTGAGCCCAGGAGGTTCAAGACCAGCCTGGGCAACACGGCAAAACCCCATCACTGCCAAAAGTACAAAAAAATTAGCCTGATGTGGTCGTGTACACCTGTGGTCCCTGCTACTTGGGAGCCTGAGGTGGGAGGATCTCTTAAGCCTGGGTGCAGAGGTTGCAGTGAGCAGAGATCGCGCCACTTGTATTCCAGCTTGGGAGATGGAGTGAGGCCCCGTCTCAAAAAAAAAAAAAGGCGTGTCTTTTATCTGAGTCTTTTAAAGCATCCTTTGAAAGAGTTTTATATTTTTCCTCATAAAGATTTTGTGCATTTGTGTTAGGTTAATTCCAGGATACACAATAATTTCTGGTGCTATTGTGTCATATCTTAATTCACATTTTCTCATTACTTATTGAATCAATAGTATCAGTTACATCACTTATGTATGGCTGCATAATAAACCACTCCCTAATCTCAGTGAATAAACACAACCAGGCCAGGCACAGTGGCTCACAGCTGTAATCCCAGCACTTCGGGAGGCCAAGGTGGGCAGATCACCTGAGGTCAGGAGTTCGAGAACACCCTGGCCAACATGGTGAAATCCCATCTCTACTAAAAATACAAAAAAATGAGCCAGGCGTGGTGGTGGGCGCCTGTAATCCCAGCTGCTCGGGAGGCTGAGGCAGGAGAATCGCTTGAACGAAGGTGAAGGTTGCAGTGAGCCGAGATTAGGCCGCTACACTCCAGCCTGGGCTACAGACAGAGCAAGACTCCATCTCAAAAAAAAAAACCACAACCATGTTATTACTCATGATTCTGGGGGGTCAGAGTTTCAGGCAGCTCTCTGCGGAAAGTGCTTCACATGACATCAGTGGGGTGACTGGACTGTCTTAGAGGCTTCAAGATGGCTTCATTCACATGTTTGAGGGCCTGGTGGTGGGCAGGAAATCAAAGGCACATTGCAAAGGGATGGATCCAGAGAGGCATGATTCACTGGGGATAGTTTTTAATATTTTACCTTAGTGAGGAGGAACACTGTATTGGTTAGATTTATGTGTCAACTTGACTGGGCCATGGGGTGCCCAGGTATTTGGTCACACATTATTCTGGGTGTTTCTGTGAGGGTGTTTTTGGGTGAGCGTAACATTTAAATTGGTAAACTGAGTCAAGCAGATTGCCCTCCATAATGTGGGTGGGCCTCATCCAATAAGTTGAAGGCCTGATCAGAACAAAAGGCTCACCATCCCCCAAGTAGGAGAATTCTGCCTGATGGCCTTGGCCTTTGAAATGAGTCATTGGCTCTTCCTGGTTCTACAGTAGCTTCCTGACTTTAGACTTAAACTGAGACATTGACTCAGACTTGGGCTGATTTGGATTTGCCAGCCTCCATAATCACATAAGCCAATTCCTTCTAATAAATCCTTTTTTATTCCTTATGAATGAATGAATGCACCCTAGTGACTGTTTCTCTAGAGACCCCTGACTATTAATCTTTTTTGTTTTTTTTAGATGGAGTCTCACTCTGTTGCCCAGGCTGGAGTGCAGTGGCACAATCTCAGCTCATTGCAACCTCTGCCTCCCAGGTTCAAGCGCTTCTCCTGCCTCAGCCTCCCAAGTAGCTGGGACTACAGGCATGTGCCACCACGCCCAGCTAATTTTTGTATTTTTAGTAGAGACGGGTTTTCACCATGTTGGCCAGGATGGTCTCGATCTCTGGACCTTGTGATCTGCCCGCCTCAGCCTCCCAAAGTGCTGGGATTACAGGCATGAGCCACCATGCCTGGCTATTAATTTTTTAAGTGATCATTTACACAGCAATGTTGGTGAACTTTCTTATTCATAAATTTTTTGCTTCCCTAATAAACCTTATAACTCTAATTTATTTTTCTTGCCTTATAATGATGGCAAAGACTTCCAATACTACAATTAAATGTAGCTTTGACAATGGCTATCTTTGCCTTTTTTCCCCAATTCAAAGCAAAATGAGTGAAATTTCTCAGCTAACCATAATGTCTTTCTGTAGGTTTTTAGTAGATGTCAAGTTAAGGGTATTCTGTTCCTAACTTTCTGATAGTTTTTTTTAACCATAAATAGCTGTTTACCTTTGCCAAATGCTTTTTCTGCATTTACTGAGATAACTGTATGTTTTGCTTTTATATTGCTTAATTTTCTAATGTCAAATTATTTTGATGGGCCTGACTTTTGTCCTCTTTTCTATTTGATTTACTAACATTTTATTTAGAATTTTACCATCTTTGTTGATAAGTAAAATGAGCCTAATTTTATTTTCTTTTACTGTTTTATATGACTTTAGAATCAAGTTTATACCTGCTCCACAGAATGATTTGGGTAACTTTCTATTTTTATTTTCTGGAACAACTTGCACAAGACATGAGGTTTTATTCCTTCCAAGTTTGGTGAAACTTACCTATGGAATTATCAGGATCAGAGAATTTGAGGGTTGTGGAGGATATCTTGATTGCCAATTTCTTTCTTTCTTTTTTTTTTTTTTTTTGAGACAAGGTTTTGCTCTGTTGCCCAGGCTGGAGTGCAATGGCGCGATCTCAGCTCACTGCAACCTCTGCCTCCTGGGTTCAAGCAATTCTCCTGCCTCAGCCTCCCAAGTAGCTGGGATGACAGGCCTGCACTACCACGCCCAGCTAATTTTGAATTTTTAGTAGAGACAGGGTTTCACCACGTTGGTCAGGCTGGTCTCCAACTCCCAACTGTTATGTGCGTCCATGTGAAGAGAGTCCACCAACAGGCTTTGTGAGAGCAACAAGGCTGTTTATTTCACTTGGGTGCAAGTGGGCTGAGTCCACAAAGAGAGTCAGCAAAGGGAGATAGGGGTGGGGCAGCTTTATAGGATTTGGGTAGGTAGTGGAAAATTACACTTAAAGGTGGTTATCTCTTGTGGGCGGGGGAGGGGTCACAAGGTGCAGGGTTGGGAGATCATGAGACTCATTGTCCAGGGGAGGAATGTCACAAGGTCGATTGATTAGTTGGGGTGGGGCATGTATATGTGCACGTCACAGGGATTATGATGGCTTAGCTTGGGCTCAGATGTCTGACATTGAGGATCCTTCTTTATCTTCCTCTGATGCCCTTCTATGAGAATGAATCTGTTTTGGAAGAAAACGCAATTAAGATTCTCCATCACAACAACCATTAGCTCCAAATCTGTATTCATTCCTTTTATTCATTATAAGTCTCATCTACCCGATGAGATAACTTTTTTGAAGACAGGAATTGTATGCTGTTTAACAGTGCCTTGATTCTTCCACAGTTCAGTCATCCTTGCTACCTTGCAGGGGACTGGTTCTAGGATACTGCTTCCACAGCATACCAGAATCTGTGGATGTTCAATCCCTTACATATAATGGTGCAGTATTTGCACATAACTAACACACATCCCCCCATATACTTTATTTACTTACTTAGAGACAGGATCACCCTCTGTTGCTCAGGCTGGAGTGCAATGTCACAGTCACAGCTCACTGCAGCCTCAACCTCCTGGGCTCTAGTGATCTGCCCACCTCAGCCTCTTGAGTAGCTGGGACTACAGGTGCATACCACCACACTGGCTAATTTTTTATTTTTATTTTTAGTAAAGACAAGATCTCACTATGCTGCCCAGGTTGGCCTCCCAAACAAAGTGTTGGGATTACAAGTGTGAGCCACCGTGCCTGGTCCCATGTACTTTAAGTCATCACTAATAAAATGTATAGATATTGTACAATGGTGACAGTTGTTATATTGTACTTTCTATTTGTATTTTTATTGTTTCTTTTTTCAAATATTCAGCCTCATCTAGTTGAATCTGAAGATGTGGACCTGCTGATGAAGAGGGCTGATTGTATCTAACTTAGGGTCTTGCATGCAGCTGGCACTTAATACATTTTATGGACTGTTTTAGCTAACATTCAACAGACAATTCCTAATAATAATTAAAAAAAAAAACTCTTAAAAGTAGGAAATAAAGGAAACCTGAGTCCTTCCTCTAAAGTGGCATGAAAACCAGCCTGGAAAGCATAGAAACCTTAGAAAGCATGGAAACCTTATCTCTACAAAAAAAATTTTAAAATTAGCTGCTTGCCTGTATTCCCAGCCACTCAGGAAGCTGAGGCAGGAAGATCCTTTAAGCCCAGGAGTTTGAGGTTACAGTGAGCTAGATCACACCATTACTCCCCAGCCTGGGTGACAACAAGGCCCTGAGAAAGAAAAACAAAGAAAGGAAAGGAAAAAAAGGGAAAGGAAAGGAAGGAAAGAGTATAAGTATTGAAAAGGAAGAGACAAAACTATCATTATTTGCATATGAAATGATAAATGTTAGACAGCCTAAGAAGCCTGAGAGAATCAACTAAGATTTTACTGGAAGTAATATGATAATTCAGTATGGTATGTCAGCCTGGGTGACACAGTGAGATCATGTCTCAAATTTTTTTTTATCTACATAAGCAGAATAGGCACAAAAAATTATCTAAAATATCTTTTTTTATTAATTTTTTTTTTTAAGACAGTCTCGCTCTTGTCAACCAGGCTGGAGTGCAGTGACACGATCTCAGCTCACTGCAACATCTGCCTTCCCGGGTTCAAGCGATTTTCCTGCCTCAGCCTCCCTAGTAGCTGGGATTACAGGTGCCTGCCACCATGTCTGGCTAATTTTTGTATTTTTAGTAGAGACGGGGTTTCACCATGTTGGCCAGGCTGGTCTCAAACTCCTGACCTCAAGTGACCCGCCTGCCTCAGCCTCCCAAAGTGCTGGGATTACAGGCATGAGCCACCATGCCTGTTCCTGGGCATCTTTTTAAACTGCAGGCACTGATTCAGTAGGTCTGAGCTGCGGGCTGAGACCCAGTACTTGTCTAATAGGCTTCCTCTGAAGCCAGGCTGCAATTCTGCATCACAATTTGAAGAGCAGGTTCAAGACCAGTGTATCTTCTGCCATTTCAAACTACTCAAAAATCCTTCCTCCTATCTCAAGGTCTGTCTCAATGTAATTCCAATTGCATCCCCACCACACTGGTCCTGGCTACTTCCTGTAGAGCAACATGGAACAAATTTAATTGACCTGAACTTGATAGCTTATCAGCTATGTTAAGGCAGCTAGCTGTTAGGGTCCCCTGAGTTTTCTTTTTTCTTTTCTTTTGAGACAGGGTCTCACTCTGTCACCCAGGCTGGAGTGTAGTGGCACAATCTTGGCTCCCAGGTTCAAGTGATTCTAATGCCTTAGTCTCCCCAGTAACTGAGACTACACGTGTGCGCCACCACACCTGGGTAATTTTTGTATTTTTTTAGTAGAGATGGGTTTTTGCCATGTTAGCCAGGCTGGTCTCAAACTCTCAGCCTCAAGCGATCCGCCCACCACAGCCTCCCAAAGTGCTGGAATTATAGGCGTGAGCCACTGCGCCCAGCCGACAATTAGACATCTTTGAAAGAAAGACACTATAGCAGTTGATGATAACACAGAAGTTTTTAGTTTTAGTTTATTGAAGTTAACCTTCTTCTGACTATGTAACCACTTATCCTCCTCTTTCAATTCATCTAATATGGGGTGATATAATATGCGATATTACCAATATAATTCTAATATATGCTTTTTGTGGAAAATTCAGAAAACATCGAAGCTAAACATGAAAATCTGCCAGGCAAGGTGGCTTACCCCTGTAATTCCAGCACTTTGGGAGGCCAAGGCAGGCAGATCACTTGAGACCAGGAGTTTCAGACAAGCCTGTCCAACATGGCAAAACCCTGTCTCTACTAAAAATGCAAAACAGCCTGGCATGGTGTTGCACACCTGTAGTCCCAGCTACTCGGGAGGCTGAGGCAGGAGAATCGCTTGAACCCAGGAGGTGGAGGTTGCAGTGAGCTGAGATTGTGCCATTTCACTCCAGAAGCCTGGGCGACAGAATGAGACAAAAAAAAAAAAAAGAAAGAAAGTTGAAAATGAAAATCTCATATGATGCCATCATCTAGTGGCAACTACTATTGATGTTGGGTATATTTCTTTTATTTCTTTTCTATTTGCATATTTTATCTTGCTAAAACTCAATATCTTACCTGTTTTAACAATAGATGTTCATTACAGAAAAAGTGGAAAATATAAATATGCCAAAGAAGAAATAGAAATCCCCATGGTCCCATTACCTAGAAACAACCTCTAGTTACATTTTGATGTGTTTCCTTAAAGATGTTTAAATTGGCCAGGCACAGTGGCTCACACCTATAATCCCAGCACTTTGGGAGGCCAAGGCAGGTGGATTACCTGAGGTCAAGAGTTCGAGACCAGCCTGACCAATATGGTGAAACCCCATCTCTACTAAAAATAAAAAAATTAGCTGGGCATGATGGTGGGTGCCTGTAACCCCAGGTACTCGGGAGAAGCTGAGGCAGGAGAATTGCTTTAACTCAGGAGGCGGAGGTTGCAGTGAGCCGAGATTGTGCCACTACACTGCAGCCTGGGCGACAGAGTGAGACTGTCTCAAAAAAAAAAAAAAAAAAAGAAAGAAAGAAAGAAAGAAATGGGGGATATATATTGTATACACATTAAAAAGATAGTAAGGAAATACTAAAACTAGTTCTACATAAATTCAACAACTTAGATGAAATGGACCAATACCTCAAAAAAATGAAAATAATCTACCACAATTCATCCAATATGAAATGGATAATAAGAACAGCCTTATGGCTATTAAGAAAATTAAATTTGTAATTAAAAAATTCACAAACAAGAAGTCTCCAGACTCAAATGATTTCACTAGACAATTCTACCAGTTAAAAAATAATTAACACCGCCAGGCAAGGTGGCTCACACCTGTGATTCCAGCACTTTGGGAGGCCGAGGCTGGTGGATCACAAGGTCCAGAGATCGAGACCATCCTGGCCAACATGGTGAAAACCTGTCTCTACTAAAAGTACAAAAATTAGCTGGGCATGCTGGCACGCGCCTATAATCCCAGCTACTAGGGAGACTGAGGCAGGAGAATCACTTGAACCCGGGAGGCAGAGGTTGCAGTGAGCCAAGATCATGCCACTGCACTCCAGTGGGGGTGACACAACAAGACTCCGTCTCAAAAAAAAAATAATAATAATAACACCAATCCTACCCAAACTCTTTCAGAAAATAGAAAAGAACATTGCTTAATCATTTTAAGAAGTTAATATTTACTCTGACACCAAAACCAAAGGAAGCACACACAAAAAAGGCGAAAACTGCCAAACAATACCCATCATAAATAAAGATGCAAAATCCTTAACAAAATATTAGCAAATAGAATTAATATATGAGAATTACACAACATGACAAAGGGGGGTTTATTCCAAGGATACATAGCTGATTTGGTATTTGAAAATTAAAAGGCTAAAAGAAAAAAATAATGTCAATTAATTTCAGAAAAAAAGTATTTGACAAAATTTAACACCAACTCATAATAAAATTCAGGTAAAATAGGTATATGGGGGCCAGTCGCGGTGGCTCACACCTGTAATCCTAGCACTTTGGGAGGCCAAGGCGGGGGGGGGGGTGTGGATCATGAGGTCAGGAGTTCAAGACCAGCCTGGCCAAGATGGTAAAACCCCATCTCTACTAAAACTACAAAAGTTAACCAGGCGTGGCCGGGTGTGGTGGCTCACGTCTGTAATCCCAGCACTTTGGGAGGCCAAGACAGGCAGATCATGAGGTCAGGAGATCGAGACCATCCTGGCTAACACAGTGAAACACCGTCTCTACTGAAAATACAAAAAAAAAAAAAAAAAAAAAAATTAGCCGGGCTTGGTGGTGGGTGCCTGTAGTCCCAGCTACTCGGGAGGCTGAGGCAGGAGAATGGTGTGAACCCAGGAGGCGGAGCTCACAGTGGGCCGAGATTGTGCCACTGCACTCCAGCCTGGGCTGTTACAGAGTGAGACTCCGTCTCAAAAAAAAAAAAAAAAAAAAAAACCCAGGCGCAGTGGCAGGCGCCTGTAATCCCAGCTACCTGGGAGGCTGAGGCAGGAGAATCGCTTGAACCTGGGTGGCAGAAGTTGCTGTGAGCTGAGATTGTGCCACTGCACTCTAGCCTGGGTGACAGAGTAAGACTTCCTCTCAAAAAAAAAAAAAAGTATGAAAGGTATATGGGGAGAATTTCCTCAATTTGATTAAAAAAAAAAAAACCTGCCAAAAAATTACAGTTAACATTATAAAGTGCTGGGATTACAGGCACGAGCCACTGCACCCAGCCATCTTTTTTTTTGTTTTTGAGACAGTCTTAGTCTGCTGCCCAGGATGGAATGCAGTGGTGCTGGAATGCTGAAGGGGGCCTGCCCCTCCACACCTGTGGGTATTTCTCGCAAGGTGGAGATGAGAGACTGAGAAAAAAAATAAGACACAGAGACAAAGTATAGAGGAATAAAAGTGGGCCCAGGGGACCAGCGCTCAGCAAGCAAGGGCCTGCACCAGCACTGGTCTCTGAGTTCCCTCAGTATTTATTGATCACTATCTCTACCATCTCGGCGAGGGGGATGTGGCAGGACTATAGGGTAATGGTGGGTAGAGGGTCAGCAGGAAAACATGTGAGCAAAGGACTCTGTGTCATAAACAAGTTTAAGGAAAGGTGCTGTGCCTCGATGTGCACATAGGCCAGATTTACGTTTGACTTCACGCAAACATCTCAGTGCAGTAAAGAGCAGTACTGCTGCCAGCACGTCTCACCTCCAGCCATAAGGCGGTTTTCTCCTATCTCAGTAAATCGAATGTACGATCGATCGGGTTTTACACCGGAACATTCCATTCCCAGGGATGAGCAGGAGACAGATGCTTTCCTCTTATCTCAACTGCAAAGAGGCCTTCCTTTTTCACTAATCCTCCTCAGCACAGACCCTTTACGGGTGTCGGGCTGGGGGACAGTCAGGTCTTTCCCTTCCCACAAGGCCATATCTCAGGCTGTCTCAGTGGGGGGAAACCTTGGACAATACCCAGGCTTTCTTGGGCAGAGGTCCCTGTGGCCTTCCGCAGCGCGTTGTGTCCCTGGGTACTCAAGACTGGAGAATGGCGATGACTTTTACCAAGCACACTGCCTGCAAACACATTTTTACCAAGGCACATCCTGCACAGCCCTAAATCCATTAAACCTTGAGTCAATATAGCACATGTTTCTGCGAGCACAGGGTTGAGGCTAGGGTTACAGATTAACAGCATCTCAAGGCTTTCGGGGGACCAGCCCTGATAATCATGTAGGTTCTTTTCTATTTTTCCTAAGCGTCGGCTGGCTTGAGAAATAAAGGGACAGAGTACAAAAGAGAAATTTTAAAGCTGGGCGTCCGGGGGAGACATCAAACGTTGGTAGGATCCGTGATGCCCCACAAGCCACAAAAACCAGCAAGTTTTTATTAGGGATTTTCAAAAGGGGAGGGAGTGTGCAAATAGGTGTGGGTGACAGACATCAAATACTTAACAGGGTAATAGAATATCACAAGGCAAGTGGAGGCAGGGTGAGATCACAGGACCACAGGACTGAGGCAAAATTAAAATTGCTAATGAAGTTCCGGGCACTATTGTCACTGATAACATCTTATCAGGAGACAGGGTTTTGAGATCAATTGGTCTGACCAAAATTTATTAGGCAGGAATTTCCTCTTTCTAATAAGCCTGGGAGTGCTATGGGAGACTGGAGTATATTTCATCTCTGCAGTTTCGACCATAAGAGACAGGCACACCTGGGGGGGCTGTTTATAAGTCTATACCTCCAGGCGCGTATTCTCTTCCTCAGGGACGTTCCGTGCTGAGAAAAAGAATTCAGCGATATTTCTCCCATTTCTTTTGAAAGAGGAGAAATATGGCTCTGTTCTGCCCGGCTCACCAGCGGTCAGAGTTTAAGGTTATCTCTCTTGTTTCCTAAACATTGCTGTTATCTTGTTCTTTTTTCAAGGTGCCCAGATTTCATATTGTTTAAACACACATGCTCTACAATTTGTGCAGTTAATGCAATTATTACAGGGTCCTAAGGCGATATACATCCTCCTCGACTGGCAGGATTAAGAGATTAAAGTAAAGACAGGTTGGCTGGGCGCGGTGGCTCACGCCTGTAATCCCAGCACTTTTGGAGGCCGAGGTGGGTGGATCACGAGGTCAGGAGATCGAGACCATCCTGGTGAACACGGTGAAACCCCGTCTCTACTAAAAATACAAAAAATTAGCTGGGCATGGTTGGGGGCGCCTGTAGTCCCAGCTGCTCAGGAGGCTGAGGCAAGAGAATGGCCTGAACCCAGGAGGCGGAGCTTGCAGTGAGCCGAGATTGTGCCACTGCACTCCAGCCTGGGCCACAGAGCGAGACGCCCTCTCAAAAATAAATAAATAAATAAAAAATAAAAAAATAAAGACAGGCATAGGAAATCACAAGGGTATTGACTGGGGAAGTGATAAGTGTCCATGAAATCTTTACAATTTATGTTTAGAGATTGCAGTAAAGACAGGCATAAGAAATTACAAAAGTATTAATTTGGGAAACTAATAAATGTCCATAAAATCTTCACAATCCATGTTCTTCTGTCATAGCTTCAGCCGGTCCCCCCATTTGGGGTCCGTGACTTCCCACAACACGAGGCAGCAGAATTTTTCTTAGTACAGATAAAAATGGAGTTTCTTTTATTTATTTATTTATTTTTTATTATTATTATACTTTTAAGTTTTAGGGTACATGTGCGCAATGTGCAGGTTAGTTACATATGTATACATGTGCCATGCTGGTGCGCTGCACCCACCAACTCATCATCTAGCATTAGGTATATCTCCCAATGCTATCCCTCCCCCCTCCCCCCACCCCACAACAGTCCCCAGAGTGTGATGTTCCCCTTCCTGTGTCCATGTGTTCTCATTGCTCAATTCCCACTTACGAGTGAGAATATGTGGTGTGTGGTTTTTTGTTCTTGCGATAGTTTACTGAGAATGATGATTTCCAGTTTCATCCATGTCCCTACAAAGGACATGAACTCATCATTTTTTATGGCTGCATAGTATTCCATGGTGTATATGTGCCACATTTTCTTAATGCAGTCTATCATTGTTGGACATTTGGGTTGGTTCCAAGTCTTTGCTATTGTGAATAATGCCTCAATAAACATATGTGTGCATGTCTTTATAGCAGCATGATTTATAGTCCTTTGGGTATATACCCAGTAATGAGATGGCTGGGTCAAATGGTATTTCTAGTTCTAGATCCGTGAGGAATTGCCACACTGACTTCCACAATGGTTGAACTAGTTTACAGTCCCACCAACAGTATAAAAGTGTTCCTATTTCTCCACATCCTCTCCAGCACCTGTTGTTTCCTGACTTTTTAATGATTGCCATTCTAACTGGTGTGAGATGGTATCTCACTGTGGTTTTGATTTGCATTTCTCTGATGGCCAGTGATGGTGAACATTTTTTCATGTGTCTTTTGGCTGCATAAATGTCTTCTTTTGAGAAGTGTCTGTTCATGTCCTTTGCCCACTTTTTGATGGGGTTGTTTGTTTTTTTCTTGTAAATTTGTTTGAGTTCATTGTAGATTCTGGATATTAGCCCTTTGTCAGATGAGTAGGTTGCGAAAATTTTCTCCCATTTTGTAGGTTGCCTGTTTGCTCTGATGATAGTTTCTTTTGCTGTGCAGAAGCTCTTTAGTTTAATTAGATCCCCAAAATGGAGTTTCTTATGTCTTCCTCTTTCTACATAGACACAGTAACAGTCTGATCTCTATTTCTTTCCCCCACAGAATGCAGTAGCATGATCATGGCTCACTGCAACCTTGACCTCTGTGGGCTCAGGTGATCCTCCTATCTCAGCCTTCCGAGTAGCTGGGCCTATAGGTGCATGCCACCACTCTCAGCTAATTTTTTGTAGATATGAGGTTTCGCCATGTTGCCCACATTGGTTTCAAACTCCTGAGCTCAACTGATTCCTCTGCTTCACCCTCCCAAAGTGCTAGGATTACAGGCATGAGTCACCATGCCCAGTCCTTGAATGGTTTAAAGTGTTATTCTTATCTGAATATTTGTTTTAAACAATAGTATTTAAACTTACAAGAAAGCCTAAATACAAACCTCTGCATGTTAACCCTGTATACATTTTTCTATGCTGTCACTTACATTTTTGAATGTACTGCTTTAAACTTCAAAACAAGCAGTCTCCCCCAGGTCTCCCATCACCTTCTGAAATCCTAACTTATATTAACTAATATAAAGCTACAAATTATGTTAGTTGGGTGGCTGGGAACAAAGAATGTGCCATAAAAATAAGGCAAATGTGAATGTGTACATCAGTTTGCTAAGTTTTTTGCCACTGTTCAGCCTCTTAAATTGTGGTAGCAGCTATTGTTCACATTGATTTGTATATATCTGTAGTACAAGGAAGCATTTCTAAAGGACCTTGCTCATTGTTCTGCACAAAATAGCCACTTAATATTTGTTGAATGAATTGCTGGCACTATCTCTGGTATTTTTATTTTATTTATTTATGTATTTATTTTTGATATGGAGCCTCATTCTGTTGCCCAGGCTGAAGTGCAGTGGCGTGATCTTGGCTCACTGCCACCTCTCGGGTTCAAGCGATTCTCGTGCCTCGGCCTCCCTAGTAGCTGGGACTACAGGCATGTGCCATCACGCCTGGCTAATTAATATATACATATGTATATATATATATATATATTTTTTTTTTTTTTAGCAGAGATGGGATTTCACCAAGTTGGCCAGGCTGGTCTTGAACTCCTGACCTCAAATGATCCGCCCGCCTTGGCCTCCCAAAGTGTTGGGATTACAGGGGTGAGCCACCCTGCCCGGCCTATCTGTGGTATTTCTAGTGTGATGTCTAGAACTTCATATACTTTTTTGGATTACTTTAATTGTAAGGCTGTATCCAAACTGATGAAATGCTCTCAGAGGTAACTATCTGGAGAGGTGACTTCACTGATGCATTAAAAGAAATGACTGGCATGGAATAAGGATTAAAATATATTAATCCAAAACATTTAAAATTGCATTAATGTTACAACAGCCTAAAGCAAAACTAATGAATCACATAAAAAATTTCCCACGCTGTTGTTCTTAGTAGTTTACATTGTGCTACATACTTTTGCATGCATATGCATACAACTTCTATTCTGTTTTTAAACTTTGCATTACATATACATTCTTCCATATTATATGATCTTCATAAAACTTGTCAGTTAAATGGCTGCATTAAAAAGCATGCGGTTCATGGACCATTATGCTGTTCCCTCATTCCTTTTGTTATTAATGGAATATAGCAAAGAATATCTGCCGTACTATTATTTATTTGTCAAGAATAGGGCCAGGCATGGTGGCTCAGGTCTGTAATCCCAGCACTTTGGGAGGCCGAGGCAGGCGGATCTCTTGAGGTCAGGAGTTCGTGACCAGCCTGGGCAACGTGGGGAAACCTAAATGTCTCTACTAAACATGTCTCTACTAAAAATACAAAAATTAGTGGGGCGTCGTGGTGCACACCTGTGGTCCCAGCTACTCCAGAGGCTCAGGTGAGAGTATCACCAGAGCCCAGGAAGTTGAGGCTGCAGAGGCGTGGTCACACTACTGCACTCAAGCCTGGGCGACAGAGGGCGACCCTGTCAAAAAAAAAAAAAAAAAAAAAAAAAAAAAAATTCCTAGCAGTACAGTTACAAGGTCAAAGGATAAGGCACACATTTAAAAAGAAATTTTCTTTCTCCTCCTGAGATAACTAAATACAGCAGTGTATGACCAACCCTTCATACATTACTCTCCAAGGTTTATCTTGTTAATCCTTTCAGATGTTATCATCTCCCTATCCTTGGCTGCACCTGAAAAGAGCGGGAGCCGGCAGGTAACCCGATCGCCTCCCCCAGGTGAGTCCCCGATGGAGGTGTCAACTACAAGACCAGGAGCAGAGCACTCCTGGGGCTTTGCTGGAACCATTGGCGTGGGAATGCTGTCTCTTCCCTCCCCCGAGAGACGCCAGATTCCCAGCGGGCAGCGGATTCGGTTCTAACCTTCCTCGCCCCAGCCTCTAGGAGCGCTCTGCACGCAGTGGGCGTCTAATAAATGCAGTCGGCCCTGCTTGGACAAAAGCTCTCCTTAAGTGGACCGGACACTATGCTCCTCCAGGTGCCAGAGTTGTCGCCCCCGCTGCCACTTTGCTCCCTGCCCGCGTTCCGCGTGAGACCCTCGGCGGCACCTCACCCACTCCCTGACGGCCGGTGCCAGCCCAGGGCACCCTGGGTACCCTGCGCGCGCCCGCTGGCCCCGCCCGGCCCCAACGGCCCCAACTCCCGTCTCCTCCCAGCCCCCCGGAGCCGACCAGTGGTGGCGGCAGCCCCAGGTCCCGGGTCCCTCAGACAAAAGGGCGGGTGGAGGAGGAGTAGCCGAGCCCAGAGTCCTGCTCCGGCGCCGCCGAGCACCGCCCGCCTCAGCCGACCAGCCCGGTCGGCTACTGGGCGTAGCCTAGAGGAGAGGAGGGAAAGGCCGCAGAGGCCGCAAGGAGACGGCTGGGGCGCCAGCGGCCGGCTGCCGCCTAGTTGTGCTGCCCGGACCAAGGAAGAAGTGGGAGGAGCGGGGAGCTCAGCGTCCGGCGTCCTCAGCGGCTCAGGACGACGACGCTCGCCACATCCGGGACCCTCCGGCCGTGGCGGTCGCAGCACCGGCAGCTCGGGCCTCAGCCCCTGCCTCTGTGGTGACTCCGCCGCGCTTCGACGTTGCCCCTGTCCCCGTCCCGCCCGCCGCCCCCGCCAACCCCGCCGCCGGGGACATGTCCAACCCCTGAAGCCGGAGGAACGGGCCAGTCAAACTGCGCCCGACAGGTGATGGGGAGCGCCGGCCGGGCTGGGCAGCCGCCGGGTGGGCGAGCTGGCGCGGGGTGCCTGTTGACTTGGGAAGGGCCAGGATCGCGATCAGTGGTGAGTTGGGGGTCGGAGGAGTAGGAAGGCCTAGTTCAGGGAGAGTAATTGGAAAGCCACTCGCTCTGGTTTGGACATTCTTTAAAAAGCCGAGGATGACTCGGGGAGGCGGGGTAGTCTTTTGTGGAGGGGAGGATACACCCGTTCGCATCGCAGCGGATTTCGGGCCGAAAAGTCTTGGTCAAGGAGCCCGACGCTGCCTCCCGGGGCTCGGGGAGCAGTAGCCCCTGGGCTACGGCCCAGGTGGGCTCGTGAAGGGGATTATTGAATCCGGTTGCTGACTGCGCGCAGTAAACACTCCTTAAAGATGGAGCGCTTAACGGGAGGGTGTACGTGTGTGTTCCCGGGTTGTTACCTTGCACACCCACTTATGCCCGCTTGCAAAACCTTTACTCCCCGCTTCCGGCCACCGTTGCCGGGGCCGCACACCTTAAACTCAGGTCTCTCTGAGGAGAGGAGACTGAGGTTGACTTTTCCCGTGTGCCTGTCTGATCCGACGGCTCGGACTCATTGTGCACTGTGTTTTGGAAGTGTCTGATTGTAGGGTGGCATGTTTGGGGTTGTACCTTGTAGGCCGCAGAACTTGTGTCACTTCTAACTCCAGACCTGCTTTAAAAACACACTTTTGGAGGCGGGTAGGGAGTGCTTTTCTAACTATGTGCTCATACAAACTTTAGAGCAAACTTTCTCTTACTCTCCCCACCCTCCCCCTTCCTTTTTCTAAATGGAAAATAATGTCCGGAGGGGTTGCTAGATAGAAGACTACACTTACAAAGTGTTTATGATTCCAGGTGCATGAAATCTTTAACATTACAGGTACATTTTTGCTTACAGTGCCATTTTTGGTATTCTTACATGGACATATCACCCCCATTTTAGGAAAACTTGTATTTGGTTTGAAAAGGAATTGAAATCACGACCTTATCCTACCTTCACCATTTACCCCTGATAAATTGTCCACGTTTATATTCCGATGAGTGGTGAGAAAGATAATTTTCCGTAGAGGATTTGTGTGTGCGTGCACGTGTACGAATAAACTGTAATTATGTTTGCCCACACTAGACTTTGAGATTTATTTGAGCTAATTTTGTAGTTGAATGCCTGTGTGTCACATCCCAGTACAGCTAGATGAAAACTTGCAGTGAATTTGGTATTTGAGAATTTATCTCGAATGTCTGTTGGCTGCAATTTAAATAATATACGACTTTCATGACAGTTTTGCTTTCCCTAGGGAAAAATGCAGGCAATCATTAACTGAGTGGTTCTTAGTGGAAAACCTGGATTGGAGGATAGATACTTCTATTTCCCCCCACTCCCCCCCATTCAATGTCCTTATATTGGGAGAAGTCAATGGAAACCTTTTTAGGGGATCTTTGTTGCTTTAGAGTTTATCTGTTGCTATCTGGAATCAGTGATCGTCGAAAGAACATGCGATCCCAGGTGTGCAGAAAGCATCAGAAATAAGCTGTTTGCATTTACATCCCTCTAGGCTATATAGAGAAAATGAGGGAAAAAATAGGGATTTTGATTTTCTGCAGATAAAATGAGTTGAGGTTTTAAGTATGACTCAGTAGATCTTAAAGTGTTTATCTGTGGTTTCCGTACTGCCTATGATACATTATAAAAATTTATAAGTAAAGTTTGTTAAGAGGAAAGATTATGCTTATATTTTAGGGGAAGAGGGAATATTGAACTACATTTATAGAGTGATTTTGTTTCAGGTTTTTCTGAGGATTTTTAAAATACCCTGTGTCCACTTAATAGTAAAAACAGTTTGAGGTACTCTGAGTTTCTTACAACTATTTGTCTCTGAATAGTTTTCTCTTAAAATTTGACAAATGTTAAAAACATTGTCCTTCCTCCTTTGGTTATAGTGGAGTCTTCTGTTTTGCCAGGAAAGCGAACATTTTTTTTTTCTTTTTTGTTCATCATTTACAAATTAGATGGTATATATTTTAGCAAATAGATCTCAAGAGCTGGATTTAATTAGCAGCTTTTTAGGACATAAACATTAAAGGTTAGATGGAAAAGATTGTTTTGACTGACTGGATAAATGACAGGGCTGTGTTTGATGTGCGTCCAGGAATTGGTCTGGAGCTGGTGCCCAACTTCTCAGTCCATCTTGAGAAGCCAAATAAAATATTTAACCTAGGCCTCATTTTGTTTAAAAAAAAAAAAAAGTTGATTCTTTGTTAAGACCTTAAGAAATGTTTGGCATACCTTTAGACTAAGTGTTTAACAGTTCATTTAGACCTGGGTTCCCTAATAGAGGAAAAAAAATCACTTAAAAAAAGACAGATCCCACAGTGAATTTATATTTGGTTTACAATACACTTGGGCTGTAAGATGTTTTAAAATTATTGTTCTTTGCTTTAAGTTAATACCATATTAGTATTTTAAATTTATAGAGTACCTTTGATTTCAATATGCTGTATAAATTTTAGTTACTTGGTAATAACCTTATTGCGGAATTGCCTTTTTACTGAAAGGTATAAACATTTCTTGCATGGTCACACACACACACACACTCACTCACACACTCACACACTCATACACTGTCTTTCTGAAGAAGAGGAAATATTTGAACCATGAGAGCTCTGCCCACAATTGATATTAGACCTTTCCACATATTATTCTTAAAACCACAGTCAGTGAATTGTTTGGTATTTGTCAATGCTAAGAAGGTGGGACTAATTTAATAATTTGATCCCAAATTTTAGATTCCTCAGGCAATTGGGGGTTAGAATCCAATTTCATCCATCAAGCTACTTCTGTTCTTTGTGACACATTAACATATGATCGTTAAAATGGGCTGTATGGTAACACTATCAACTTCAACTAATATTTCTAGAACAAATTGATTATAAAGTGTATAATTTCTATATCATTATACCTATATGACTGTCAGATACAGGCTTTTCTTACAATGGTTTGGATAGAAAAATATTCTTTACAGTAAAAACTTTAGGATAATTTTCAGACCATTATTGTTTTTGAAAACCAAAGGCTGCAAAAAGCAGTTTAGTGTAATTTCTAATATTTTAAATTCTTAGGTATGGAGAAGTAGAATAAGATTACTCCTTCAGTACATTTATTTCAGACCTTTTTATAAATTTAATGTTTTTGTGTGCTGCTTCTCATATTATTAATTTCAAAGCCCTTGGCAGTAAGGAGGTTAACCTTGTCTATAATGTAAGGAAATTTAACTTTAAAAATTTCCCTTTATATATGCTAGCGTCTTAATCTTGTTTCACTACATATTTTATTAATTCAAGGCCTTAAAAATTATGGCTTTATTCTATTACACAGGTTTTTAAGTATGCCTATACACCATAATGACGTTATTTATTTATTTATTTATTTGAGATGGAGTTTCACTCTTGGCTGGAGTGCAATGGCGCGATCTCAGCTCACTGCAACCTGTGCCTCCCGGGTTCAAGCGATTCTCCTGCCTCAGCCTCCCGAGTTGCTGGGACTACAGGCGCATGGCGCCACGCCTGGCTAATTTTTTGTATTTTTAGTAGAGATGGGGTTTCACCATGTTAGCCAGGATGGTCTCTATCTCCTGACCTCGTGATCCGCCAGCCTCGGCCTCCCAAAATGCTGGGATTACAGGCGTGAGCCACCACGCCCAGCCAAGAAATTTTTTTAAATGCCAAGTTCTCTAGCCACCTTGTATTTACCACTAGATGTCTCACTAACTTCAGGAAACCTGATAGCTTTTGACCACGTTAGAGTAACTTGGCTCTCAAGTTAACTTTTTGTAGAATAGTATAATCAGGTTAAGTTGAAACCTATCTTTCTTTAGTCTTCCAATATAATTATAGGAACCTTTTTGGTTAAACCATTGTTCCATGTTTACGTTATTATGATTATGTAAATATCCATAGTTGGGTCACATGGGTACAAGAATTATATTTTCTTTCTTGACAGCTTTTGTTTTTTCTGAAATTAGTAGCTACTTTTCCCTTTTGTTTAGTTTTCTATTCCTCTCCTAGCTAGAAATGAGAAATTACATGTCATAATCCTCAAACTCTCCTAAAGAACTAAAGATCTTTTCTCCATATATTCAGTTCTGTCAGTATTCCTTTGGCTTTGTTTCTTCTTGGAGATACCCCTCCTGGGGGTCTGTGTTCTCTTTCTTCATTCTGGCGTAATGGTTCTCTAAGACCTGCTGTGCAGTTGTCCTGGGACTTGCCTTTATTGTTATGTTGGCAATTTCCTTTGTCTCTTCTGGATTTAGTGACTTCCTATTTTTTGTTTACTCTCCTGATTTGGTGAACTCTATCTTCTGTTGTCATTTTGAGAAATAATACAAAGATGGGAAGAAAGTTTAGATCTTATCAGAAAATATACTTTGATTTCTTATCTGTTGGTATGGTTCGAGTACAGGCTTCTAGATGAAATAGCACTTTATCTCCAAATGTTGAATACATTGCTCCGTTATCTTCTAGATTTAGATCCGAACTGTTGAGTAGAAATATAATGTAAGCCACAAATGGGAGCTCATCTGTAATTTTAAATTTCCTAGTATCTACATTAAGATAAGTAAAAAGAAACAGATGACGTTAAGCATAATAAACTGGGCTTGCACTTGTAATCCAGCTACTCGGGAGGCTGAGGTGAGAGGATAACTTGAGGCCGGCAGTTTGTGACCACACTGGGCAACATAGTGAGACCCATAATATAATATATTATGCATAATAAGCATAATTTATTATGCTTAAAATGAAGCATAATTTATTTAATTCAATATGTCAAAAATATTTTCTACATGGCAGTATAAAAATATTGAGCTACTTACATATTTATGTATATATACATATTTACTATGTCTTTGAAAAATCAGTGGTTTTCTCATTTTGTGTTAAGAAAAAATCAGTGTTTTCTTTTGCAGCTTGCCTCAATGTGGACTAGCCACATTTGAAGTACTCAAAGGTCCCATGTGGTTGGTGGATACCATTTTGGACAGTGTAGGTTCAGAGTATTGCTGATGGCATCCTGATTTTGGTCTGTCATGAGTGTTGTTTTCCACTGGAAGTTTCTTTATTCGTCTGTCGCTTGTTATTTTCCTTTAAAAAAATTGTAGCCCCCCTAGTGGGTATGAAGTTGTACCTCATCATGGTTTGGAAGTGCATTTCCCTCATGACTAATGATGTTGAACATCTTTGCATGTGCTTATTATGTTTTATCTTATGGTTAATATTAATTGGCTACCAGAGGCTTCTCTCTTGCTTGTGTCTGAGGTCATTTTGCAAAATCCTTGCCTTTAATTGGCTAAGTGTACAAACAAAAGTCTAATAATTAAATTTTAGCCCAAAATCCTGAGTATATATATTATACTTAGGTCTATATGGTAACATTATATTCACCTATAGAGGTTGCCATCTACCCCCTCAACAAAACATGCTGAAACTTGTTTATAAATCATGTATTTGTTAGTGAAGTCAAAGTTTTAATAGAAGCTAATAGAGCCCTCTATTTAACTTTCAATTATAAAAGTCTTTACTTTTTCTTTTACGTGGCCATGTATGTTATATTACATGAGATTTCATTAAAGTGAGAGCATGTACTTCTCTGTGTATAAGAAAAGGTAATATTTCTGATTAATTTCTGGCCCAGGAATATTTGGACAGAATGTTTGTGACATGTACACTTAAATAATACATTTCATAATTTTGAGTAATTCAGAGTTAGGCTGTCTTCTAGAAGGTCCATAATTAGCAATTTCTTATTATGGTTTAATGTAGAGCTTCCCAACCTTTTCATTTCATGGTACACATAAAAAATATTATGGCACACTGGACTAAACAGGTGAAGTTGCTTAAGCCAGTGGTGCATTGCTCTGAGGACTGAGGTAATCAATATATGTATTTCAGCATACCTGTAAACCAGGCTTACTAGTTGGACAACTGGTTTAATGTGACTTTAAAAAAAATGTTTGGTTTGGGTAATTCAGCTACTTAATTACTGGATTCTGGCTCTGGAATTACATGCCAGTAGATATATACCAAGATAGGTCGGGTAGGTGTATTTGAAAATTGGTACATGCATACTGAACAATATTTTAGTTCATATCTTTTCATTTGCAAGCAACAGAGACCAAGTTCAAATCGGCTTAATTTTTAAAAAGGGAATGTACTGATTTGCATAATGAAAAGCCCGGGGGTGGGCATTTTTTAGGCATAGCTAGATCCCGGGGCTCAAGTGTACCTTCCCTGTTCCTTATTTGAAAGCTTTAGTCCTTACTTCAGTGGTTTAGGCTTTTCTCTATACTAGGTGAATTTTTCTGATATTGCTAATTTATTGAATTAGCAATACTTTAGACTAAAACTTTGACCTCTTAATGTCATTGAAATAGAGCTAGGATTCTACTGACATCATTATGTTATTATATTATCTTTTTGCATGAGTTGATGCCATGTTACTAATTGGCTGTGGTAGAGCCTTTACGTACTTGCAGGTATATCCACAGACAAGTACAGTAATGCTTTTCCCTGCACTGCTTGTCTGCAGGAGGTGAAGTGAAATCTGCAAGAGTCCTGCTCGTTCAAGGCCTGCATACAGGAAAGAAGCAGGGGAAAAGCGTTACAAACAGCTTTTGTTCTACAGCATTTTAAAATATAACAGGTAGGTCAGATTTTTGGTCTGGCAGCCTTGACACTATCCCTTGAAAGTAGGTCATGTCATTGAAATGTATTTAAAATGTGACTGTGATAAAAGTTGTTTTTTTTTTTTTTTTTTGAGATGGGGTCTCGCTCTGTCTCCCAGTCTAGAGTGCAGTGGCGCGATCTCGGCTCACTGCAAGCTCCGCCTCCCGGGTTCACGCCATTCTCCTGCCTCAGCCTCCCGAGTAGCTAAGACTACAGGCGCCCGCCACCACGCCTGGCTAATTATTTTTTTATTTTTTATTTTTAGTAGAGATGGGATTTCACCGTGTTAGCCAGGATGGCTCGATCTCCTGACCTCGTGATACGCCCGCCTCAGCCTCCCAAAGTGCTGGGATTACAGGCGTGAGCCACTGTGCCCTGCCATGATAAAAGTTTTTAAGATTCTTTTTCTTGGAAACAAGTTATTTAATAAACTCGCTTAGTGTTATTAGATACTAGCTACCAAAATAGCCTTTTTACTAACTAGAATTATATCCCAGCTTGAGAGTGGCAGATGTGATAAAAATATACTAAAATTGTTTTTAAAAATTTTACTTTCAAGATTTTTAAAAACTTTATATTCAATCCTGTGGATTAACTCATGTATTTTGCATAATCTAGCCAGGCTCTGAAGCATATTTGTAACTTTAGGGTATAAAAAGAACAAAAGAAAAATTTTACGCCCACTGCCTTATAACTACCAACATACTTATGCAGCCATTTTCATTTTTAGGTATATTGAAAAGTCTGATTCAGTTACAATCAGTGTATGGAATCACAAGAAGATCCATAAGAAACAAGGTGCTGGATTTCTCCGTTGTGTTCGTCTTTTTCCAGTGCCATCAACCACCTCAAAGACACTGGTTGTGAGTAGATACTACTGTTTTTCAAATTATATATATATGTGTGTGTGTGTGTGTGTGTGTATGTGTGCATATACATATATACATGTAGTATATATGTATTCTCAAATATATGTGAATGATATATATATTTGAGTATGTTGGTAGGGGTTCAAACATAACTTCTTGTGTATGTCTGAAATATTGGTAAAAATTTCTGGTCTAAATTTATTTTGTAGACTTAAAAAAAATGAGACGTTTTAAATATGTGAAACTTACAGCTAAATGAGAGCTGATGTTTCATTTCCAGTTAATTTAAAAGTATTAAGAAATGATTGATATCTAGAATGGCAAAAAAAAAAAGGTGTCAGAATGTATATACCTTTTAAAATTTCTTAGTACCCTTTTCTGGTTGTGGTGGATTTGTGGACAAAATGTTTTTATTTAGGTGATTGGAGTCTTTAAGGTGGCAGTTAAAGAGCAATTACGAAGGGATAAGAATGGTATAATATATAAAACTGCTGTGACAAAATTAAAAGTTAAAGAAAGATTAAACATTATTTTGAGTGTACGACGGCTCTATGAACTACTTAACTGTAGCTCAGTTTGTCACCAACCTGGGCGTTTAGAAGATTAGACCAAGATCAAGACATTAGAAGTGGTTTTCATAATGGATTTATAAGGTGACTTAGCATAACCAGGTGACGGTCTTTTGGGTGGGTCTTTCCATTGGAACATAAATGGGAATTCCTTTTTCAACAGGTTTTTTGTGTGTGTGTTTGTTTCTATAGAATTCTTGTGTATATAATGTAAAAAATACTGTTAGTCTTCGTAATGGGATTTTAGCCCAGATGCATATGCTAAACAAACTCACATAAGAGCTAAAGAAATTAATAAACAAAAAAGGAGTAAATTTAGCATTGAATGTTAAATATATTAAGAGATTGTCTCTTTTAATGTAGTATGATACCACAGCATAGGTATATATTGACCTTGTAAAAAAGAAAAAGGCAGAAAACTGAGCTAGAAGTTCTTAGTCCAAGGTATTTAAAGGCATCTGAGAAGTTCTTGTATTTCTGGGCTGACAGGGTAACCAACAGGAGAGAAAGGAAACGAGTTGCATATAAAAATGAACTGTTTTCTTACTCAGCAAACTGAAAAATTATAGGTCAAATGTCTGACATTATCCCTAGTTCAATTTAGCCAACGTTTATTGAAGACTTAATGTGCTACTGTTCTGAACCCTGGCTGTATAAAGGAGAAAGAGGCATGAACCCTGTCCTCTGAGAAGGAAGGGCAAAGGCCTGCTGGCAAAGGGAGCATGCCGCATTGGAAGGACTGAATAGGAGAGGAGTTGCTCTGTAGAATCCACTGTATAGCCAACTTAGCAGCACCCATTTATTTTGCAAAGAGAAAAGTGTCTGTATTTTTGGTTGGATAACCAGGGACTGTAGTTTAGGGGCATGGATTTTTCTTTGTGTTTCTTGTGACTGTTTCATTGTATTAATTTATTTGACTTTTTTGATGTGCAGTAATACTGAATTTATCAAATATTTATTGAGCACCTACCTGATGCAATGTTCTACTGGGTTGGAGTGGAAAATACAAAGACTACGATATGGTCTCCTCCTTTTATCAATTCACAAATAAGTAGACAGATGGCATACGGTTGTAAAAGTATTCAGCTATAAGTACTGTAATCAAAGTAAAACCAGCATGCTTTGGGTGACATTGCTCCTTACTGTAACTTTCAGGGTCAGGCCAGTGTTATATCTCTTTTACAGATGAGGCATCTGAGAGAATAAATGAGTTGCTCCTGAATGAATTAGTGGCAGAACTGATGCAAACCCAGATTCTACAGTTTATTCTTGGCTTCTTATTAATACTTTTTTGTGTGCATGTCATTTGAAATGGTTAGTTAAAAAATAATAATGACAACTAACATTTGTTGACCATTTATGTGCCGGGCACTATGCTGCGAGTTTTGCATAATTATCTGATTTAATCCTTAAAAAATATGAGGATTCACATATTGCCATATGTGAGAAAACCAAGGCTGACGGATAAATTCCTTAAGACCAACAACTATTAAGACTCAGACTAAAGTGGTCTAAAAGTTTTGGAGAGAAAGTGACTGCATGTTGGCAATGTAGTACACCAGTGTTTCATGGTTTTTGAAATCTGAATTCTTTAAATGATAGGTTTGATTTCTAATGGATTGTGGACATTTATTGTCACTCTATAGATGTGAGAATCTCTGATACCAGCTAATGTTTTCATTGCTTTCTTTGTTGATTTCAGATAGATCAGAGGTTGGATTTATGCAAACTTGGGCCAAAGGACAGTTAGAAGACAGTAGGTAAGTGTGAATTTAAAGTTACATGAATTTTGGTTTCATTCAAACTGACCTAAAGTCTAAATACCTTTTAAATCAAAGTATGTTAACTGTAGCTTCATAGTGTTGGCCTGAATTAAATGAATCAGGTAAAATGTTACAGTGAATCCAGGATCCAGGTTAACTTAATTTTAAAAACTTGAATGTAAAAAAAAAGTGTCGTGAAGAACTGTTGATCCTTTAGGAAGTAATTCTTTCAAAGTATCCTAACATAGTAGAGCACTGAGTTCAGACTTTATAGATGTTATTAAAGTTTACTGAAAATAATTCTCAAACTAGTTTTTTTAGTAAGAAGACAACATTCTGTTGAACTTGTTTTAATGTTTAATGCTTTACAGCTTTAAAATCTATGCTAATTGAAAAAAACAGAATGAGCAATGGTAGTGTAACACCGGAAAAAGGGAGAAATTGTTACCTTACTCATGAGGCACTTAGTAGCCTTATATGGTATTTAGGTGTCTTGAATTGACCTGGAGGGAAAGGCTTCATATAAAATTTGCTGAGACCTTTCTTAAGAATCGATAGAGATTTGATCAAGATGCATAGTATGGAAGGACACTGTTCATCTTGGAGGCTTCTTGAATTAAAGAAGAAAAATGTGGCCGGGCACAGTGGCTCATGCCTGTAATCCCAGCACTTTGGGAGGCTGAGGCAGGTGGATCACCTGAGGTCAGGAGTTTGAGACCAGCCTGGCAAGCATGGTCTCATTGCCATGAGGCATGAGGGCATGCCTCATGAGGCATGGGGCACTCATTGCCCAGGCTGGAGTGCAATGGCATGATCTCGGCTCACCGCAACCTTCGCCTCCGAGGTTCAAGTGATTCTTCTGCCTCAGCATCCTGAGTAGCTGGGATTATAGGCATGTAGAGAAACCCCATCTCTACTAAAATACAAAAAATTTGCCGGGCATGGTGACAAGTACCTGTAATCCCAGCTACTCTGGAGGCTGAGGCAGGAGGATCGCTTGAACACGGGAGGCAGAGGCTGCAGTGAGCCGAGATCACACCATTGCACTCCAGCTGGGTGACAAGAGCAAGCCCCGTCTCAAAAAAAGAAAAATCCAATAGGACTGTCACACTTGATGATAAAGCAGAACTTAGAATAAGATTATTTTGTTATGAACCCATCATAGAGGTTTTAAATACTGAAGGTACTTGAAGGACTTCATTTCACAAGGCAGTGAATTGGGTTCATGGAGAACTACCAGGGTAGCCACATAGCAAAGTCCTACTCTGGTTATCTTAGGGAAGTATCTACACCAGCACTCCCCGGCCTTTTTGGCACCAGGCACCGGTTTCACAGAAAACAGTTTTTCCATAGACCAGGCTGGGGTGGATTTGGTTTCAGGATGATTCAAATGCATTACATTTATTGTGCACTTTATTATTATTACATTGTAATATATAATGAACTAATTATACAACTCACCATAATGTAGAATCAGTGGGAGCCCTGAGCTTGTTTTCCTGCAACTAGATGGTCCCATCTGTGGGTGATGGGAGACAGTGACAGATCATCAGGCATTAGATTCTCATAAGGAGCAGGCAACCTAGATCCCTTGTGTGTGTGGTTCACATTAGGGTTTGTGCTCCTATGAGAATCTGATGTCACCACTGATCTGACAGGAGGCGGAGCTCAGGCGGTAATGCTTACTCACCCATTACTCACTCCTGCTGTGCGGCCTGGTTCCTAACAGACCCTAGACCAATACCCCATCCATCTATGGCCTGGGAGTTGGGGATCCCTGATCTACACTACAGCATTACTGATAATTCCTGTCATTTAGATTGAGAAGGAAGCAAAAACAAAAAAAAACTCAAAAATAAATTCAGTCATAACAGTACTTTCACATATAAGTGTTCCTTCTGTATTTATTATGTTACATAATGCTTGCCAACTACTGTCTAGTAGTAACAAAATAGTTTTACTAGATGTGAATTTGCATTTATATAAATAGCAGACTTTGTTAGACATTAGAGATATACCTACTGGAGGTCAGGTACAGTGGCTGACACCTGTAATCCCAGCACTTTGGGAGGCCAAGGCAGGTAGATCACCTGAGGTCAGGAGTTCAAGACCAGCTTGACCAACATGGAGAAACCCCATCTCTACTGAAAATATAAAATTAGCCGGCGTGGTGGCACATGCCTATAATCCCAGCTACTCAGGATGCTGAGGCAGAAGAATCACTTGAACCTCGGAGGCGAAGGTTGCGGTGAGCCGAGATCATGCCATTGCACTCCAGCCTGGGCAACAAGAGTGAAACTCCGTCTCAAAAAAAAAAAAAAGAAGAAACAGAAAAAAGAAATATACCTACTGGAGTATACTACATAGAAAACAAATGTTTTACTCTTAAATATGTGTATATGTGTATATATATGTATTTATTTAAAGCTCTTGTGTGAATCTGCTGTTCATAATAGGACCATTAATAAGAGAGAGGGAGGCTGGACTCAAACATTATGATTCTTTAGTTCTGTCATTCAAAAACAGAATGAGTTCCAGTTCTTTCAGAATTAGCCCTCTAACAAATAATTGTAAGTAGGTATATATACTTTTTGGAAAATGGAGAAAAGAATACTAGAGGACTAGCTTTAAAAACTATATTCTCCTCTAGTATCTTTATATGCATAAATATGTATATAAAATGTATATATTTATGTCTTTAATTCCAGTGAAGATTAAATTTCTACTTTGCTTTCTTTCACTTACCATAATCGTTTTTAGTATTTATAATCTTTGTAATTAATGATATATATATAGATATCTATATATATATATATATTTTTTTTTTTTTTTTTTTTTGAGATGGAGTTTCACTCTTGTTGCCCAGGCTGGAGTACAATGGCGCGATCTTGGCTCACTGCAACCTCCACCTCCCAGGTTCCAGAGATTCTCCTGCCTCAGCCTCTCAAGTAGCTGGGATTAGAGGCATGCGCCACCATGCCTGGCTAATTTTTTTTTGTATTTTTAGTAGAGATAAGGTTTCTCCATGTTGGTCAGGCTGGTCTCCAACTCCCGACCTCAGGTGATCTGCCCGCCTCAGCCTCCCAAAGTGCTGGGATTACAGGCGTGAGTCAGTGTCCAGCCGTAATGATTTTTAAAGGATGAAGTATATGGATATATCACAACTTAATAATTAAAATTTTTTTTGCCATTATAACATTGAAACTTGCAAACATTTTTGTACACTTTGCTTTATTCTTTTTTAGAATCATTGCTGGTATGAAAAAAAAATCTCCCAAGTTGAGATAATTGATTCAAGGAGTACAAAGTTTTTTCCTTGTTTAAAACTGTGATGTCCCAGCTACATTGGGAGGCTGCGGTGGGAGGATCATTTGAGCACGGGAAATCTACTGTATTGGCATCGTTATCACTTGGATGTGTACCTTTTCTATGTATTTTTTTAAAAAATGAGATTATACTGAATTTTTAAAAACTGGTTTAAATTTATCATAAACACCTTTTTTTTTTGGCCCATAAATACATTTCTATAGCATTGTTACTTTTTTTTTTCCTACTTTGCATTAAGGCTTGCAAAATCTATAGCATTTTTAATGTTGTGTGATAGTCCATGGTGGGTATGTAATTCATTTAACCAGTTAATAGCTCTGCTATTAACACAGCATTCTGGAGATGTAAATTGAAGCCCATGAAATTCTTTAGTTTTGAATCTTACTATTATTCTAAACAAAGCTAATGAGAAAATACATTGTTTCTACTGTGATTGTATTTTGGTAAGCACTTCACTTATTTTATCTATTTAAAAACTGATGGATATAGTTGTCTAGCACAATTTTCATAATAATGTTTTGTTTACATTTGTTGAGTAGGTGTTTGTAGTGTTCTGTCCTCTAAATGGTACTTAATGTAAAGGAGCTCTGTGTTGAACTGATCCTTCAAAATATTCACAGAACTGGAAGATTTCAGAATTTTGAGACCCTTCTTTGAATGAAGGGTCATTAGATGTAATAATACTTTTTGTACTAACCTATTATTTAAGAAGTTGGATTATAGTCAAGTTTGACTGTACCTCTTTCTGTCTTTTGGGAGAGTTACTAGAATTAGAATTAAACAATACTGGAGCAGCAAAGAAGGACTTCAGTGATATCAATTAAGCTAACTTTCTCATTATTCAGATGGGGATTATCTAAACCTTGTTTATTAAGTGTTTTGTTCAAGTTTACAGTGCTAAACTGGTTACTAGAGCTTGCTCTAGAATTCACATCTCTTGCTTCTTCATTTTTTGTGGTGGTTTTATACTACTCTGGATAATAGTGTCCTGTTAAAATTCATGGAATCCAAGGATTGCTCTCTTGCTGGAATACCAGGATGGCCCTCTTGCTTGAAATACAGTATATATTTTTTTTCTTTTTTTGAGACGGAGTCTCGCTCTTTCACCAGGCCGGAGTGCAGTGGTGCAATTGCAGCTCACTGCAACCTCTGTCTCCCAGGTTCAGGTGATTCCCCTGCCTCAGCCTCCCCAATAGCTGGGACTACAGGCACAGGCCACCATGCCTGGCTACTTTTTGTATTTTAGTAGAGATGGGGTTTCACTATGTTGGCCAGGATGGTCTCGATCTCCTGACCTTGTTATCCACCTGCCTTGGCCTCCCAAAGTGCTGGGATTACAGGCGTGAGCCACCATGCCCGGCCCAATGTATTTTTTAGATGGTGAGATTATCAAGTATTAAACTTAATGTGGACTTTTCAAACTCCTTTGTACATGAATATACTCTTAATATGTTATGCCTCTTCTTAAGTACAATAGTGACTCTGCTATGCCCTGTTACTATGGTAAAGAAGGAATTAGGCTTCTTCCATGAACATGATGAAGTGTAGAAAACTTTAGAATTCTAATATTACTCCTAAAGGGAAAAATCTATGGGAAAAGAAATTATAAATTTTAGTAGAAACCAAAGAGGTCATTCTAAAGTATTAAAATAAGCTAAGCCAGATGTTTTCTAAAGATAGAAATTTTTGATTATAGTAATTCTTTCTAGTTGTATGAATCTTAGTAATATTTCTATCATTTCATAGTAAGTCTTCAGTCCAGGGACCAAATCGGCACAGGAGGACAAGTTGTGGACTGCAGTCATTTATTTGATAATGATTTACCAGACAAGTAAGCTAACATCACTGAAATCATTAGAGAAATATATAGATAATATCTATATAGAAATATATATATAGATAATATAATATATATCTATATATAATATATAGATATTATATAGATAATATATATAATATATAGATATTATATAGATAATATATAATATCTATATATAAGGCTCCCGCTGTCTTCATCCTCAGTGTGCCCGTGTTCTTGCTACCATCGCAGCTGAATGCAATGAAAGGCGGTCCTCTGAGAGGAGCAGGGTGGAGATGCTAAAGTGGATGCCCCCTCCCATTGCTGATAGATCCTCATCTGGCATGTGCTCCACCCACCCACCCCATTCTGTGCTCCCACATATCATAGCCCCATCACAGAAGATGCGACATGGAAAAAAAACACTGTGTCCACCTTAGTTCTTTTCTTAAATTTGGGCAGGGATCCAGGGTGTAGGTTAGGAGATTTTTAATTTGCCAGATTGTATACCTATGTTGTTAAATATACAGTGAATCTATGGTATGGTAGCAGTTTGTGGATAAACATTACTTGAGGTCCTAAATGCAGAAGGGAAAAAGCAACTTTTGTCAGATGCCTACTTTGCTTTCATTCATCTCTAATATTTTGGATGGGGAATCATCCAAAGCTTCTGACTGCATGAAGGTCAAGTGTGCCAGTGTGCAGCTGGGCTTCTTTTCCAGAATTAAAAGTATTTTGGATGGTGCTGAAGGTCAGCGGAAGAAGTAAAGATTGCAAGAAAGGAGAAACATGGGCTTGGGGAGATCCCAGAATTGGGGACAGAAGACCTGGCACTAGGCTACAGCACTTAGCACCTCTGATCTTGTTTTTCCTCACCTGTAAAAGGAGATTAACAATGCTTTTCTGCCCACCTCTTGGGGAGAAGGGAAGAATATAATTGGTTAAAAAAAAAGAAAAAAGAAAAAGAAAAAAGAAAAGAAAAAGTTTTGAAAAATAAGCAACACTGTCTTTATAGAAGTAGCCAAGCATTATTAATTATCCACCCCATATCGCTGGTAGATACCTGTATTCAAGCAGTCACATTTTAGAAGTCATGAAGTTGGTGCTAATAAACCTAATCTACAGAAAACCTCTTGAAAGCACTTGAGCATTTGTTCTGTGAATAGAAAGGTTTGAGATTCAGAGCAAGTTCAGAGTTGGATGGACTAAGAATGGAAAAGCCCTCCATTCCAATAGAAGAGCCAGGTAGCAATTTCTGGTTATGGCACCAGAAGCTCTCAGGCTTCAAATAAAACAGCATCACTTCTACTCTTATAAAACTGTAAAAACAAAAACAAAAACAAAACCGGATCTACATCTGTCCTAAAAGGCAGAGAGTACTTGAGACCTCATGGATATAAAACCAGCTTACAAACTACATTGCACTATATGAAGAAATTATCACTGGGGGCAAAGCACCAAGCAGAGAGCACAGTACACAGTGTGTGGATGTTAACGTTATTCCCTAGCCTTCCCATTTCTTTCTCTTGGTCCTTTATGCATATGGAACTGTTCCATTATTAAATTTTGTAATAATAACTGAGAACCTGACTCCCAGCAAGGGAGTCATTCAGAAGTTGAGGGAGTTGAAATCTGACTGAGTAAATAAAACAATTAAATCATTAGCTTAACATTTCATCAATTAGAAATAAAAATTTAAAAACAAATACTTAATGTAACAGTTTATCACCAGGCAATTTGGACTCACGACAATGTATGCTGTTAGACATGCAGTGTTGCAATGCAGCTTCACTGTCTTGCAGACAGCCTCAATGCTATTTTTAAATTGGCAGAGGCAGCAGGCCGTATGGCTAGGGAAGATCCTATAGATGAAAACACAAAACAATAAATTAGTGCTAAAGCGGTTACTTGAGTAGGTAAAGGAGGCAGCCAACGCTACCACAGGGCTGGGCACAGAGGTGTTACTGAGGCCTGTGGACTGGACACTTGGGTAGGAACCAGAAGGCCAATGGGAAGGAGGACACAGGTGCCCAAACGAAGGGTAAGCATGGCAGTGAGTATGGTATGCCTAGAATAAAGGTGGTTGGGATTAGAATTGGGTGACACTGATCAGTAGTTTAAATTCAGAGGTTATCTCTTCCCGACTCAAAAGTCTCGCTTTGGGCTGAAAGTATACAGGAAGAAGGTAGACTTCTAAGAAGAGTCTGAATAAGCCACCAACTTCTGAAGGCCCTTTCTCAATTTCTGTTGGGAGTAGGAAGTATTAGAAATTACTCTGGGCATTAAAAATAGCTCAGCTTAACCTGGATTGTGGGGTTAAAAAAAATAACGGAGATTGCATTGGCCAAATCTGGACAATTTGAGCATTCAAAAGAATAACAACAATAAGCTACAACATAATATATAAAAAATCCATGAAGAATGATATTTTAAAAGAGGGGGAGTTGTTCTTTAATGAAATAATGCTAGCTAATAAATGTAGAAGGAATGACAGAATTTTAAAAAGCGTCATTTGCAACCACCAATGTAATAAAAATAGATTCAGACAAAGATTATCACTGATGGACAGTTGGGTGAAAAGACATTTGAGAACAGGATCTTCACTGATCTCAAAGTACCACCCCACAGATTTTTTATTAATTACCAAAGGGAAAAGTAATCTTTTATTTTTTTATGAGACAAGGTCTCACTCTGTCACCTAGGCTGAAGTACAGTGGCAAAATCATAGCTAACTGCAGCCTCAACCCCCTGGGCTCAAGTGACCCTCCAAATTCAGCCCCCCAGGTAGATGGGACTATAGGCTTGCACCACCACCCCAGCTAATTTTAGTTTTTTATTTTTGTTATTTTTAGTAGAGACAGGGTTTCACCTTGTTGTTCAGGCTGGTCTAAAACTGGACTCAAGTGATTTGCCCATCTCGGCCTTCCAAAGTGCTGGGATTACAAGTGTGAGCCACCACACCCAGCAAAATAACTACAGTGGAGAGATCTGGAAGATCACCTTAAACAAGTGATCAAACTTAGCATTATGAGCCACCTGGGGTCACGAGGCAGGAAAGATACGTCACCTATGCAGTATTCTTCCCAAAGATGCTTAACTTGAATCTCATGTGGAAACAGAGAAATCCAGATTGTGGGACAACTTACAAGACAACTATCTTTGACTCTTAAAAAATGCCAATGTCATGAAAGATCAAAAAAAGTAGAGGCATGTTTTAGATTAAAGGAAATGAAGACATGACATGCAGTGCCTGATCTTTGACTGGATTCTGTAGTATTCTTTCATCTTTCTGGCATGTTTGAATTTTTTTCAAAATATAAATTTGGGCAAAAGAGATAACCAAGATAATTGATTAATTTATTGTTATGGCTTCTTGGGGGCAGTTTCAGAGAAATAAAAACAATCTCTGTAACTGGAATAAATTCTCAAGGTTAATCTTAAGCAGTATAGCATGGTCATTAAGAATACAGATTCCACAGCCAGACTAGGCTTAAATCCCAGCTCTGTGAATAATGTAAATTTGGGCAAATTGCTTAATCTCTGTTCCTTCGCCTTGTCATTATAATAGCACCTACCTCAAATGAGTTTTGAGGATTAAATGAATCCCTACCTGAAAAATGTCTGGCACACAGTGAGTGATCAATAAATGTTAACTACTATAAATATTACATTACAGAAGTTGTAGGGGGGCCTCTTCTGAGTCCTCTAATAGGATGACTTTGTTAGGGCCACATTAAGACTGTGGAAACAGAAGAGTATTCAATGGATACATGAAGTCTGTGATTTGGGGGTATGACGTATAGAGTTTTAGATTAAAACTGCATCCAATAAGTTGGCCTGATACATCTTTCAAACCTACAGAGGAATAATCACAAGTGACTCGTATTCCTTTGGGTCCAATAGAAGCCTCTGATCTTCACATAGATTGAATGTACCCAGAACCATAACCTAGCATTTTACTTATATAACAACCTTAACTCTGACACAAAGATGTTTCTTTTGTTTTGAGGCTGAGTCTCGCTCTGTTACACAGGTTGAGTGCAGTGGTGCAATCTCGGCTCACTGCAGCCTTTGTCTCCTGGGCTCAAGTGATCCTCCCGCCTCAGCCTCCTGAGTAGCTAGAACTACAGGTGCCTGCCACCACACCTGGCTCATTTTTGTATTTTTTGTAGAGATGGGGTTTCACCATGTTGCCCAGGCTGGTCTCAAACTCCTAAGCTCAAGCAACCCCCTCTCCTTGGCCTCCCAAAGTGCTGGGATTACAGGATGAGCCCAAAGGTTTTGTTATTCTTTTCCTGCCCCCAACTTTTGATTTTAAACATTTTCTCTTTTTTCCTTTAAGGCTTAGGATGGCTAGGAAGCATTTTCAAATGGTATAACGAACACCTGTATAACTTTCATCTGGAATCAACAGTAGCTAATACTTTGCCACATTTCCTTTCCATGTGTGTATGTTTATACATTTTCTGGACAAACCATTTGAGAGTCAGTTGCAGACATAATGACCCTTCACCATTAAATACTTCAGTGTGCAGCCCCTAAGAACCAATGCATTCTCCTCCATAACCAGAAGACTCTCATCACCCAATGGAACTTAATATTATCATTGCTTACTATGCATTCCATATACACATTTTCACAATTGTCCCAATCATAACATGGCTTTAAAAATTCAGAATCCAATCAAACATCAGACATTGCATTTTGTGTTCATGATTTTTTTTTTTTTGTAGAAAGACCTTTAATACTTCTGTTTACAAAATTCGGGCATACATTTCAGTTTCCTCTGAACCGTGCCCAAGGCTGTGTGCTCATCTCTGCCAGGGTGTCTGTGCCCTTCATGTACTGCTGACCACGAGGGTGCAGAGCAGAGCCTGGGGTCCGGAGGCTTCGCTGGGCCTCAGGGGGAGGGGAATGTGAATGTGGCCCAGCCCAGAGGACCCTCCATTTCATCGATTTTGGATTGGGCGACAGAGGAAGCAGATGTCGGGGCTGCAGACATCCTGGCCTGGACAGGGGTCTGGGGACCCCGGGGCTGCCTGCCGTGGTCTAGAGGAGATGGCTGGGGCCACTTCCCACAGGGTGGGGTGGCAGCGGCTCGGCAGGGGGAGGCCTGGCTACCAGGGGCTTGAACATTTGCTCACTGGAGCCTTTGTGCTTCGCCCTTAGCAGCACAGCTGGGGCTGTGGTCCCGTGCGAGGTGTGCTGGGGGGGTGTGTAGGTGGCTGGTGGTGGCAGCTTGTGCCAGAGTGACACAGGCTTCCGTGGGCCTGGCTGGGGGCAGTTAAAAAGCTGAAAAGGTACTTGGTGTGTGAGGGTAAGGCTTGGGAGGCAGTACCCTTCAGGAAGCCATGTTCTCTGTCCTGGTTGAGGGGAGCGGTACGGGGGGAAGGTGGGGCAGATCCCAGCTGGCCTCTGTCTCCTGGCTGCAAGCTGACAGCAGGCCAGAGAAACAGTGAGGCCCTCTGCCCTGGCCTTGGGGAGAAGGAGTGCATGTGTGAGGCTGGGGTACTGTGGCCCTGGAGTGGGGCTGGGGTTCATTGCCAGGAGCAGGCTTGTGGGGGGATTTAAAACCAGGGTCCTGTCTCTGAGCCACCCCACAAGGACGCTAAATCCAAGCCTGTTAAGGCCGTGGAACTCGAGGATAGGCTGTGGGCTGGGCCCCCGTGGGGTCAGGACGGAGGTAGGGGCTGCCCTGGAGGAATATTAGTGTTTCTGAGAGCACCTTAGTGTTGCCCCGCCTGGGCCAGCTGGGTGAGGAGTTGGGGAGCGGGGAGGAGGCCGGCGCCATGGAGTGAGGAAGGGAGCCGTCACCGTTGGGGGTCAGCGCTAGTGTAAACAATCGTCCCCACCCACCCAGATAAGCCTCCCACCCAAGTGTGGCTCCCTGCTGAGGGAGTACCTCAAGGGCCCGGGCCTGGGTGGCGCCTGCAGGCTTGGACACCGCCCTGGCAGCAGGAGCCCATGGAAGGCAGGAGACCTGGCAGGGGGTGCCACCCAGTGTGGATGGAGGGGTGGGGCGGGGGCACCAGTGAGTCACTGGGCAGAGGCACGAGCACGTCCACGTAGCTGAGCGGGAAGAAGCCCCACTGGCCGTCCAGCATGCCCTGGTACCAGTTCTCGTTGATCTGGTTGATCAGCGTGAAGACATCGCCCTCATGGAAGCCCAGCTCCCCATGGTTCTCAGGCTGGAAGTCATACAGCACTCTGCAGCTTGGCTGGTCTAGGGGCGGCATGCTCCTGCTAGGAGTCCGGATGGACTTGTCGGAAGATCGGAAAGGGGATGAAGCTGCGATCTTGGGGACTGTGGTGCAGGGGAAGCCCCCGTTGGACTGCTCAGGCTCTCCGAGGTCAAAGGGCTCCCGGAACTTGGGCTTATACTCCTGCTTGGGGCGTGAGGAAGCTTCCCGCATCCTGCGCTTGAGCTTCTCTGCCAGCTCGTCCAGGATCTGCATGGCCTGCCAGTGGTAGTTCAGCTGCGCCTCCGCCAGGGCCCGGAGTTGACTCACCTGCTCAATGTCGGTCTCCAGGAGGTTGTGCATGCTGGTTTCTGCTACCTCCTTGGAGTCCTCAAACTTCTCCAGCGCCTGGCGCAGCTCCTCATCGGGGATCTTGCCCTGCCGCTTCTTTTAGTCAAAGTCCAGGCGGCGGCCCTCTAGCTTCTGCAGGTGGTGCTGGATCCCCTTCAGGTCTTTCTCACACAGGTTCTGGAGGAGGTCAATGAAGTTCTGCTTGACCTCTATGTCCAGGGAGTCCTTCACCTCTGCCAGGTGCTTCATGGACTCGCCGGCATCCAGCAGTGCGTCACTGAAGTTGGACTCGTTGCCCAGCTCCTTCTGGTGGCAGATCAGGCACTCGCTCAGGAGCCCCTCCGACTGCGGGTGGCCGGGGTTCTTCACCTGGCCCTGGATCTTGCACACCGTGTTGAGCATGGTCAGCTTAGCCTGCGAGGCTGGGTTGGGCTGCAGGTACTTGATGGTCCTTGCCAGCATTTCCGTCACCGCCTTGCTGATGACATCTCCATCTCTTTGAAGTCATCGTCCAGCTTGGTCCCCTCAGCCCCTCCGACCTTCTCACTGACCAGCTGGCTCGCCTTGTAGAACTGCTTTTTTAGCCCTGCAACTGACAGGCTGCCTCCCGCCACAGAACCTCCCGCCCGGACCGCGCCAGCGACAGGCTCCCAGGTGCGCGACCCTCTGCACGCCTCAGGGGCCCCACCACGTGCTTGCCAGCTCTGCGCCTGCCCCGGCGCCGCCTCGAGTTCATGATTCTTTAGTCTCCTTCAATCTAGATCTGTTCGCAGGATTGTTTTAAAGTATACTGACAAAACTTTGAGACTGTAAGTGACCTGAGATATACATTATCCTTACTTGAGAATAGTAATTTTTCAATACGCATTAAAGATCATTACACATGAGCCAAGACAAATGAGCTGGCCTACTTACTTTGTAGATAAATGTGTAAACTCCTCAAGACTTCCAATAATGAACTCCAATAAGGAAATTAGTTCAATGTCTTTATGGCCTTGGTGACAAATGGTTACAGAAAATCAGAGCATTTTTTTCCTATCCACTAATGGTCAAGAAGAAAGCAGACAGATCCTCACTATCTTAGAGAACTAAGTGAGAAAGTTGGTCGATGAAGAGGATTTCATCCAGAGAGGAAGGGATGTAGCTTACAGCGAAGATGCTGCAGGAGGCTGAGGAAAGTGAGGCTAGAGCAGTAAAACAGATCGGACAGCCCAGTGAAGATAAGAAAGTGACCTGACAAAAATGAACGGAGCAGAGTGCCAAATGAAGGGCCCTTTCCATGCTAATCTTGCATAATGCCCTCAACCAGCCTTAGCATAACTGAGTTTCTATTTAGCTTGCCATATTGTGGGGGGTGGTGGTGGCACAATTTAAGTTGCAGTAAGTTGTGTAACAAACTCACAATAGGGCCCTGCAGAAATATATATTATATATAAAATATATATAATATATAAAATATATATAAAATATAAATATATAAAATATATATAGAAATATGTATAAAGATATATAATATATATACATATATATATGTATAAATATATATATGTGTATATATATAAATATATATATGTATTTTTTTTTTTTAGGCAGGGTCTTGCTCTGTCACCCAGGCTGGAGTGCAGTGGTGTCATCTTGGCTCACTGCAACCTCTACCTCCTGGGTTCAAGCGATACCCCCGCCTCAGCCTCCCTAGTAGCGGGGACTACAGGAGTGTGCCATCACACCTGGTGGAGATATATATAGATATAGATAGATATATATCTATACCTATATCTACAAAGAAGGCCAGGCATGATGCCTCATGCCTATAATTGCAGCACTCTGGGAGAACGAGGCTGGAGGATCACTTGAGGCCAGGAGTTCGAAACCAGCCTGGACAACACAGTGAGACCTCATTTCTCCAAAAAATAAAAATAAAATTGCAAAAAAACAAAAAAACAATAAACCTCACATCATATATGCAAATTAACTCAAAATGGATCATAGATATAAATGTAACTATACAATTTCTGGGAGAAGACATAGAGAGTAAATCTTTTCCACTTTGGATTAAACAACAGGTTCTTAAAGATTTCTTAGGTAAGAAACAAAAAAGCACAAGCCATATAAGAAAAAATTGCTAACTTAAAGCTGATCAAAATTAAAAACTTCTGCTCTTCACAAAACTTTACTTATTTATTTTCTTTCTTTCTTTATTTTTTTGAGACAGAGTCTCACTCTGTTGCCCAGGCTGGAGTGCAGTGGTGCAATCTTGGCTCATTGCAACCTCCACCTCCCAGGTTCAAGCACTTCTTGTGCCTCAGCCTCCTGAGTAGCCGGGATTACAGGCACGGGCCACCACAACTGGCTAATTTGTGTATTTTTAGTGGAGATTGGGGTTTTGCCACGTTGGCCAGGATGGTCTCGAACTCCTGACTTCAAGTGATCCACCTGCCTCGGCCTCCCAAAGTGCTATGATTCCAGATGTGAGTCACTATGCCCAGCCAGAGAACACTTTTAACAGAATGAAAAGACAAACCACAACCTGAGAGAAGATATTTACCAAACACATATCTATAAGGCCTTGTTTTTTGTTTTTATTTACTTATTTAATTTTTGAGATAGTATCTCACTCTGACCCAGGCTGGAGTGCAGTGGCGATCACAGCTCACTGCAGCCTCGACCTCCCAGGCTCAAGCAATCCTCCCACCTCAGCTTCCCGTGTAGCTGGGACCACAGGTGAGCACCACCGCACCTGCCTAATTTTTATGTTTTTGGTAGAGACAAGGTTTCACTATATTGCCCAGGTGGTCTAAAACTCCTGGCCTCAAGCAATCCTCCTGCCTCAGCCTCCCAATGTGCTGGGATTATAGGCATGAGCCATTGTACCTGGTCCCTGAAAAGACTTGTATCTAGAATCTATAAAGCACTCTTTTTTTTGTTTGAGATGGAGTCTCACTGTGTCGCCCAGGCTGGAGTGCAGTGGCGTGATCTCTGCTCACTGCAAGCTCCACCCCCTGGGATAACGCCATTCCCCTGCCTCAGCCTCCCGAGTAGCTGGGACTAAAGGTGCCCGCCACTACGCCCGGCTAATTGTGTGTGTGTGTGTGTGTGTGTGTGTGTGTGTGTGTATGTGTGTGTGTATTTAGTAGAGACTGGGTTTCACTGTGTTAGCCAGGATGGTCTTGATCTCCTGACCTTGTGATCCACCCGCCTTGGCCTCCCAAAGTGCTGGGATTACAGGCGTGAGCCACCACGCCTGGCCTAAAGCACTCTTAAAACTCAATAATAATGAATCTCCAATGGGATAACGGAAAAAAAAGCCTCAGTAAAAATATTAATATCCATTTAAAATACGGGAACAGATTTGAACAGTATAGTAAAGAAGATATTTGCACATGAACATTCAACATCACTAGCTATTAAAGAAATGCAAATTAAAACCACTGAGATTCTACTACACATCTAGCAGTAGAAAGGTGAACATTTCTTTAAAAACTGAAATATAAGAATCTGCTGGGCTGGGCCATGCATGGTGGCTCACGCCTGTAATCCCAGCACTTTGGGAGGCCAAGGCAGGTGAATCAAATGAGACCAGGAGTTTGAGACCAGCCTGGCCGACAAGATGAAACCCCATTTCTACTAAAAATATAAAAATTAGCTGGGCATGGTGGTGCGTGGCTATAATCCCAGTTACTCAGGAGGCTGAGGGAGGAGAATCACTTGAACCTGGGAGGCCGAGGTTGCAGTGAGCTGAGATCTTGCTGCTGCACTCCAGCAATGACTCTGTCTCAAAAAAATACCTGCTGGGCTGGACATGGTGGCTCACGCCTGTAACCACAGCACTTTGGGAGCTGAGATCGAGAGTTCAAGACCAGCCTGGCCAACATAGTGAAACCCCGTCTCTACTGAAAATACAAAAATTAGCCAGGCATGGTGGCAGGCACCTGTAACCCCGTCTACTCAGGAGGCTGAGGTAGGAGAATCGCTTGAACCCGGGAGGCAGAGGTTGCAGTGAGCCTTTGCACTCCAGCCAGAGTGACAATGTGAGTCCGTCTCAAAAAAAAAAAAAAAATGCAGTCAACACTGGTGGAGAGGAGGTACTGGCACCAACCTGAGCCTTTCTCTTTTTAAAAATAATTTATTTATTAATTTATTTATTTTAGAGACAGGGTCACACTATGTTGCGCAGGCTGGTCTCAAACTGCTGGGCTCAAGTGATTCTCCAACCTCAGTGTCCCAAAGTGCTGAGATTACAGACTTGAGCCACCGCACCTGGCCTAGCGTTTCTTCTTGAGGTCATTAGAAGGGTTGAAGACACTTGAAAATAACATCCTCACTGTGTGATGCCAGGGTATTTAATCCTGCATCTGTGAAGGTAAAGTGTTCTAGCAGACAGGGTCCATTTCTCACTGGGCAGCCCTGTTGAGGAGAGCAGGAACTGCAGGGGCTGGGGCTGTCCAGTGACCAAGAGAAGAACAATTAGGCAGAGTGGACAGAGCTCAGAGCCCTGCATGTGAGCATGTTGTTCCCCACGTCCCCAGCCCAACTCTTGTTGCTTTTTGCTGCACTGTTGGGGGAGACCCATTTTCTACTGAAGCTCACTGACACCATGTCAGGCTCCCATCATGGACTCTGGGCCTTGGGGAGGGCCACCGTGGTCTGTGGCGGGTCAGAGCATGTAACTGGAGCACACAGCGTGTGGCAGCTGAAAGCTGGAGGGTGAACATGCAGTTGACGCTTCCTGATGCTGGGCGTAGAAGCTTGGAATCAGCTCCAGATGCCTCCCAGTGACAGTGGAGCTGTCAGAACCTGCAACTTGGTGGCCTGCCGCCAATTCCAGTCTGCAAACTTGTTTTGTTTGTCCTATAAACTGTGTTAAAAATGTAAGCCAACTTCTGAAAATTGGGAGATTTCACATAAAATTCCACACTTCTAGCATCTCTTAAAAAAAAAAAAAAGCTGATGCGGTGGCTCACGCCTGTAATCCCAGCACTTTGGGAGGCCCAGGCAGGCAGATCACTTGAGGTCAGGAGTTTGAGACCAGCATGGCCAACATGGTGAAACCTGGGCTCTGCTGAAAATACACAAATTAGCCGGGCTTGGTGGTATACTCCAGTAATCCCAGCTATTTGGGAGGCTGAGGCAGGAGAATTGCTTGAACCCAGGAGGTGGAAGTTGCAGTGAGCTGAGATGACCCCATTGCATTCCAGCCTGGGCAACGGAGTGAGACTCTGTCTCAAAACAAAAACAAAAACAAAAAAAACAAAAAACAAGGTCGTCCTGGCACAGAAAGAGCTCTGTTGATGGGCAGAGACACAGATGGGAGATGTAACTGACAGGACTTCAGTCTCCTTGACCCCACAGCCTTTGACACAAACCACTGCAATCCCCTAAAATCACTTTTCTTTGGCTTGCGTGGCTTTGTACAATCCAGGTCCTACTACCATTTCCATTTCCTTCTGCTGCTTCCTTGTGATTGTATGTGGGAAGTTTCAATTCTTGTCCCTCCCTACTTTTTATTTTTTAAATCTTGTTATGAGGAGATTTTATCTATTCTTAGGTTTCAAATCTCCCCTTTATAATGGTAACTCTCAAATCCCCCTTCTCTATGTGGTGATAGGGAAACACATATTGTACACCCAAGTGTGAGGAAGTTGTATTCGTGTTGGGGTCTGGAGGATGAATTGACGTTAGTCAGATGAGGGGTGTATCTTAGCTTGACTTTACTTCACTTTTGATTTTAAGTGCTAGCTGTAAATAGTTTAGTAAAGTCCTCTCTCTTATTTTTAATGTGTTACCCATTTGTCGATTTCTAATTACCATAAATGTTTTATTTTATTTTATTTTAGAGACAGAGTTTTGCTCTGTCCCCCAGGCTGGAGTGCAATGGCGCGATCTTGGCTTCCTGCAACCTCTGCCTCCCAGGTTCAAGTGATTCTCCTGCCTCAGTCCCCCAAGTAGCTGGGATTACAGGCATGTGCCACCAAGACTGGCTAACTTTTTTTTTTTTTTTTTAAGATAGAGTCTCACTCTGTCACCCAGGCTGGAGTGCAGCGGCGCAATCTTGGCTCACTGCAAACTCCACTGGGATTACTGGCCTGAGACACCGCGCTCAGCCCCAGCTAACTTTTGTATTTTTAGTAGAGACAGCATTTCACCATGTTGGCCAGGCTGGTCTTGAACTCTTGGTCTCAAGTGATCTGCCTGCCTCGGACTCCCACAGTGCTGGGATACAGGCATGAGCCACCTTGCATGGCCAAATGTTTTATTTTAAAATTGAAATAATATTATCTCTTTGTATGATGTGAAAGTCAACCAGATTTCACTTATATTAGATGCCAGATGCCTAATAGGGCAGTTTCTGATAAGTTTCTCCTTTTTTTCCTGCAGAGTGGAGAAAGAAAAGGCACACGCAGTTGAGCAACAGGCCAAGGTTAGTGAACAGAAGAAGGCAGAGGATGTCAAGGCCCAAATGGAGGCTCTTTCAAAACGGCAGCACTTGACTTCCCATCAGCGGGGGGAGTTGGTACTGGTCCCACTTTTACATACATTTTTTACTTGACAGCATACATACATTTTTTACTTGACAACATACATACCTACATTTTTTAGCCAAATTCATGCACACCCATGCACAATGATATATTCTTTTGGGTTTTGGGGTTTATTTTTTGAGACAATGTCTCACTATCCCCCGGGCTAGAGTAGATCACAGCCTCAACTCCCTGGTTCAAGCGATCCTCCCACCTCAGCCTCCCTAGTAGCTGGGACTGCAGGCACACACCACCATGCCCAGCTAATATTTGTAATTTTTGTAGATATAGGGTTTCGCCATGTTCCCCAGGCCAGTCTCAAACTGCGGGACTCAAGCGATCCACCTGCCTCAGCCTCCCAAAGTGCTGGGATTTTAGGTGTGAGCCATTGCACCCAGCCAGGTTGGTTTTTTTTTTTTAAGTTTATCTCACATATATCTTATTGTCATTATTTGAAAACAGCTCTGTGGATACACCAAGCTGTGGTTTTGTAAAAAGTATACATATTTGGAGGACATCTGAAATAAGATTTCTATTATTTATCTTTAGAGTTTCATGAGTAATTTCTGAAAATAATTTTTTCTTGTGAATTTCCAATTTGAAAAATTTCTGCAGTATATAAAAAAGCAAATTATGCTAAAAGTCCGTAAGAGTTTGTTGTAATTGATTATTATAAAGCTACTGATGGTTTCTTAGTGTTTTCATACTGTAAATAATGTTCCATGGCCAGGTGCAGTGGCTCATGCCTGTAGTCCCAGCACTTTGGAGGGCCAAGGTGGGAGGATCCTTTGAGTCCAGGAGTTCAAGACCAGCCTGGGCAACATAGGGAGACCCTGTCTCTAATAAAAGAAAAAAACAAAATTAAAAAAATAAAAATACAATGTGCATAGATGCTGAACATTGAGCACCCGAATAAAAGATGATTACCAGCCAGGCGTGGTGGCTTACACCTATAACCCCAGCAGTTTGGAAGGCCGGGGCAGGTGGATTGCCTGAGGTCAGGAGTTCGAGACCACCCTGACCAACATGGTGAAACCCCATCTTTACTAAAAATGTAAAAATTAGCCCGGCATGGTGGCGCACGCCTGTAATCCCAGCTACTCGGGAGGCTGAGGCAGAAGAATCGCCCGAACCCAGGAGGCAGAGTTTTTAGTGAGCGGAGATCACACCATTGTACTCCAGCCTGGGCTGCAAGAGCAAAACTCTGTTGGGGGTGGGGGGGTGCAGGGAAGAAAGATGATTATCACTTATTCCTATTGAGAAAATACTATAAAAGTTTTTACCACTTCCAGCCGTGGCGGCCTCAGCGCTGGCCCAAAGGGACCAGACCGCCGGCCCGCGAGCAGCATGCAGCGCTGAGGAACGGCGACCCAGCAGGGCGGCGCCATGAACCTCCTGCCGTGTAACCATCACCACAACGGGCTGCTGTACGCTGGCTTCGACCAGGACCACAGATGCTTTGCATGTGGGATGGAAAATGGATTCCGAGTCTATAACACTGATCCACTAAATGAAAAAGAGAAACAAGAATTTCTAGAAGGAGGAGTTGGCCGTGTTGAAATGTTATTTTGCTGCAACTATTTAGCTTTAGTTGGTGGTGGAAAAAAGCCAAAATATCCTCCCAACAAAATAATGATCTGGGATGACCTGAAGAAGAAGACTGTTATTGAAATAGAATTTTCTACAGAAGTAAAGGCAGTCAAACTGCGGCAAGATAGAATTGTGGTGGTTTTGGACTCCATGATTAAGGTGTTCACATTCACACACAATCCCCATCGGTTGCACGTCTTCAAAACCTGCTATAACCCCAAAGGCCTCTGTGTCCTTTGTCCCAATAGTAACAACTCCCTCCTGGCCTTTCTGGGCACGCACACGGGCCATGTGCAGCTTGTGGACCTGGCCAGCACAGAGAAGCCACCAGTGGACATTCCTGCACACGAGGGTGTCCTGAGCTGCAGTGCACTCAAACTGCAGGGAACAAGAATTGCAACTGCATCTGAGAAAGGGACCCTTATAAGAATATTTGATACTTCCTCAGGACATTTAATTCAGGAACTGCGAAGAGGATCTCAAGCAGCCAGTATTTACTGCATTAACTTCAATCAGGATGCGTCCCTCATCTGCGTATCCAGCGACCATGGCACAGTGCATATTTTTGCAGCTGAAGATCCAAAAAGGAATAAACAGTCCAGTTTGGCCTCAGCCAGTTTCCTTCCAAAATACTTCAGTTACAAGTGGAGTTTCTCCAAGTTTCAGGTTCCCTCAGGCTCTCCGTGCGTTTGTGCCTTTGGAACACACCCAAACGCCATCATTGCAATTTGTGCAGACTGCAGCTACTACAAATTCCTGTTCAACCCCAAGGGGGAGTGCATCCGAGATGTCTACGCGCAGTTTCTAGAGATGACTGATGACAAGCTGTGACTCCCCTGCTGGGGGCGCCACAGCACCCACCACCTGCCACCTTCAGGCTCTCGGGGCTGGTGCCAGAGCCCCAGGGGCCTCCTGGGCCACGGGCTGGAGGGGCTGCCCAGGGACTTTGGTCTCGAAGCCGTAGGTTGTTGTCTGCTTTCCTAAGGACTCCCATTTCCAGTATTAAAGAGAGAATCATCATCAAGGCATCGTAGGTACTCAGTGCTGTGACCAGCTCGAGTGGCCGCTGGCTGTTCCCATGAGTTCAGCTGTGATGTTAGCTTCAGTGGCTCCACCGCATCCTCACGCTGACGGGGGCTCCATACGGACCTGGGAACTGGGCTGAGAGGGTGGACGAGTTCAAGTTTGTTTTTGCAACAGTTTCCATTGTTCTTACTGAGTCTGCAGCAGGGAAGTGAACAAGTGTGCAAATGTAAGTTCTTACATTATAAGCAGATTTAAATAGAACGCCAGCAGCTTGCCTTAGAAAAGGAGAAAGGAATTCCTTCTCCCGTCCGAACACGAAGACAAACAACCTGACCCTGTAGAGAGAACACAGCGTGAATGTTTCCCCTTGTGTGAGCCCAGCCTGTGGTCTTCTCCGTACCTGCAACGTGGTAATCTGTGCCCGTAACGTCTTCTGTGCCCTTGCGTGGCGTCCCCGTCTCTGTTGGGGCCATTAGAATGAGATGGACACCAGGCCGCCGTAGAAGCCGAGCTGTCAGACCTCAGGCGTGTGCGGGGCGGGGACGTGGGGTCTCCTGGTTACATTCTGGGTTAAATCTGTTTCCCGGTTATGTGTAGGGAACAGCGGAGTGATGCACGGACTTTGAACATTCGTTATGGGGGAAAACATCCTTTAACTTCGAGGTCGTCTGGCAGAGCAGGATCTGGGAGGGCCCGCTGCAGTGCCTGCTGCAGTTCCTGCTGGTGTGGAGGGAAATGCCTCGGTCTGGCCTCCAAGCCCCCAAGTCCACTGTCTTCCCCTCCCTCATTTGTAAGAATAGCTACACACTAACATTTTGGGAAAGAAAGGCACATAACTTTTTTTAACATTTGGTAACTAAAATAGGTTATGGGCTCTACATTGTCAGCTACTTGGGATATATATTTAATTTCTTTAAAAACTCCATTTTATGGTTTTGATTTCAGATTGCAAACATATAAAATCTGCGTAGCAGCGAGTTCTCGGTTTTGCCAGTTCCTTCAGTTCCTTTACTGTTACTGTCATGTAATCAACTAACTCTGTATGTGGATTTTGATGTAAAGTATGCATGTTCCTTTTATGTGTATTTAATCATGATGTTTAATTTTGCACACTTATTTGTAATGTTTCTTTTAAATAAAAGTGACTAATTTTGTTGTAAAAAAAGTTTTTACCAACTTCAGTATATAAACATTGAAGATACAGATGAATAGATATACTATATACAATATTATTATTAACAGTTATACATAACTATCTAAAAATCACATATAAACCAAATTATTTGTTTCAAACTACTTTTCCCTCGCATTTTATAAAACATTTTTTCAAATTCTTATGTATCTTTCAGTTTACCATAGGTCCTTCACTTACATCAAAGTTTGAGATGATAGCACATTTGGATTCTATGTATGATGCTATCTGTCACAGGAAATTCATTACTAAACCCAAATATCTATAACTGGCTAGTTGTTTTGTTTTATATTTTATTGTTGTGTTTTCTAATTTCTGCAATGTAACTTTTTTTTTTTTGAGACAGGATCTAACTCTGTTGCCCAGGCTGCTGGTATGCAGTGGCATGATCACGGATCACTACATTCTCAATCTCCTGGGCTCAAGCAATCCACCCACCTCAGCTTCCCAAGTAACTGGGACTACAGGTATGCACCACCATGCCCAGCTAATTTTTGTATTTTTTGTAGAGATGGAAGTTTTGCCATATTGCCCAGGCTAGTCTTGAACTCCTGAGCTCAAGTGATCTGCCCACCTAAGCCTCCCAAAGTGCTGGGATTACAGGCAAGCACCACTGCATTTGGCCCTAATATATTACTTTTAAAAATTTATTTAAAATGCTTTTTTACGAAGATAGCTAACACTTCAACTTTGAAGGCATATCCTCCAGTAAATAACTACTAAATATCTGTTCTATTTCTTTGCCTCCTTTTTTTTTTGAGACAGGGTCTTGCTCTATTGCTGAGGCTGGAGTATAGTGGTGCACTCATAGCTCATTGCAACTTTGAATTCCCAGGCTTAAGGCGATCTTCTGGCCTCAGCCTCTTGAGTAGCTGGAGCTATAGATGCACTACCACACACACCTTTGCCTCCCTCTTTTTTTTCTTTTTTCTTTTTTTTTTAACTGATTTAATCAGGTGATATCTCTAAGTGTTGAAAACTAAACTCTTTTTCTTCGGAAGAGTGAGGAATTGTGTAATGTACTTTATATTATATTCAGGTATATAAGATAGGTACAAAAGTAGTCCTAAAAAAATTGGATGTGATTTCATAGGTGAGCACTTTGCAAAGGCAGGAGATAGCACAGAATTGGAATTTGATTTTAGCAGGCATCCCAGCATCACCCTTAACTAGCTCTGTGGCCTTGGGCTGGTTACACAACCTTTCTGAGTCTCCATTTCCTCGGCTTATAAGATAATGAAGGTAAAGCATCTGCCACCAGGTTTGCTATAAATTTCACCTGTTCTTTTTACATGTGTAAGGTTATACTGTTACTCATCACACCACTGTTGATAAGCTGTTAGAAAAGTTTAGCAATCTATAATAAAGGACATAGAGTGTCTTTAATAACTGTAGTTTTAAAGATCATATTATACTACTCTGTATAGTATAAATTATTTTTCTGTAAAAATATTTGAAAGAATAATATAAGAAGACTAGGAAAACTATTTTATAATTTTCAGCTTTCTTGATTGCAGGTTTGCCAACTTTAATAATTGTGTCATTAACTATTGATATGCTTTCTATAGTTGGAAAAATTAACGTTACAGTGAAACAGAAACCTTTCGCAGCTCCATTTGTTCTCAGCTCTGAATCTCACTGCTGGGCAGCATGGTGTTCCTGTCTCCGGTAGATTACCCACATCTCTGTTGCTTTCAGTCTGAAACCTTGAATATTTGTACAAGCCAGAAAAACTTGATCATTTTAAATTTGTAATATGTAATATTACAATACAAAATGTAATATATGTGGTACAGAGACATAAAAATACTGCCTTCATAGATAGGTACCTTGGAGGAATTGAAAATATATATATGGCCTTTATCAAGAAATTAAATTCAGGTAAATCTTTTTTTTTTTAAGAGATGGAGTCACTCTGTCACCCAGGCTGGGGTGCAGTGGCATGACCTCAGCTCACTGCAACCTCTGCCGCCCAGGTTCAAGCAATTCTTCTGCCTCAGCCTCCCAAGTAGTTAGGATTACAGGAATGAGCCACAATGCTCGGCTAATTTTTGTATTTTTAGTAGAGACAGGGTTTCACCATGTTGGCCAGGCTGGTCTCAAACTCCTGACCTCAGGTGATCTGCCCACCTCAGCCTCCCAGAGTACTAGGATTACAGGCGTGAGCAACTGAGGCCAGCCATAAACTCAGGTACATTTATACGGGCATATATTCTTTTTGGAAGTAAAATATTTCAGAAATATAGTGTAGTTTCTTAAGGTGAGAGAAATTGTGGACAGACTTCTTGCAGAATGGTATTGTTTTTATTTTGAACTATTTTGATTCATGTTTCCTCTCCCTTGCTTTTTTAGAAATGATTAAAGCAGCAGAAGCTGACAGTGATTGCAACTTCCACCACTTCCTCAACAAACAGTGCAACCAGTACCATCTCTCCAGCACAGAAGGTTATGGTGGCCCCCATAAGTGGCTCAGTTACAACTGGAACCAAAATGGTACTAACTACTGAAGTTGGATCTCCAGCTACAGTAGCATTCCAACAAAACGAGAACTTTCATCAAACCTTTGCTATGTGTGTTAAGCAAGGCCAGTCAGATTCAGGTATACAACTATGATTAAGTAAAAGATTACTTTTGTTCAGGAAAAAGAATTTTCAACCCTTTAGCTACTGAAATGAAACTTTTTTGTAGAAGATTGTTTTTCTTTTGCAGCTGATTGAGCAAACAAGCTAGAATGGTTTATTACAGATAATGTTCATAATATTACATTAGCAAACTCGTCTCTTACGTGATTTCACTTTCAACATTTACGTAGTTCACTTTGAGAGGAGAGGAATGTTTTTATTAAAAATACAAAATGAGCCACATTTCATGCATTGGTGCCCTTTCCTAGAAGTCACTATGTTGCTGGTTATTTTAAATCTGAAGCTTATTAAATGTCTTATACCCCATTAGCCACCAGCACAGCTGCGGCATCTCCTACAACCATTGCCAGCACAGGTCAGACGTTCCAAATTACAGGCAATCCAGTCACTATGGCAGGAAAAGTAATTACCAAACTGCCACTTCCTGCAAACAGCAAGACTGTCACTGTAAGTGTGCCAGCAACACAAGGAGGTAAGGGAAATGTGAAGAGTTTTAATTCACATTTGCCAGATCATACTGTTGGCATTATTTCTCATCTCCGTTTCACTGATTTCAGACCTCGGATCTCACATTCTATGTAGCCCACTATAAAACCCTGCCACACGTAGTTTCTTCTCAGCAATGGAGCACCACGTAATGCTTTCCAATAAAGTGACAGTTTTTAATTATGGCTTCATCTTTTTTTAAGGCACTGTTCAAGTACACCAGAAAGTCCTGGGTATCATTCCATCAAGTATAGGCACCAGTCAGCAAACCTTTACTTCATTCCAGCCCAGTTCAGCAACAGTCACAAGCAGGCCCAATACCTCAGGCTCTGGAGGAACCGCAAGCAATTCACAAGTAAGAATTCTTACAGACTTATTTTGGTTTGATGTGTTGAGCACCACATTGATTTTTAGAATGACTTCTTTCAAGATTAATCCAACTTAGTTTCCTTTGCCTATTACTGAATCTGTGACAGAGTACTGATTTGGAAAAAAATCTGTTATATTTCTGATAAGTGAAAATGATATATGAAGTATTAATTTTTAACAGTTAATGACACATTAGTATGGTTTATTAAGAATAATAATTGCTTTCTAGGATTTTATAAAGAAAACTTATTTTCATAAGACAATGGACAGCACTAGACCACCCAAGGATGTATGCTGTGCAGACTCGCTAGGAAATCAAATTTAAAATGCTGGTCCAGCTGGGCGCAGTGGCTCATGCCTAATATCCCAACACTTTGGGAGGCTGAGGATGGTGGATCACCTGAGGTCAGGAGTTCAAGACCAGCCTTGCCAACATGGTGAAACTGTGTCTCTACTAAAAATACAAAAAATTAGCTGGGCATCATAGTGGGCACCTATAATCCCAGCTACTCGGGAGGCTGATGCAGGAGAATCGCTTGAACCCAGGAGGCAGAGGTTACAGTGAGCTGAGATTGCACCACTGCACTCCAGCCTGGGCAACAGAGTAAGACTCCATCAAAAAAAAAAAAAAAAAGAAAGAAAGAAAGAAAGAAAATTACTTAGAAAAACTGACAGGAGGAAGGATAATGTTCAGAGTTGGGATTTGGGAATGATTTGCAGGAAAGGTGAAATTTTAGGAAGGATGGCCTGAGAAGGACTCACTGAAGATGGAATTTGAATAAAGACCTGAAGGAAATGAGAGAGATGTGCAGTTATCTGAGGAAAGGATCTTTTATGAAAAAGAAACAGCAAATGCAAGGGCCCTGAGGCCCTGAGTGGACCTGGTGACATTGAAGGGGTGGGTAGCCAGTGGGTCTCAGGGCGACCCAAAGAGGACAAGAAGTGGGAGTCAAAAGAGTTATGGTCAGAGAGGTGGAGGGTGGGTGGGTGTGGATTGTGCCTTCAGGTGTGCACAGGTCACACTGGAACTTAACCCTCTTCCTACGCCACACTAGCTTTTCCTAAGATGAGATCCGGCCGGGTGCGGTGGCCCATGCCTGTAATCCCAGCCCTTTGGGAGGCCAAGGTGGGCGGATCACCTGTGGTCCGGAGTTCGAGACCGGCCTGGCCAACATGGTAAAACCCCTTCTCTACTAAAAATACAAAAATTAGCCGGGCGTGGCGGCGCATGCCAGTAATCCCAGCTCTTTGGGAGGCTGAGGCAGGAGAATCACTTGAACCCAGGAGGTGGAGGTTGCAGTGAGCCGAGACCGCACAACTGCACTCCAGCTTGGGCAACAGAGCGAGACTCCATCTCAAAAAAAAAAAGAAAAAAAAGAAAAAAGATGAGATCCACAGAGTCTCGGGGTATAGTCAGAAATTATTAAATTTTTGAATTTCCATTTTGGTCTAAAAATACATTGATATATACATATTGGAGATTATCCAGGTGACTATTATAAAAATCAGTCAGTACTAATCCTTAGACATTTACTGGACTTCTATCTGCCAAATGCCATGCTATGCATGTTTCACTCATGATTTGTAAATGCTCACCACAGCTCTATGAGGGATGCATGATCACTCCTTTTTCTAGATGAGGAAGCTGAGCCTCAATCAGATTAAGTCACTTGCCTGTGCTGTCACACAGATGGAACATTTCTGAGCTAGATTCAAACCGAGGTTCATCTAGCTGCTTCTTTACCACCCTGCCTCCCCCTGAACTGGAGTCTGTGATCCACCAATTAGCAACTCCTGGCACAACGGTAGTCACCCTGAGCCTCAGTGGGCTCATCTTTGACAAAGGATCAGGGTCGCCATGACCCTAGCTACCTTAGAGGCTTGTAATAAGCCCTGAATGAGAAAATGAATGTGGAACCCTTTACAACCAAGGACACTTGTGCAAATGCAGTGTGTTGTTATGTAAGGAGAGGAAGTGGGTCTCCCCAAAGCAGCTCCTCCTCTTGTTCCTGGAAGAGGAGAAACTCTGGTGCAAATAAAGAGTCATGCAGGCCTCTCGATTGAGAGTGATGTCCTAGGTTTATTCTGTTTGCCTCTTGATGGCCCAGGACCTTAGCAGCTGGACAGAGAGAAGAATTTGGGGGGAGTAAATGGGGAGATGGGACCAGGGAAGGAGAAAGGACTCTGGTTTGAGTCAAGCAAGGACTCTAGTTCCAAACTGGACTTTGGAGTGCCTGATAGTATCTTATCAGAGATTTAACACAGATGTGATCATTTCAGAGGTGGGATGGGAAGGACAGGGGTCCAGTGAGCTATTGTTGTGAAGGTGGCCACCAGCCACAGCAGCCATGAGAATATGAGAATCTCGTGCTCCCCACCAGCCCCTTGCCAGACTGGGCTACCTGACTATGCTTCAGTCAGTAGTGGGTGAAGACCCACTGAGGACAATGCCTTCTCCCTTAAACTGGGGCCTTTTCCTTCCTGGCCATTCCTGGGAAAGGAGAGAACAATTAAGTCTGATCATCTATCCCCAGCTGATTATGCCCCAGTAGCGTGGGCTTTAAACCAAATACCACATGTCCATCTGGACACCATGGCAGGCTGGTCACGCAGCTGGCATGCCTGCCGGCTGCCTGCCCGCTGCCTGCCCCTCTCCTGCATTCATTCAACCCTGATTCTGCAGCATTCCAGAGCAGCCCATTGTTTTTTCCCCTGGGATTGTGAGCCCAACTCTGGTTTTCTCATCTCTCCTCTGGATGGTGGTGGAAATGCTAGGCCTCAATCCAAAACTGATATGTATTCAGAAAAAAAAGAAAGAGAAAGAGAAACCAGTCAGGCCTAATTTGAACTGGGGAAATAGCCAGTATAAATTTGGAGGAAAATTCAAACTCCACAGCTGACTTGAAAAATGTCCGCATTGACCGGGCACGGTGGCTCTTGCCTGTAATCTCAGCATTTTGGGAGGCTGAGGCGGGCAGATCATGAGGTCAGGAGATTGAGACCATCCTGGCTAGCATGGTGAAACCCTGTCTCTACTAAAAATACAAAAAAATCAGTTGCGCATGGTAGCGCACACCTCTAGTCCCAGCTACTTGGGAGGTTGAGGCAGGAGAATTGTTTGAACCCAGGAGGCAGAGGTTGCAGTGAGCTGAGATTGTGCCACTGCACTCCAGCCTGGTGACAGAGTGAGACTCTGTCTCAAAAAAAAAAAACAAAAAAAACAACAAAAAAAAAAAAAAAAAGAAAGAAAAGAAAAATGTCAGCATCCAGGGACTGTATCCACCCGGATGATACCCCCTTGGGAGGGGGCAGCATCAGCACCGTGCCTGCAGAGGCGTAGGTGTACTTGTGTTTATGTTGATAGTTTATGCCTGTCTGGAGCATAGGCCAGCTCCGGCCCCACTCCCTGAAGCATCACCAAATTCCAAGCAGTAGTGTCTCCATGAATCTGCTGCTGCTTTTTTTTTTTTTTTTTTTTTTTTTTTTTGAGACAGAGGGAATTTCTCTCTGTTGCCCAGGCTGGAGTGCAGTGATGTGATCTCAACTCACTGCAATTTCTGCCTCCCAGGCTCTAGTGATTCTCCTGCCTCAGCCTCCCAAGTAGCTGGAATTACAGGCATGCACAACCACGCCCAGCTGATTTTTGTATTTTTAGTAGAGATGGGGTTTCACCACATTGGCCAGGCTGGCCTCAAACTCCTGACTTCAGGTGATCTGCCTGCCTTGGCCTCCCAAACTGCTGGGATTACAGGCACGAGCCACCATGCCCAGCTGTGAATCTGCTTCTATGCTGGCTGTGTTTTCCTGGTCACAGCAGCCTCAGGCTCAGTGAAAGTTCACTTGCTGTAATTATTCAGGTTTCATTGGTTCTCCCTTATCCCCCTGCAAAGACCCACTCTCCCTGTAAGTACTGATGGCAGCCTCCAGAGGGTATCTCAAATGTGCTCTTAAACTAGTCCTTTCAGCCACCACGTGGTGTCCTCTGAGCAGGACCGCCTGATCTTCTGGGCACCCCTCGCCCAACATGACCACTGCCTCTAGGCATCACATCCCAGGCTGGACACCAGGGGCCAGAGTTGCTCACTGCTCCCTTCACACTCCACGAAGGCCTTCCTGAAGCAGAGCTGTTCGTATTTCCACAAAATCACCTTCCCCACCTCCCCCCACCAAAAAAGAAAAAAAAAGAAATCACCCTTCCCCGCCTCCCCCACCAAAAAAAAAAAGAAATCACCCTTCCCACCTCCCCCCAACCAAATAAAAAATAAAAAAGAAATCACCCTTCCCAAACAGAAAGAAGGAAATCACCCTTCCCTTTTTCACGTGTGGCTTCCATTCTCCTTATGCCCCTGTTGTGAGTCCCAGAGGCTGAGTGATGGCTGCCACACTGAACTCAAGAGTCCCTCCTCCCCTACATCTCTACATCTCTGAAGCTTCACTTGGATCCAGCTTGTCATACCCAACCCTATTCCATTAAGAGTGGTGTCTCCCAGGAGGCCACTGAGGCAGTAGACCCAGGCAAGTCTGTCCTGTCATGTTGCAAGCAGCTCCTGATGTGGCTTGACCCCAGGGGCTAAACAAGGATACACAGCTTCATCTAGAGTAGAATGAACCCCAATTCAATAGCCTCATGGAGACCGGGGACAGACCAGGCAGCAGAATGGAGGTGCAAAGCCACCTAGGGCTCGAGGACTGGGAAGCGGATTCCCTGGGGAAGACACATGGAGCTAGGGAATGGCAGAAGCTGAGGATCAAGCACCTCATACACCCAGACTCCACATGTGGAAACCGCTGTTCAAACTAACGATACCAGGTTGACTGTGTCAGCCCCTGAAGGAAAGCTGGCATAAATAGAGCCTGGAAAACCAGGCTTATCTTTGCCCAGTAGGCAAGGTAAATATTTAGTCCCAGCCCTGGAATCGTGCCTGGTAGTTCCATTCTTTGCTATCAGTTTTCCTTTTATTCACTCATGCTGCAAACATTTGCCACCTGCCCTCCCTCTATGTGGCCAACCTTGGCCTCGGCACTTCGACGCTCTGATGGCTAAGACGTGATCCCCTATTCTTTTCCTCAGGGAGTCTTGCTGAGGGAACAGACAGGGGGCAGAGATCAGGTCAGGCCTCACAGGCTGGGTCTTGGCTGGCACATAGACTTCACAAGAGGAAGCAAGACTGCAGGGAGCAGCCAGGGAGAGCGCTCCAGGGCTAGGGTCAGCACCCATCCCAGCCTCCCTGACTGGCCTGGCGATTTCTGCACCCATGTTTCCCTGTAAGCGTGGACGTAGAAACACAGAACAAGAAACACTTTGAGGCCAGCAGCACTCAGTATAAGGGAAGCAGCAAGGACTGCTGGGTTTGCAGATCTGGGTTCAATTCCCCATTTCGTCATTCATTCACTGGCAAGGGACAAGTTGCTTTACCTCTCAAGTTTCTTCAGAAAAGCAGTAGAGTGTAGCACTTGTAAGTGGGCGGACTCATGTATCAGACTTTCTGGGTTCAAATCTCAGCTCTATCTGTTTTTTTGGGGTTTTGTTTTTGTTTTTGAGATGGGGTCCTGCTTTGTCGCCCAGGCTGGAGTACATTGGCACGATCTCAGTTCACTGCAACCTCCACCTCCCAGGTTTAAGCAATTCTCCTGCCTCAGCCCCCTGAGTAGCTGGGACTACAGGCACACGCCATCATGCCTGGCTAATTTTTGTATTTTTAGTAGAGACAGGGTTTCGCCATGTGGCTAGGCTGGTCTCACTCCTGACCTCAGGTGATCTGCCCGCCTCGGCCTCCTAAAGTGCCAGGATTACAGGCGTGAGCCACCGTGCCCAGCGGTAGTCATCTAACTTTCTAAGAACACATTGTGGCCTAAAGCTCAATGCTCTCTTTGTTGTTCTCCATTACTACAAAAGGTTTAACTAATTTTTAAACATACATTACATGCTGAATTATACTTAAATAGAACATGCTCATTGTAGGAAATGCAAAAAATATGAAATGGAAACCAACTACAATTCTACTATGCTAATTGGTTATTTTTCAACGATAAAAGCTGATCCAGTTGGTTATTTAGAGGAAGAGAATTTAAGTATCTCAATGACCCAGGCACAGTTTTTGCATGGTACTTTACTTAATTCTCCAATACGTAGTGTTCTATCACATGAAAATTCATAATGAAAATTTCCAATTGCCCTATATTAACATTTTTAGTTTTTTACAATCCCCCAAATCAGACCACTTAACACTTTTGATTATCCATTCCTGTTTTGATTTTGTTCTTTAATTATGATTATACTGTATATATAATTTTATACACAGACAAGCTTGCCCTTGAACATATTTCTTCTTCTGATTGTTTTTTGTTTTTGTTTTTTTTCTATTTTTATTTTTTACTCTGGGAAACATTTCTAATTCAACATACTTTATAAAATCATATCTCACATTGCCTTTTAGGGGACTAAAGATTGTTATCTGTTGTTGTACCAAAACACGGGAGAGCAAAAAGGGATTTGTCTATTTTAATGCCATGATTCATAAAAGGAAATGAAGGGGGGAAGTAAGCTGGCTGAAATTAATAAAATTTCCTATGATTTGATGTATATGGAGGAAAGAGTAAGACCGTGATTGTGTTATTGCAATTACTGATCCCCCAAAGACTCCTGAACACTAAAACTTTTCTAATAAAAAAATTACACATTTTTCTAAACAGATCTAATAGAGAAATACTTCCAACTACCAGATATGAATAAATATAATTCACAGTAACTAAGAATGCTTTTTTCTGCAGATGAAGTATATTTGTGCCCAACACTATTTATATGTGAGAGCCTATCATTCTCCAAAAATATGCACGAATTCACAGGAATATTGTTGCAGAATATGTGAGAACAACCTTGGATACAGCTATCTGGGTGTCTTTATTAAATATAAACATTCTATTTTTAAGCAAATGGAGAATGGGGAAAATTAATAGGATTATATATATGGCAGATAATGTATGCAGAAGAGCAGAACTCAGAACCAGGCACTTAAAAGTGTACTTGCAGAATCTTACCTAATAATTTTACCTAAGTTAAAACTTAAAAGGCACTGCAGTTGGCCCTCTGTGGCCAAAGGTTCTGCATCCTTAGATTCAGTCAACCTCAAATTGAAAATACAGTATTCTCAAGATGCAGAACCCTTGGATATGGAATGCCAAGTTTTCATATCAGCAGGTTCCACAGGGCTGACTGCAGGATTTGGGCATCCACAGATTTTGCTATCTGCAGAGGGCTCAGGAAGCAATCCCTGAGAATACTGAGGGATGGCTATATTAGAAAACACAGGTGGTATTTATTAAACATGCACAGAATACATCTGGCAGGATGAAAAAATAGCAGTAATGATTGGCTCTGGAGAAAGGAGGTCAGATTGGAGATCATGAAGGAGAGAGATTCATTTTTCACAGCATACCTTTTTATACTATTTAAACTTTTAAGGTATGTATGTTTTTAAAACTTAAGAAAAGCAGAGTTGAGTAACAAAATAAATAAGGTGACATTGAATAAATAAGGTGACATTGAATTATAACCTAATAAATAACCAGTTATAACCCAATGAATATAAAATAAATATCCATGAATATATACTCATAGAAATAAATGTCTGAAAAAATAAACGAATAAACAAATCTCCTGTGCAGAAAAAATCCAAATAATTTATGTAGATATCGCCCCTTCAAGAAGGTAGAACATAACTCCCCACCCACTAAGTGTGGCTGTTTACAGTGACTTACAGTATTGGGGGTTTGAGGAGATGGGGGAGGATGTAGGGAAACCTGACAAACACTGCCTCACCCAGAGGACCAAGGTTAACATCATCAGTGATAAGTCACGACGACAGCATGCACTCATGATAAGATGAGAACTACACATCACCTCTGTGGTCTTCCTCCCCAAAATGCAAAAACCTAGGCTAACCATGAGAAAAACCCATAAGGAGGGCTTTCTACAACATACCTAACCAGTACTCCTCCAAACTGTCAAGGCCATCAGAAACAAGGAAAGTCTGAGAAACCGACAGTCTAGAGGAAAACATGATGACTAAATATCATGTGGTACAGGATCATGAGGCAGAAAAAGGACATCAGGTGAAAACTAAGGAAATCTGAGTAAAGTATGGACTTGAGTTCATAACAGTGTGCCAACACTGGCCCATTAGTTGTAACAAATATCCCACACTAATCTAAGACGTTAATAACTGGGGCAACCAAGTACAGGATATACGGAAACCCTCTACTATCTTTGCAACTTTTATATAAATCTAAAATTATTCTAAAATTTAAACTTTTATTTTTTAAAAAAGGCAAAAAGTTCAAAAAATATTATTTCTTAAAAGCTGGAATGCCAAAAAAGTTTAAAAAGATACTTGAATTAAAGAAACAAACTAACATTTTGGGGAATATTAGTAATGACCCAAGGCAGAAATAAAACACTAAAATGTGTAGCATCCCTAATTTATGTGGGCATGAACAAGGTTCTCTTGGGAAAATGAAATATGGAGAACTAAAGTAAAATATACACACAGCCAAACACTGCACAACGTTTCAGTCCACGAGGAACCACATACATGACGGTGATCCCATAAGATTTTATGTAGTACCTTTTTAAATGTTTAGATATGGTTAGATACACAAATAGCTACCGTTGTGCTACAGCTGATCACGGGATTCAGTACAGTCACAGGACATACAGGTTTGCAGCCTAGCAGCAATAGGCTGTGCCGTATAACCTAGGTGTATAGGAAACCATACCATCTAGGTTTGTATAAGTGTATTCTATGATGTTCACACAATTGGGACATCACCAAATGACACATTTTTCAGAATGTATCCCCATCATTAAACAATGCATGACTGTACTTGAAAATTTTAATCTATTTTTGGCCGGACACGGTGGCTCAAGCCTGTAATCCCAGCACTTTGGGAGGCCAAGGCGGATGGATCACAAGGTCAGGAGATCGAGACCATCCTGGCTAACACAGTGAAACCCCGTTTCTACTAAAAATACAAAAATTTAGCCGGGCGTGGTGGCGGTGGGCACCTGTAGTCCCAGTTTCTCGGGAGGCTGAGGCAGGAGAATGGCATGAACCTGGGAGGCGGAGGTTGCAGTGAGCCAAGATTGTGCCACTGCGCTCCAGCCTGGGTGACAGAGCGAGACTCCATCTCTAAAAAAAAAAAAAAAAAAAAAGAAAAGACAATTTTAATCTATTTTTAAATTTTGCAGTGATTTCATACCAACAGTTTAGCTCAGACTTAACAAAAATAAAATGAGAAAATGCCCCTCTTGCCCTTAGCTGTTGCCAGAAAGGATTTGTTACTGCCCCGAGCCTTATCGGTCAGGTCTTCAGTTATGTCCATGTGTCGGTGGATTTCTTCATGCATTTCTTCCAGAATTTTGCAGAGTTCTGCTTCCCAATAATCTTTGTCTAGACAGTCAGTTAATTCTGCAAGCTGGACCTTTGTGCTGTAGTACCAAATTTTATTTTCATTTTCATTTTCTGTATCTTCTTGTCTTTAAAAATGGGGGGAAATACATTATATGTTAGACATAATGCCACTTATCTGACAGCTGCATTTACCCTGTGAAAAGTTAAAACAAAGCTTATGCACTAAAACTCAATATATGTGCTCACAAGAGATCCCTGCAGGTCTTACTCAAACTTGATTTACTCTGAGAAAGGACATCTAAAAAACTTGATACGGAGAAAGATGACCTCAAAATTCAGAACCACCTGAGAGTACTTTGTGGAAGCCAGTTTCAGCTACATCTCAATCAACTTTAAGATCATCAGTGTAACAATATGATGAGCCGAATGTATTTAGAATTATTTTATTTTAATTATTTATTGAGACGGAGTTTTGCTTTTGTCACCCAGGCTGAAGTGCAGTGGCACGATCTCGGCTCACTGCAACCTCCGCCTCCCGGGTTCAAGCGATTCTCCTGCCTCAGCCTCCAGAGTAGCTGGGACTACAGGCATGTGCCACCATGCCCAGCTAATTTTTGTATTTTTAGTAGAGATGGAGTTTCACCATGTTGGCCAAAATGTTCTCTATCTCCTGACCTTGTGATCTGCCTACCTCGGCCTCCTAAAGTGCTGGGATTACAGGCATGAGCCACTGCACCCGGACTAGAATTATTTTAGAATAAAATAAATGTATTTTAGAGACAGGGTCTCACTTTGTCACCCAGGCTAGAGTGCAGTGGCACCATCATGGCTCACTGCGTACTCAGACTCCTAAGTTCAAGCAATTCTCCGGCCTTAGCCTCCCAAGTAGCTAGGACTACAGACATGTGCCACCATGCCTGGCTAGTTTTATAATAATATTTTGGAATAAATGACTGTAATGCGCGTCCTGCCTGCCACCCTAACTGGCGCCCATTTTGCAGGTCAGTTGCTCTCCCCTGAAGGAAGAGTATTCTCGGATTTCACCTCGGAGAAGGAAGAATTCAGGCTGCCAGAACTGGACTAGCGCTTCTGAAGATCCCAAGGCCAGGTCCTGTGACTTCCTTGGGAAGCTCTGCCACGCCCCCACCCCACCCCACGCCACCACAGCAGGCCGCTGGAGTCCTGGGACCACCCTGGTCTGCGGCCCAAATCCTTCCTCACTAAGGGGAGGGGAGGGGAGGGGTGTTCCGGCCTGGCGGGGTGGGAAGGGGCGCTTGGGCGGGATTGTGGCATAAGGTTGCCCTGGTAACATGGAACAGATCTGGACCCAAGCCTAATAAAGGTGGCATAAATAAAGGTGTCATAAAGACAGGGCGTGGCACACGCTTGTAAGGGGCATGAGCATCTCAGGGCTGCCAGAATGGCTTTTGCTGAGTGCATAGCCCTAGCGTGTGTCATGTCTTGGCTGCGTTTCTGGGGCCCATGGCCCCTCCTTACGTGGCAACTATTGTCTTTACTAGTCAAGGAGGCTCAGCCTCTGGTGTGGGTCAAGGACCCGCTCCAGCTGACCTCTAACCCCCTGGGGCCACCTGAGCCCTGGTCTTCCCGCTCCTCCAATCTCCCATGGAAATCTCCCCATACACCTGCTCCCCCAGCAGCTGCGGGGGACTTTGATTACCTGGGGCCCTCTGCTTCTTCGCAGATGACAGCCCTGCCTCAGGAATCAACTGAAAATATGGCTCCATTCCTGAGGGAATTGGATTCAGCTGGAGAGCTGCCCCTGGGGCCAGAGCCGTTCTTGGCTGCACATCAGGATTTAAATAAGTGGACTCCAGAAGAAAGGCTCCCAAAGGTGGCTCCGCTTCTGGACCGGGATCAGAACCAGGCCCTAGTTCAGCTTCCTCGCCTCAAGTGGGTTCAAACTGCAGATATAGATCGGGCTGCAGGTCGTCAGGCAGATGAAATACTTGTTCCACTAGACAGTAAGGTTTCAAGACCAACCAAATTTGTTGTTTCGCCCAAGAACCTGAAGAAAGATCTAGCTGAACGTTGGAGCCTTGCTGAGATTGTTGGGATTCCACACCAATTATCCAAACCTCAGCGTCAGAAACAGACTTTGCCGGATGATTATTTGAGTATGGACACACTGTATCCCGGCAGCCTGCCTCCAGAACTCCAGGTGAACGCAGATGAGCCTCCAGGGCCTCCTGAGCAATTTGGACTTTCTCAATTCCATCTAGAGCCCAAAAGTCAAAATCCAGAGACCCTTGAAGACATCCAGTCCTCTTCACTCCAGGAAGAAGCCCCAGCGCAGCTTCTACAGCTCCCTCAGGAGGTAGAACCTTCAACCCAGCAGGAGGCCCCAGCTCTGCCTCCAGAGTCCTCTATGGAGAGTCTAGCTCAGACTGCACTGAATCATGAAGTGACAGTTCAACCTCCAGGTGAGGATCAAGCTCATTATAATTTGCCGAAGATTACAGTCAAACCTGCAGATGTGGAGGTTACCATGACTTCAGAGCCTAAAAATGAGACAGAATCTACCCAAGCCCAGCAGGAGGCCCCAATTCAGCCTCCAGAGGAGGCGGAACCTTCTTTTACAGCCCTGATGACTACAGCTCCTCCTCCAGAACACCCTGAGGTGACACTTCCACCTTCAGACAAGGGTCAGGCTCAGCATTCACACCTGACTGAAGCCACAGTTCAACCTCTGGACCTGGAGCTTAGCATAACTACAGAGCCTACTACAGAGGTTAAACCGTCTCCAACCACGGAGGAAACCTCAGCTCAGCCTCCAGACCCGAGGCTTGCCATAACTCCAGAACCCACTACAGAGATTGGACATTCCACAGCCCTGGAGAACACTAGAGCTCCTCATCCAGACCAGGTTCAGACTCTGCATCGAAGCCTGACTGAAGTCACAGGTCCACCTACAAAGTTAGAATCTTCGCAGGATTCATTGGTGCAGTCTGAAACTGCACCAGAGGAACAGAAGGCCTCCACAAGCACCAACATATGTGAGCTCTGCACCTGCGGAGATGAGACTCTGTCATGTGTTGGTCTCAGCCCAAAGCAGAGGCTCCGCCAAGTGCCTGTGCCAGAGCCCGACACCTACAATGGCATCTTCACCACCTTGTAAGAATCACCTTTCCTCAATCATCCTCTGTGTCTTGCCTGACATGGCAGCCTTTTCCTGGAGGCCTTCCTGGGCCTTCTTTATCTCCCCAAGCCATACTGACAGCTGACTTTCTGCTTTCACCTTTGCTTGTCAATTCTCCCTTCTCCTCATTCTCCTTTAATGTTAGACCCATTCTCCAGTCTTTTACTTTTTCTCCAGTCTTTTACTCTTACTCATTCTTATTTACCCCATCACATCATTCCTTAACCGCTGCTCTGCTCCTATTTTCGCTTCACCCTCTTTTTTTTTTTTTTTTTTTTTTTTTTTGAGACAGAGTTTTGCTCTTGTTGCACAGGCAGGAGTGCAATGGCACGGTCTTGGCTCACCGCAACCTCCATCTCCCGGATTCAAGTGATTCTCCTGCCTCAGCCTCCTGAGTTGCTGAGATTACAGGCATGCGCCACCACACCTGGCTGATTTTTTGTGTTTTTAGTAGAGACGGGGTTTCTCCATGTTGGTCAGGCTGGTCTTGAACTCCTGACCTCTGGCGATCCACCCACCCTAGCCTCCCAAAGTGCTGGGATTACAGGCGTGAGCTACCACACCTGGCCTGCTTCACCCTCTTTACAGCAGCCTGTCACTCTCCCGATCTCAGTGATGATGCTCTAAGTGGTTAAGAGTTGATACTGGAGCCAGGCTGCCTGGGTTTGAACCCAGGTCTGTTTATTAGCGTGGTGATCCAGAGCAAGTTATTCTGCTCTGTGACTCAGTTTCCTCCTTTTAAACTGGGGATTATGCTAGTTACCATTTCATAGGATTGTTGTGAAATTTAGGTGAGTGAATATATGAAACACTTCATCAGTGCCTAGCATATGTAGGAGTGTTGGCTGTTAACATGATTACTCTGTCCTTTAGTGATGTCCAGAACTCATCTTTGTCCCTGGCTTTTTATATGTAGCACTCATTTTGTGTCAAACCCAGGACCAAGTACGCTATTGTCTGCAGAACATGAAAATGATAGGAGGGAAGAAAGAGAACAGGCATAAAAAGGGCAGTGTATATAATTAATTCCTAAAAGATAATGCATACCATCGGTGCTAGAATTTACCAGAATCTGTGGTCCTTGAGGTGTGGAGATCAGGGAAAGCTACATGGATAAGCTAAAAGTTTATTTGGATCTTAAAGAGTACACAATGAGGTATGGAAAGCCATTGAAAGTTTCCAAGCAAGAGAGATTAAATGATTAAAACAGGAAGATTATTTTATTTTATTTTATTTTTTTGCTTTATGTTCAAGTATAGACATGCAAAGGATTATTTTAGAATCCATATGTAGAGTGCCCAAAAGGAAAAGCTTATTTCAGGGAGACAAAATAGAAAGGTCTAGCAAAATGTAGGAGTAAAGTGTGAAGGGGCTAAATCAGATCAGTTGTAATAAGAGTGGAAAGAAAAAGCCTAGGATGTTTCAACAGAGGGCAAAGCTTTGGTGTTACCTGGGATAGGGTTTCTTTCTACTTATTTATCGATAAAGATAAGCTTATGCCCATTTTTCTGTTGAATTATGTACCATTTTTGTGTTGATTTGTAGGAGTTTGTTTAGACACATAAGTGCTTTTGGATAAAATACTTACATTCAAAGTAATTAACTGGCATCGTCTGTCCAAGAAAATGGGATGGATAGGAAGTTAAGCTTCCGGGAGATGCCTCATCATTTGTGCCAGTGGCCCCGCATTATTTCTTGATGAATTGTGCAAACTGGGAAGCTGATAGCTCTGGAAATGAGAAAGCAGGTGTTATTTTCTGTTTCCGAATATCCCCGACAAGGTTGCCATGATTCTTTTATTTATCCTGTTCATTCTTTGCCTGCCTATTCAAGGATATAAACTGTCTTTCTTCACAGAAATTTCCAAGGAAACTATATTTCATACATTGATGGAAATGTATGGAAAGCATACAGTTGGACCGAGAAACTGTGAGTATATTCTCTGCAAGTATGACAAAAAACTAACTGCATTGTAAGATCCTTCTTGGTCCAGAATTTTGAGGTCCATACCTCTGAGAAAAGATATTTCCCCTCCATACCCCAAATCAACCTCTGTGGATTGCAATCCTATGGTTATTTTAAAATTAAATTTGGTAGGCTCTCTCTAAAATAAGAAGCAATTTAAATTTATTTTTTATCATACAAATAATACATGGTTATATTCTTTTTTTTCTCTTTTTTTTTTTTTTTTTTTCAGAGACAGGGTCTTACTTTGTCCCCTGGGCTGGAGTGCAGTGGCATAATCACATCTCGCTGCAGCCTTCACCTCCCAGGCACAAGTGATCCTCCCATCTCAGCCTCCCAAGCAGCTGGGACCACAGGTGCATGCCACCGCGCCCACCTAATTTTGTATTTTTTGTAGAGACGGGGTCTTCCTATGCTGCTTAGGCTGGTCTTGAGCTCCTGGGCTCAAGTGATCCTCCCACCTTGGCCTCCTAAAGTCCTCATATTATAGGCATGAGCCACCACCCCCAGCCCATGATTCTATTTTTAATGTATAAAACTGCAATAACAGGTATAACAAAAACCCTCCTTGTGCCCTACTCCCTCATCCCTGAGGTAATGCTACTGTGTGTTTAGTATACATGCTTCCAGACTTTTCCCCATTTACCTACATACATATTTACATAAAGCAAAATAGATTTGTTGTGTGGTTTTTAAAATCTTTTTTCTTTTCATAAAGGGTAACATCTTGCAACTTGATTCTTTCACTTCATGGTATCACTTATATGATATTCTTTCACTTCATAATTTCTTTCCTTCCTAGGACTTAGAGGGTCACCCCATTCATTTTAAACTCCTGCATAATCCATAGTATGGATGCATCATAGTTTATTTAATAATTTCCCCATTGATGAATGTTTAGCTTATGCTTAGTGGGCAAGTACTCCTGTAGCATAGATATCTAGAAATGGAAGAGTTGGGGTGAAGACTATGTAGATATAAAATTTTAATTGTCCTCAAAAATGTTGTGCCAACTGACTCTATCGTCAGCAGAATGTGACAGCATTCATTTCCCCACACCTTTTCAGTGTTGGGTATTCACCAAATTTTTGTTGAAGTTATGGATGAGTAAAAGGGAATCCATCCAAATTTGAATTTTTCTGATCACTCATGAATTTAATTAAATATCTTTATATGTTTATTGAACATTTGTGTTTCTCCTCTGAGTTTTCTGTCCTTTGTTCATTTTCCTGTTGAATTGTTTTATCGTTTTCTTCCTGATTTATAGAAGGAATTAGTTGAGACACATAAATGATTTTGGAAAAAATGCTTACATTCAAAGTAACATTTTTCACAACAGTTTGTGTCACATCATTAGTTTGACTTATATAGACAAGACATACATGAGTTGTAAATTAAAAATCAAACACATGCTAGGTGCAGTGGCTCACAGCTGTAACCCCAGCACCTCGGGAGGTCGAGGCAGGTGGATCACCTGAAGTCGGGAGTTTGAGACCAGCCTGGCCAATATGGTGAAACCCCATCTCTACTGAAAATACAAAAATTAGCCAGGCATGGTGGTGGGTGCCTATAATCCCATCTACTTGGGAAGCTGAGGCAGGAGAATTGCTTTATTTATTTTTTGAGACGGAATTTTGTTCTTGTTGCCCAGGCTGGAGTTCAATGGTGGGATCTTGGCTCAATGCAAGTTCCACCTCCCGGGTTCAAGGGATTCTCCTGCCTCAGCCTCCTGGGTAGCTGGAATTACAGGTGCCCGCCACCATGCGCAGCTAATTTTTCTATTTTTAGTAGAGACAGAGTTTCACCATGTTGGACAGGCTGGTCTCGAACTCATGACCTCAGGTGATTCATGTGCCTTGGCTTTCCAGAATGCTGGGATTACAGGCATGAGCCACCACGCCAGGCCAGGACTACATTTTAAAAGCAAGAAAATCATTACAAAAGTCAGGGTAGTGGTTACCTATTAGAGTTACAGAGAGGAATATGATTGGAAAGGGGCACACTGGGGCTTCTGGGATGCTAGCAATAATCTTTTGTAACAATGTTTACATGGGTATCTGCTTTATAATTATTAAACTGAATATTTGGCCAGGTGAGGTGGCTCATGTCTGCAATCCCAACACTTTGGGAGGCAGAGACAGGAGGATCACTTGAGCCAGGAGTCTGAGACCAGTGTGGGTAACAGCATGAGACCCTGTCTCAGAAATTAAATTAAATTAAATTAAATTAAATATAAACATTTATGTCATGTGCACGTTATGCACATTGTAGTTCTCAAATTTTTTTGATGGGGGAAAAAAGTGGAATGGCTTCACTTGCAGCCCTGACATGGTCCCATGTGGGGCTTTTGTAATAAGGTTTGGGAAAGAGAGGAGGAAATGGAGGTTCTGCTGATCTTGGTGCCACCCAGAGTTGGATTCTGAAAGGTATATTATGATCTAGAGAGGAGTCACTAAAGATACAATTTGGTGGGAAGAGTGGAGCGGTGTGCTCGTGTGTGTGTGCTTGCACGTGTGTGTGTGCTTGCACGTGTGTGTGCTTGTTTGTGTGCTTGCTTGTGTGTGTGCATGTGTGCGTGTGCTTGCATGTGTGTGTGCTTGCAAGTGTGTGTGCGTGCTTGCAAGTGTGTGTGTGTTCTTGCCTGTGTGTGTGTGCTTGTGTGTGTGTGCACTTTCCTGTGTGTGTGCACTTGCCTGTGTGTGTGTGCTTGCATGTGTGTGTGTGCTTGCCTGTGTGTGTGCTTTTGTGTGTGTGTGTTTGCATATGTGTGTGTGCGCTTGTGTGTGTGTGTGTGTGTGCTTGCATATGTGTGTGTGCTTGCCTGTGTGTGTGTGGTGGTGGTGGTGGAGAGGGATGGACAGAAAAAGGAAAATGGAAGGAAAGGTTTGAACGAAAGCAGAGCAGATCCCACCATCTTGAAATGACCATGACCCAACTTTCCTCCACATGCAGGAGATAGTCCTGTGTAGCAAATAGTTGTAGTTTGCATTTTAACCTAGAAATAACTTTTTCATTTTCCAGAATTCTCAGTGAAAATTATTTGACTGAATTACATAAGGATTCATTTGAAGGCCTGCTATCCCTCCAGTATTTGTAAGTTAGTTAATCATATTTTTGAGTTTTTAGTCATATTATCTTTAAAATGAATAAGAGGTTCAAATTAGATAATCTCTAAGATTTCTTCCAGCAATAAAATTCTGCAATTCTGTAAGTTTGTATAGGGTCTCAGCCCATCTCTAGCATTAGCTACATCCTATGCATTTTCAGTTTTTAAATTGTATAGACAAAATACAGACAGAAAAAATTTCACATGGTAAGAAGATCTGAGCAGTGACTGACACCCATATGAGCCTTGTTTTCTAAGGGTTTACATACCATCTTCTTCTATTCGATCTACCGCCAGTAGACCAAATCTAACCTAAGGTCTATTTTTTAATAGCCTATTAAGAATGGTTTTTGCATTTCTAAAGGACTGTGAAAGAAAAAAGAAAGAGAAATATGCGAGAGAGATCATATGTGGCCCACAAAGCCTTAAAATATTTACTGTCTGACCTTCACAAAAAAAGATTTGAAAAAGTAGGTTTAGTAGGATGAAAGGAATTAAAGTTAACTTCAGATTGTTGCCTAAAGGAGAAGAAAATATAGACCACCTACATTCATTTGAACATCATTAATCCAGAATTTTTTGGTAATTTAATCGGAATTAAATTAACATTTAAATATTTGAAATCAGTTGAATTATAGAAATAATATTATCAAGAATATTAAGCTACCAAGAGAATAGACTAGTATTAAGGATTTCATTTCAGGAATTGTTATATTAAAACAGATGTTTAAAATGGTGGTTAAGTGGTAGAGCTAGAAATGTTTACAGTAAGAAGCATATCAGAAATGCCCCTAACTCTTCACTAATTACACAGTAACTATCTCCCCAGCCCTGTTACCAAGAAAGGGATACCTGCATAGTATTTCTGTCTGTTTAGAGACAAGAAGATACTATGTTCAATTGCTATGAAAGCTTGATTCTTATCCTCTGTCCATAGAGATGTGTATGTCATTAATCCTTATTAGTGATGCTCTTTTGCAGACAGATTCTTTCAAATGTGAAAGGCTTAAGGAAAGTGGGTGTAAAGACCCTCAAGTGGATGCCAAAGTGCTGCAGAGGCCATGAAGTAATAAAACTACATTTGCTTTAAAATAATCATTTTCCTACTACTCACTCCCCCAGCTATTCATTCATTTATTTATTTATTTTGAGACGGAGTCTTGCTCTGTCACCCAGGCTGGAGTGCTGTGGTGCGATCTCGGCTCACCGCAAGCTCTGCCTCCCTGGTTCACTCCATTCTCCTGCCTCAGCCTCCCGAGTAGCTGGAACTACAGGCACACGTCGCCACGCCCAGCTAATTTATTGTATTTTTAGTAGAGACGGGGTTTCACCTTGTTAGCCAGGATGGTCTCGATATCCTGATCTTGTAATCCACCCGCCTCAGCCTCCCAAAGTGCTGGGATTACAGGCATGAGCCACTGCGCCCGGCCAGCTATTCATTTGTTTTACAAATATTTTAATTTACTTTATTTCCATGTGTCAGTTTTAAACATGGTGGGCAATGCAGATGATCAAGACCTAGTCCATGCTTTCAAGGAGTTTATGCTCAGAAAAAATGGGATGAAAAATAACTACATTAATAAGAAGAAATGGATGTAGGCACTAGGAGGGATAAATTGTTTCTGAAGCATAGAAGAGGGGAAAATGACTTCAGTTTGGACCCAGGAAGATGTTACTAGAACAATCCCATTTGAATAGGACTTTGAAGGGCCATTGTGTAGCATCGGACAGACATCTTGGGGACAATATTCTAAACTTGCAAAGGGGAAATGGGAGAAGGGCAAAACACAGGAAAGTCTTCGAGGAATGCCATGAGTACCTGTAGATTACAAGGAGGGAGGGTAGGAAATTGGAGCCAGATCTTCTAGGGCTTTGAATGCCAAGCTGAGGAGCCATCATGGGGAGCCATGTTATCACAGCAGTGCTGTAAGATGGATCTGCATCACAATCATTGAGAGGGCACATTAGAACTCAGTTCTGGACTCCGCCCTCATAGTTATTGATTCAGTTGGTCTAGAGTGGGACCAAGAATTTGCATCCTCAATAATTTCCCAGGAGATGCTGGTCTTTGCAAGCCACTTCTGGAGAGTTTATATGATGACTGTGTGGAGGATAGTTTAGGAAGAGAGAGACTAGAGATGGAGACATCAGCCAGACAACGTTACACCATCCAGGTAAAGAGGGAGGGAAAAGCCCCATCTCTGTATAACTGAAGAAATTGCTTTCATGAAATATTAAAGCAATATAAAACCAAAAATGAATTTCTATTAATATGATAGAAATTAATTGTATTAATATGATTTGAATATTAGTTCAAAGTTATGTATTAAGTAAAGGGGTAACTTCCTTTCAAATGCTGTTGAAAGGATGTCTTTTATTTCTTCTGATACTGAACTGGCTTAGGAAAACAAAGCTAAACTAGGAAGATGTATAAATGTGAGGCTATTCGTTTTAATATTAGAAACTATACATAGAGATAAAAGCTTTGAGCTCATAATCTAGGATTTGATGAGACTACAAAAGGGCATCTAATCAAGTCTACTGCTCTCAGGAAAAATTAATTCCAAAGTCTATTAAGTTGTATATGTTATTTATTAAAAGTATGAAGGTAAGACTCTAGGAGAGGTACAGGCAGGGTTAGGGGCTCTGGAAAGTTCAAATACAGGTCCAAATGTTTAGAGTCGAGATGAAAAATGTGTATTCAATATTATTCTAAACTCTTGCTATTATTCATACCAGTCAACACTGATAACTTATCAAGGCAATATTTTCGTTTTATTTTTCCTAGAGATTTATCCTGCAATAAAATACGATATATTGAAAGACATACATTTGAATCACTACCATTTTTGCAGTATATGTAAGTTACAAATATAACTTTATTACATTTGGAATTTTTATAAAACTTAATTATAAACCTCTTTGCTATTCATTTTGAAATATGATTAAAATTTGACCAGTAGAAAGGTACAAAAATTATATAGCAAGTCCTTTTTGTCTCTAGCAAAGATTAGTGTGAGAATTATTACACAGATCGTAGTGAATCATCAGAGAGCAGTGGTTCTCAACTGGTGTGATTTTGTACTCAGGTGACATTTGGTAATGTCCAGACACACTTTTGCTTGACAAAACTGTGGTTGTGCTCCTGGCGTCTGGTGGGCAGAGGCCAGAGATGCTGCTAAACATCCTGCAAAGTATAAGACAAACCCCCACGGCAAAGAGTTATATAGTCCAAAATGTCGATGGTACTGAAGTTGTGAAATCCTGTTCTAGAGAAATGAAGATCACTTAACACAGGTATTTACTGAGCGCTCACTGTTTTGTAGCTAATGCACCCCATGTGCAATGTGAAAGTATAAACCATAAGCCAGTATCTTCCACAGTGAGATTGCCTTAGTGCACAGAGAAAGGATTGAGGTGATGTTCCATCCTATGTAAATTAGACTCACAGCAAATGATAAATGTTCTGAAATAATTTTTTTTCCTTTGGCTTATGTCTTTTTTTGTAGAAATCTGGGCTGCAATTTAATTACAGAACTGAGCCTTGGAACATTTCAGGCGTGGCACGGAATGCAGTTTTTACACAACTTGTAAGTGAAATAGAAGATGAATACGTGTAAACAACTATTTTGTATAAAAACTCATACAATTATTGCTTAGCTGGGTATAAGCCCATTATGAACTCTGAAAAGTGTGTCTTAAGATCCATTCGTTTTTCTGAAATGGGGAAACTAAGGTACAAAGCGGCCAAGAGACTTACACAGCTTATATATGACCTGCTCTGCTTGTCCTAGTTCTGACCTATGGCATGGGCAAGAAAAGGCATCAAACCAGTGACCCTCAAATTAGCCTTGTTGCTGGGCGGGTGGCTCAGGCCTGTAATCTCAGAACTTTAGGAGCTGAGCGGGGTAGATCACCTGAGGTCAGGAGTTCAACACCAGCTTGGCCAACATAGTGAATCCCCATCCCTACTGAAAATACAAAAAAATTAGCTGGGCGTAGTGATGCAGTTTTTTGCTCCCTGGAGGACTTTGTGTTAAGCTTTCTCCCTTGCAGCTAAATGTTGCAGACATTTAAGCAGTTTGAAACTCTGCATATGAGCAGGAATCAAAGTTAAATCCAAAGTGTAGGGCTGGGTGTAGTGGCTCATGCCTATAATCCCAGCACCTTGGGAGGATCACTTGAGGTCAGGAGTTTGAGACCAGCCTGGCCAACATGGCGAAACCCCGTCTCTACTAACGATACAAAAATTAGCAGGTCGTGGTGGCAGGCGCCTGTGATCCCAGCTATCGGGAGGCTGAGGGTCGAGAATGGCTTGAACTCCGGAGGTGGAAGTTGCAGTGAGCCGAGATTGTGCCACTGCACTCCAACCTCCCCTCCAGGCTGGTCTCGAACTCCTGTGACCTCAGGTGATCTGCCCACCTTAGCCTCCCAAAGTGCTGGGGTTACAGGCGTGAGCCACCATGCCTGGCCAAAATGGTGTTTATGTTAAGCTATTGTGCAAAAAAAAAATTTGTAAAGAAAATACGTCGCTCTATTTTAATTCCATATACTTTCCTGACTACTCTTCTACCATAAGTGCAAAAATTCTATGATTTCTCTGTATAACATACCCAGCAAATCAGAGTGGGTATATTCAATGGCCTGAAGGGGACTTTAGACTCAAGGTGAAGATTCTCCTCTACATCTGACTTTAGAAAATACTTTCCACGTTTCTTGTGGTTCAGAAATCTAGTTTCATACAGTTCATTTAGAGGTAGAGGGAGGTGTTCAGGATGTGTCTGGATTAGAGCAGCAGTTTCTGCAGATGCTCCTCTCTGTCTTCATTAATTTGCTGATGCTTAGGGAAGACACAGTGAGGGTCTGTTTTTCTTTTGCCCTCACACCAGAGAACAGGCTCATTAGGTCCCTCCACCAAGAGGTTTGGGTAGCATCAGTACAAATGTCTTAAACTCACCACCTTTACTAAGCACTTTATAACAGTGGGAGTCCCACATCAGAATCTGGTGGCCAGGAGCGGTGGCTCATGCCTGTAATTCCAGCACTTCTGAAGGCTGAGGTGGGTGGATCACCTGAAGTCAGGAGTTCTAGACAAGCCTGACCAACATGGTGAAACCCCGTCTGTACTAAAAATACAAAAATTAGCTGGGTGTGGTGGTGGGCACATGTAATCGTAGCTACTCAGGAGGCTGAGGCAGGAGAATCACTTGAACCCAGGAGGCGGAGGTTGCAGTGAGCCAAGGTCATGCCATTGCACTCAAGCCTGGGTGACAGAGCAAGGCTCCAACAGAGATGGGGTTTTACTATGTTGGTCAGGCTGGTCTGGAACTCCTGACATCAGATGATCCACCCGCCTGGCTTCCCAAAGTGCTGGGATTATAGGCCTAAGCCACCAGGCCCAGCCAATAAATGGAAACTTTAACTCAAAAGAAGGAAGGAAGGAAGGGAGGAAGGAAGGGAGGGGAGGGAGGGAAGGGAGGGAAAGGAAAGAAGGAGGGAGGGAGGGAAATGAAGAAAGAAAGAGAAAGAAAGAAAGAAAAGAAAAAATTGTAAAACCATAAGGTTAAAGTAAACCTTTTTTCTTCATACAGAGTAAGCACGTGAGTTCAGGTTACAGCTTTGCTTCTTCATAGCTTGGTGACCTAGGACAAGTTATGTAACCTCTCTGTGCCTCAGTTTCCTCATTTATAATATTGGGCAATAATAATATCTACCACATAAGGTTATTGTGAGGATGAAATGTGAAATGCTGATCACAAATACGTAGCAGCCTAATAGATACTCACTGTAAGAATTATTATTTTTATAATTTCTGCAAAAGTACAGTGATGATTCTTGGGTTAACCTAAAGTGTGATTTTCTTTTATTTCTTCCTGTTTCTTTTCTTTTTCTTGTTCACTTTAAAGAATTAAAAAGAAAATAGATTCCAGCATTTTGGAATAAAAATTCACATCAAAATGAATTTATTCATTTTATTGACAGATAAACAAAATGTCATTTGTTTATTCAATAAACATTTATTAAATCCCTAGTAAATTTCAGACATCATACCAGGCACAGGGATGACAATGACAATAAGATGTGGTCTCTGCCCTCAAGGAGCTGATAGCCCAGGAGACTGACAAGTAGACAGGTGGTTACATGCAGTGTAACGAAGGCTGTGATGTCATACAGGAAGACAAGTGGGAGTATGTGATGGGAGTATGGTTTTGACCAGTTCCTCCTCTTAGATTTATCCCTTTTTCTTTGGGTATAAAGCAAAAGAATTGGTCCTATTTTTTTTCCTTAACTGTGCAAATTAAACCATAAATTTAAAAAACTTTATAAAGATAAAAGGCAAGCAGTCAGGCGCAGTGTCTCAGGCCTGTAATCCTAACACTTTGGTAGGCCGAGGGGGGTGGATCACCTGAGGTTAGGAGTTGGAGACCAGCCTGTCCAACATGATGAAACCCCGTCTCTACTAAAAATACAAAAATTAGCTGGGCGTGGTGGCGCACAACTGTAATCCCAGCTACTCAGGAGGCTGAGGCAGGAGAATTGCTTGAATCCAGGAGGTGGAGGTTGCAGTGAGCCAAGATGGAGCCATTGCTGTCCAGCCTGGGTGACAGAGCAAGACTCCATCTCCAAAAAAAAAAAAAACAACTTGAATTATGGATGAACAACTTGAATTATGGAGGACACTAGAAATAGCGTTTCCTACAGAGTCAGGGCTTCCTACCAACATCGTCATTTCTAGGGTTTTTGACCTGAAAAGTTCTGTGGCATATTTTTTCTTTGCTATCCACTTCTTGTGTTTTTTTTTTCTACTTCTTCCCTGCTTTCTCTCCTCTACTTTATCTTCTAGAGACCTAGGTAGTTCCCAAAGGAATAGTGCTTTATGGAGTCTAATGGTGATTTATTATGTAAAAGCAGAAAATTATTTTTTTACCTAAAAGTTCCATACCAAAAAATGAATATAGACTTTTTATGCAGTTTCACACATTGAAAATGCAGGTAATTTTAATTTCATTGCATTTTTCAGAATTCTCAATCGCAATCCTCTGACTACTGTCGAAGATCCATATCTCTTTGAACTGCCGGCATTAAAATATCTGTAAGTACTATAGTACTCTCATGAGTCATGAGATGATTTGTGCTTTTTAAATTTGTCATCAAAGATAAAGTATTTTGCATTTAGGCTAAAAAGTCATAATTTAAATTTTAACTGAGTTATTGAAAAAAGTTATTGGCAAAGAAAAGGATTAAGAAAGGATGTATAATGGTCAAGACAGCCAGCGGGGGAAGAGATTAGTGTCGAAGAAGCTGTATAGATTTGGAACATGTAGACACATGGAGGAATATTACTTAACCAAGAAAGCAAAGAGAAATAGGTGTTCATTATTCTAAAAAGGAAGAAAAGAGTAAATCAAGATGGTTGAATGCAATATGAAATGAGAAGTAAGATAATGGTAAAAAAAAAAAAGTGTAAGTTCTGTTAAATATCATTAATTTGATGATGTAGATGAACTTAAATTTCTTTAATAAGATCTCTCTGGAATTTTACGGCAAATAAACTGTTGAAGCAGCGTGTTTTATAGAGAAGCCAAAATAGAAGTAATCAAATGTCCTTGAATTATCTTTTGAAGTACAGAATTTTGTAATGGGTTCATATCATGAATGTTTCGGCTTTCTTCTTCAGAGACATGGGAACAACACACATCACACTTACAACACTTAAGAACATTCTCACGATGACTGTTGAACTGGAAAAACTGTAAGTTATTTTTTCTTAGATTTATTTTTACTTAGTTGGTTTTTTAGGTTTGTTTTATTATTTTCTTAAGTCAGGTTTATTGAGATTTAGTTTTCATATAACATTCACCCTTTATAAGTGTATAGTTTGATGAGTTTTGACAAATGTATAGTTACATAACCACCACCACATTCCCAATATAAAGGATTTCTGTCACCTCAGAAAGGCCCCTCATTTCCCTTTGTAGGCAATCCCTTCCTCCCACCATCAGCCCCTGTTAGCTACTAATCTGATTTCTGTTCCTATAGTTTTGTCTTTTTCGGAATGTCTTATAAATGAAATCATGTAGCATGTAGCCTCTTGTGTTTGACTTCTTTCACTTAGTATTGTTTTTTATTTTTTTTGAGACGGAGTCTCACTGTCACTCAGGCTGCAGTGCAGAGGCATGACCTCAGCTCACTACAACCTCTGCCTCCCAGGTTCAAGTGGTTCTCCTGCCTCAGCCTCCCAAGTAGCTGGGATTACAGGTGTGTGCCACCATGCCCAGCAAATTTTCATATTTTTAGTAGAGATGAAGTTTCACCATGCTGGCCAGACTGGTTTCGAACTCCTGACCTCAAGTGATCTGCTCGCTTCGGCCTCCCAAAGTGCTAGGTGTGAGCCACCTCGCCCGGCCTCACTCAGCATAATTTTTTTTGAGATTATGCTACCATCCATGTTGTTGCCCCTATCAGTACAGCTGGCCCTCCATATCTACAGGTTCCTCATCCATGGATTCAACTAACCATGGATGGAGAATATTTGGAAAAAATAAAATATATAAAATAATACAACAATAAAACAGTAGAAAATTTAAAACACGGTACAATTATTTACATACCATTTACACTGTACTAGGTATTTAAAGTATACCCGAGGCTTATGTCATTTATTATATCAAGTATTATGTCATTCCATATAAAATATTTCAGCATCTGTGGACTTTGGTATCTGCAGGGGGTCCTGGAGCCAATCCCCTGCAGACACCGAGGGACAACTCTTCACTCCTTTTTATTGCTCAGTAGTATTCCAGTTGTGTGGATGTATCAATTTGTTTATCCATTCATCAATGTATAGACATTTGGGTAGCTTCCAATTTTTTGCAGTTATGAATAAAACTCCTAAAAACACTCATATACAGGTCTTTGTGTGAACCAATGTTTTCATTTCTTTGGGTAAATACCTAGGAGTTGGATTGTTCACATGCTTAGTGTATATTTAACTTTTTAAGAAACTGCTGAACTGTTTCCTAAAGTGGCTGTGCCATTTTACATTTCCACCAGCATTGTATGAGAGTCACAGTTGTTCCACATCTTCAGCATTTTTTTTTTTTTTTTTTTTGCAACACAGTCTTGCTCTATCCCCAGGCTAGAGTGCAGTGGTGCCATATTGGCTCACTGCAACCTCTACCTCCTGAGTTCAAACAGTTCTCCTGCCTCAGCCTCCCAAGTAGCTGTAGGCACCCGCCACCACAGCCAGCTAATTTTTATATTTTTAGTAGAGATAGGGTTTCACCATGTTGGCCAGGCTGGTCTTGAACTCCTGACCTCAATGGATCCACACCCCCTGGCCTCCCAAAGTGCTGTGGTTACAGGCGTGAGCCACCATGTCCAGCCCAGCAGATATTTTTTTGAGACAGAGTCATTGCTGGAGTGCAGCAGCAAGATCTCAGCTCACTGCAAACTCGGCCTCCCAGGTTCAAGTGATTCTCCTCCCTCACCCTCCTGAGTAACTGGGATTATAGCCACACCCCACCATGCCCAGCTAATTTTTATATTTTTAGTAGAAATGGGGTTTCATCTTGTCGGCCAGGCTGGTCTCAAACTCCTGGCCTCATTTGATTCACCTGCCTTGGCCTCCCAAAGTGCTGGGATTACAGTTGTGAGCCACCATGCATGGCCCAGCCCAGCAGATTCTTATATTTGAGTTTTTAAAGAAATGTTCACCTTTCTACTGCTAGATGTGTAGTAGAATCTCATTGTGGTTTTAATTTGCATTTCTTTAATAGCTAGTGATGTTGAATGTTCAAGTGCAAATATCTTCTTTACTATACTGTTCAAATCTGTTCCCATATTTTAATTGGATATTAATATTTTTATTGAGGCTTTTTTTCCCTGTTATCCCATTGGAGATTCATTATTATTGAGTTTTAAGAGTGCTTTAGGCCAGGCATGGTGGCTCACGCCTGTAATCCCAGCACTTTGGTAGGCCAAGGCAGGTGGATCACAAGGTCAGGAGATCAAGACCATCCTGGCTAACACAGTGAAACCCAGTCTCTACTAAATACACACACACACACACACACACACACAAACACACACACAATTAGCCGGGCGTAGTGGCGGGCACCTTTAGTCCCAGCTACTCGGGAGGCTGAGGCAGGAGAATGGCGTTTTCCCAGGGGGTGGAGCTTGCAGTGAGCAGAGATCACGCCACTGCACTCCAGCCTGGGCGACACAGTGAGACTCCATCTCAAACAAAAAAAAAAGAGTGCTTTATAGATTCTAGATACAAGTCTTTTCAGGGACCAGGTACAGTGGCTCATGCCTATAATCCCAGCACATTGGGAGGCTGAGGCAGGAGGATTGCTTGAGGCCAGGAGTTTTAGACCACCTGGGCAATATGGTGAAACCTTGTCTCTACCAAAAACATAAAAATTAGGCAGGTGCGGTGGTGCTCACCTGTGGTCCCAGCTACACAGGAAGCTGAGGTGGGAGGATTGCTTGAGCCTGGGAGGTCGAGGCTGCAGTGAGCTGTGATCGCCACCGCACTCCAGCCTGGGTCACAGAGTGAGATACTATCTCAAAAATTAAGTAAATAAATAAAAACAAAAAACAAGGCCTTATAGATATGTGTTTGGTAAATATCTTCTCTCAGGTTGTGATTTGTCTTTTCATTCTGTTAAAAGTGTTCTCTGGCTGGGCATAGTGACTCACACCTGTAATCATAGCACTTTGGGAGGCCGAGGCAGGTGGATCACTTGAAGTCAGGAGTTCGAGACCATCCTGGCCAACGTGGCAAAACCCCAATCTCCACTAAAAATACACAAATTAGCCAGTTGTGGTGGTCCATGCCTGTAATCCCGGCTACTCAGGAGGCTGAGGCACAAGAAGTGCTTGAACCTGGGAGGTGGAGGTTGCAATGAGCCAAGATTGCACCACTGCACTCCAGCCTGGGCAACAGAGTGAGACTCTGTCTCAAAAAAATAAAGAAAGAAAGAAAATAAATAAGTAAAGTTTTGTGAAGAGCAGAAGTTTTTAATTTTGATCAGCTTTAAGTTAGCAATTTTTTCTTATATGGCTTGTGCTGTTTTGTTTCTTACCTAAGAAATCTTTAAGAACCTGTTGTTTAATCCAAAGTAGAAAAGATTTACTCTCTATGTCTTCTCCCAGAAATTGTGTAGTTACATTTAGATCTATGATCCATTTTGAGTTAATTTGCATATATGGTGTGAGGTTTATAGTTTTTTTGTTTTTTTGCAATTTTATTTTTATTTTTTGGAGAAATGAGGTCTCACTGTGTTGTCCAGGCTGGTTTCGAACTCCTGGCCTCAAGTGATCCTCCGGCCTCGTTCTCCCAGAGTGCTGCAATTATAGGCATGAGGCATCATGCCTGGCCTTCTTTGTAGATATAGGTATAGATATATATCTGTCTATATCTATATATATCTTCACCAGGTGTGATGGCACACTCCTGTAGTCCCCGCTACTAGGGAGGCTGAGGCGGGGGTATCGCTTGAACCCAGGAGGTAGAGGTTGCAGTGAGCCAAGATGACACCACTGCACTCCAGCCTGGGTGACAGAGCAAGACCCTGCCTAAAAATATATATATATATATATATATATATATATTTATATATTTATATATTTATATATATATAGTATATATATTTATATATGTATTTTATATATATTTCTATATATATTCTATATATATATTTCTATATATTCTATATATATATTTCTATATATATTTTATATATTTATATTTTATATATATTTTATATATTATATATATATATATATTTCTGCAGGGCCCTATTGTGAGTTTGTTACACAACTTACTGCAACTTAAATTGTGCCACCACCACCCCCCACAATATGGCAAGCTAAATAGAAACTCAGTTATGCTAAGGCTGGTTGAGGGCATTATGCAAGATTAGCATGGAAAGGGCCCTTCATTTGGCACTCTGCTCCGTTCATTTTTGTCAGGTCACTTTCTTATCTTCACTGGGCTTTACTGCTCTAGCCTCACTTTCCTCAGCCTCCTGCAGCATCTTCGCTGTAAGCTACATCCCTTCCTCTCTGGATGAAGTCCTCTTCATCGACCAACTTTCTCACTTAGTTCTCTAAGATAGTGAGGATCTGTCTGCTTTCTTCTTGACCATTAGTGGATAGGAAAAAAATGCTCTGATTTTCTGTAACCATTTGTCACCAAGGCCATAAAGACATTGAACTAATTTCCTTATTGGAGTTCATTATTGGAAGTCTTGAGGAGTTTACACATTTATCTACAAAGTAAGTAGGCCAGCTCATTTGTCTTGGCTCATGTGTAATGATCTTTAATGCGTATTGAAAAATTACTATTCTCAAGTAAGGATAATGTATATCTCAGGTCATTTACAGTCTCAAAGTTTTTCAGTATACTTTAAAACAATCCTGCGAACAGATCTAGATTGAAGGAGACTAAAGAATCATGAACTCGAGGTGGCCCCGGGGCAGGCGCAGAGCTGGCAAGCACGTGGTGGGGCCCCTGAGGCGTGCAGAGGGTCACGCACCTGGGAGCCTGTTGCTGGCGTGGTCTGGGTGGGAGGTTCGGCGGCGGGAGGCAGTCTGTCGGTTGCAGGGCTGAAGAAGCAGTTCTACAAGGCGAGCCAGCTGGTCAGTGAGAAGGTCGGAGGGGCTGAGGGGACCAAGCTGGACGATGACTTCAAAGAGATGGAGATGTCATCAGCAAGGCGGTGACGGAAATGCTGGCAAGGACCATCAAGTACCTGCAGCCCAACCCAGCCTCTCAGGCTAAGCTGACCATGCTCAACACGGTGTGCAAGATCCAGGGCCAGGTGAAGAACCCCAGCTACCCGCAGTCGGAGGGGCTCCTGAGCGAGTGCCTGATCCACCACCAGAAGGAGCTGGGCAACGAGTCCAACTTCAGTGACGCACTGCTGGATGCCGGCAAGTCCATGAAGCACCTGGCAGAGATGAAGGACTCCCTGGACATAGAGGTCAAGCAGAAATTCATTGACCTCCTCCAGAACCTGTGTGAGAAAGACCTGAAGGGGATCCAGCACCACCTGCAGAAGCTGGAGGGCCGCCGCCTGGACTTTGACTAAAAGAAGCGGCAGGGCAAGATCCCCGATGAGGAGCTGCATCAGGCACTGGAGAAGTTTGAGGACTCCAAGGAGGTAGCAGAAACCAGCATGCACAACCTCCTGGAGACCGACATTGAGCAGGTGAGTCAACTCCGGGCCCTGGCGGAGGCGCAGCTGAACTACCACTGGCAGGCCATGCAGATCCTGGACGAGCTGGCAGAGAAGCTCAAGCGCAGGATGCGGGAAGCTTCCTCACGCCCCAAGCAGGAGTATAAGCCCAAGTTCCGGGAGCCCTTTGACCTCGGAGAGCCTGAGCAGTCCAACGGGGGCTTCCCCCGCACCACAGTCCCCAAGATTGCAGCTTCATCCCCTTTCCGATCTTCCGACAAGTCCATCCGGACTCCTAGCAGGAGCATGCCGCCCCTAGACCAGCCAAGCTGCAAGGTACTGTATGACTTCCAGCCTGAGAACCATGGGGAGCTGGGCTTCCATGAGGGCGATGTCTTCACGCTGATCAACCAGATCAACGAGAACTGGTACCAGGGCATGCTGGACAGCCAGTTGGGCTTCTTCCTGCTCAGCTACGTGGACGTGCTCGTGCCTCTGCCCAGTGACTCACTGGTGCCCCCGCCCCGCCCCTCCATCCACACAGGGTGGCACCCCCTGCCAGGTCTCCTGCCTTCCATGGGCTCCTGCTGCCAGGGCGGTGTCCAAGCCTGCGGGCGCCACCCAGGCCCGGGCCCTTGAGGTACTCCCTCAGCAGGGAGCCACACTTGGGTGGGAGGCTTATCTGGGTGGGTGGGGACGCTCGTTTACACTAGCGCTTACCCCTAACGGTGACGGCTCCCTTCCTCACTCCATGGCGCCGGCCTCCTCCCCGCTCCCCATCTCCTCACCCAGCTGGCCCAGACGGGGCAACACTAAGGTGCTCTCAGAAACACTAATGTTCCTCCAGGGCAGCCCCCACCTCTGTCCTGACCCCATGGCAGCCCAGCCCACAGCCTACCCTCGAGTTCCATGGCCTTAACAGGCTTGGATCAAGTGTCCCTGTGGGGTGGCTCAGAGACAGGACCCTGGTTTTAAATCCCCCCACAAGCCTGCTCCTGGCAATGAACCCTAGCCCCACTCCAGGGCCACAGTACCCCAGCCTCACACATGCACTCCTCCCCAAGGCCAGGGCAGAGGGCCTCACTGTTTCCCTGGCCTGCTGTCAGCTTGCAGCCAGGAGACAGAGGCCAGCTGGGATCTGCCCCACCTTCCCCCCGTACCGCTCCCCTCAACCAGGACAGAGAACATGGCCTCCTCTAGGGCCCTGCCTCCCAAGCCTTACCCTCACACACCAAGTACCTTTTCAGCTTTTTAACTGCCCCCAGCCAGGCCCACGGAAGCCTGTGTCACTCTGGCACAAGCTGCCACCACCAGCCACCTACACACCCCCCCAGCACACCTCGCACGGGACCACAGCCCCAGCCGTGCTGCTAAGGGCCAAGCACAAAGGCTCCAGTGAGCAAATGTTCAAGCCCCTGGTAGCCAGGCCTCCCCCTGCCGAGCCGCTGCCACCCCACCCTGTGGGAAGTGGCCCCAGCCATCTCCTCTAGACCACGGCAGGCAGCCCCGGGGTCCCCAGACCCCTGTCCAGGCCAGCATGTCTGCAGCCCCGACATCTGCTTCCTCTGTCGCCCAATCCAAAATCGATGAAATGGAGGGTCCTCTGGGCTGGGCCACATTCACATTCCTCTCCCCCTGAGGCCCAGCGAAGCCTCCGGACCCCAGGCTCTGCTCTGCACCCTCGTGATCAGCAGTACATGAAGGGCACAGACACCCTGGCAGAGATGAGCACACAGCCTTGGGCACGGTTCAGAGGAAACTGAAATGTATGCCCGAATTTTGTAAACAGAAGTGTTAAAGTTCTTTCTACAAAAAAAAAAAAAAAATCATGAACACAAAATGCAATGTCTGATATTTGATTGGATTCTGAATTTTTTAAGCCATGTTATGATTGGGACAATTGTGAAAATGTGTATATGGAATGCATAGTAAGCAATGATAATATTAAGTTCCATTGGGTGATGAGAGTCTTCTGGTTATGGAGGAGAATGCATTGGTTCTTAGGGGCTGCACAGTGAAGTATTTAATGGTAAAGGGTCATTATGTCTGCAACTGACTCTCAAATGGTTTGTCCATTAAATGTATAAACATACACACATGGAAAGGAAATGTGGCAAAGTATTAGCTACTGTTGATTCCAGATGAAAGTTATACAGGTGTTCGTTATACCATTTGAAAATGCTTCCTAGCCATCCTAAGCCTTAAAGGAAAAAAAGAAAATGTTTAAAATCAAAAGCTGGGGGCAGGAAAAGAATAACAAAACCTTTGGGCTCATGCCTGTAATCTCAGCACTTTGGGAGGCCAAGGAGAGGGGGTTGCTTGAGCTCAGGAGTTTGAGACCAGCCTGGGCAACATGGTGAAACCCCATCTCTACAAAAAATACAAAAATTGAGCCAGGTGCGGTGGCAGGCACCTGTAGTTCTAGCTACTCAGGAGGCTGAGGCGGGAGGATCACTTGAGCCCAGGAGACAAAGGCTGCAGTGAGCCGAGATTGCACCACTGCACTCAACCTGTGTAACAAAGCGAGACTCAGCCTCAAAACAAAAGAAACATCTTTGTGTCAGAGTTAAGGTTGCTATATAAGTAAAATGCTAGGTTATTGTTCTGGGTACATTCAATCTATATGAAGATCAGAGGCTTCTATTGGACCCAAAAGAATACGAGTCACTTGTGATTATTCCTCTGTAGGTTTGAAAGATGTATCAGGCCAACTTACTGGATGCAGTTTTAATTTAAAACTCTATACATCATACCCCCAAATCACAGACTTCATGTATCCATTGAATACTCTTCTGTTTCCACAGTCTTAATGTGGCCCTAACAAAGTCATCCTTTTAGAGGACTCAAAAGAGGCCCCCCCTACAACTTCTGTAATGTAATATTTATAGTAGTTAACATTTATTGATCACTCACTGTGTGCCAGACATTTTTCAGGTAGGGATTCATTTAATCCTCAAAACTCATTTGAGGTAGGTACTATTATAATGACAAGGCGAAGGAACAGAGATTAAGCAATTTGCCCAAATTTACGTTATTCACAGAGCTGGGATTTAAGCCTAGTCTGGCTGTGGAATCTGTATTCTTAATGACCATGCTATACTGCTTAAGATTAACCTTGAGAATTTATTCCAGTTACAGAGATTGTTTTTATTTCTCTGAAACTGCCCCCAAGAAGCCATAACAATAAATTAATCAATTATCTTGGTTATCTCTTTTGCCCAAATTTATATTTTGAAAAAAATTCAAACATGCCAGAAAGATGAAAGAATACTACAGAATCCAGTCAAAGATCAGGCACTGCATGTCATGTCTTCATTTCCTTTAATCTAAAACATGCCTCTACTTTTTTTGATCTTTCATGACATTGGCATTTTTTAAGAGTCAAAGATAGTTGTCTTGTAAGTTGTCCCACAATCTGGATTTCTCTGTTTCCACATGAGATTCAAGTTAAGCATCTTTGGGAAGAATACTGCATAGGTGACGTATCTTTCCTGCCTCGTGACCCCAGGTGGCTCATAATGCTAAGTTTGATCACTTGTTTAAGGTGATCTTCCAGATCTCTCCACTGTAGTTATTTTGCTGGGTGTGGTGGCTCACACTTGTAATCCCAGCACTTTGGAAGGCCGAGATGGGCAAATCACTTGAGTCCAGTTTTAGACCAGCCTGAACAACAAGGTGAAACCCTGTCTCTACTAAAAATAACAAAAATAAAAAACTAAAATTAGCTGGGGTGGTGGTGCAAGCCTATAGTCCCATCTACCTGGGGGGGCTGAATTTGGAGGGTCACTTGAGCCCAGGGGGGTCGATGCTGCAGTTAGCTATGATTTTGCCACTGTACTTCAGCCTAGGTGACAGAGTGAGACCTTGTCTCATAAAAAAATAAAAGATTACTTTTCCCTTTGGTAATTAATAAAAAATCTGTGGGGTGGTACTTTGAGATCAGTGAAGATCCTGTTCTCAAATGTCTTTTCACCCAACTGTCCATCAGTGATAATCTTTGTCTGAATCTATTTTTATTACATTGGTGGTTGCAAAGTGACACTTTTTAAAATTCTGTCATTCCTTCTACATTTATTAGCTAGCATTATTTCATTAAAGAACAACTCCCCCTCTTTTAAAATATCATTCTTCATGGATTTTTTATATATTATGTTGTAGCTTATTGTTGTTATTCTTTTGAATGCTCAAATTGTCCAGATTTGGCCAATGCAATCTCCGTTATTTTTTTTAACCCCATAATCCAGGTTAAGCTGAGCTATTTTTAATGCCCAGAGTAATTTCTAATACTTCCCACTCCCAACAGGAATTGAGAAAGGGCCTTCAGAAGTTGGTGGCTTATTCAGACTCTTCTTAGAAGTCTACCTTCTTCCTGTATACTTTCAGCCCAAAGCGAGACTTTTGAGTCGGGAAGAGATACCTCTGAATTTAAACTACTGATCAGTGTCACCCAATTCTAATCCCAACCACCTTTATTCTAGGCATACCATACTCACTGCCATGCTTACCCTTCAGTTGGGCACCTGTGTCCTCCTTCCCATTGGCCTTCTGGTTCCTACCCAAGTGTCCAGTCCACAGGTCTCAGTAACACCTCTGTGCCCAGCCCTGTGGTAGCATTGGCTGCCTCCTTTACCTACTCAAGTAACCGCTTTACCACTAATTTATTGTTTTGTGTTTTCATCTATAGGATCTTACCTAGCCATATGGTCTGCTGCCTCTGCCAATTTACAAATATCATTGAGGCTGTCCGCAAAACAGTCAAGCTGCATTGCAACACTGCATGTCTGACTAACAGCATACATTGTCGTGAGTCCAAATTGCCTGGTGATAAATTGTTACATTATTTTAAGTATTTGTTTTTAATTTTTTATTTTTAATTGATGAAATTTTAAGCTGATGATATAATTGTTTTATTTATTCAGTCAGATTTCAACTCCCTCAACTTCTGAATGACTCCCTTGCTGGGAGTCAGGTTGTCAGTTATTATTACAAAATTTAATAATGGAACAGTTGCATATGCATAAAGGACCAAGAGAAAGAAATGGGAAGGCTAGGGAATAACGTTAATATCCACACACTGTGTACTGTGCTCTCTGCTTGGTGCTTTGCCCCCAGTGATAATTTCTTCATATAGTGCAATGTAGTTTGTAAGCTGGTTTTATATCCATGAGGTCTCAAGTACTCTCTGCCTTTTAGGACAGATGTAGATCCGGTTTTGTTTTTGTTTTTGTTTTTACAGTTTTATAAGAGTAGAAGTGATGCTGTTTTATTTGAAGCCTGAGAGCTTCTGGTTCCATAACCAGAAATTGCTACCTGGCTCTTCTATTGGAATGGAGGGCTTTTCCATTCTTAGTCCATCCAACTCTGCACTTGCTCTGAATCTCAAACCTTTCTATTCGCAGAACAAATGCTCAAGTTTTTTCAAGAGTTTTTCTGTAGATTAGGTTTATTAGCACCAACTTCATGACTTCTAAAATGTGACTGCTTGAATACAGGTATCTACCAGTGATATGGGGTGGATAATTAATAATGCTTGGCTACTTCTATAAAGACAGTGTTGCTTATTTTTCAAAACTTTTTCTTTCTTTTTTTTTTTTTTTTTTTTTTTTTTTACCAATTATATTCTTCCCTTCTCCCCAAGAGGTGGGCAGAAAAGCATTGTTAATCTCCTTTTACAGGTGAGGAAAAACAAGATCAGAGGTGCTAAGTGCTGTAGCCTAGTGCCAGGTCTTCTGTCCCCAATTCTGGGTTCTCCCCAAGCCCATGTTTCTCCTTTCTCGCAATCTTTACTTCTTCCGCTGACCTTCAGCACCACCCAAAATACTTTTAATTCTGGAAAAGAAGCCCAGCTGCACACTGGCACACTTGACCTTCATGCAGTCAGAAGCTTTGGGTGGTTCCCCATCCAAAATATTAGAGATGAATGAAAGTGAAGTAGGCATCTGACAAGAGTCACTTTTTCCCTTCTGCATTTAGGACCTCAAGTAATGTTTATCCAGAAACTGCTACCATACCATAGATTCATTGTATATTTAACAACATAGGCATACAATCTGGCAAATTAAAAATCTAACCTACACCCTGAATCCCTGCCCAAATTTAAGAAAAGAACTAAGGTGGACACAGTGTTTTTTTCCATGTCGCATCTTCTGTGATGGGGCTATGATATGTGGGAGCAGAGAATGGGGTGGGTGGGTGGAGCACATGCCAGATGAGGATCTATCAGCAATGGGAGGGGGCATCCACTTTAGCATCTCCACCCTGCTCCTCTCAGAGGACCGCCTTTCACTGCATTCAGCTGCGATGGTAGCAAGAACACGGGCACACTGAGGATGAGGAGAGTGGGAGCCTTGTGCTCTCTCTGCATATGAGGCAGGACAGCACAGGGTATGGAGCAGTCTGCAGAGAGGCCAGTTCATCAGCTCATCAGGGAAGCACTTGTCTTCCACCTTGGGCTTTGACTGAGCACTGGGCAATTGGCCCCTGGGGATCAACGGAATAATCCTAAGCAGAGTTACTCTATGTCACACTATGGAATGTTCCAAGTAGGTGGCCATGTTTTCAAAAGATGTCTTTTCCTCCTTTCGTTGTTGCCATTTCATAGGTTTAGGTTTGGGTGTATGTTTCTCCTCTCTGAATGGCACTCGAATGTTTGCTGACTCTTACTCTGTGTGACTGGGGCATACAGCTATGGACTGAGTATGAAAGATGATCAAAGATATTTCATGATCAGAGCAGTCTCTTCTTTTCTGACAGCTGAAGAAGCATCTTTAGGGACTCCAGAAGGAGCGTTCATGAAGATGTTACAAGCTCGGAAGCAGCACATGAGCACTGAGCTGACTATTGAGTCAGAGGCGCCCTCAGACAGCAGTGGCATCAACTTGTCAGGCTTTGGGAGTGAGTAGCTAGACACCAATGACAAGAGTGATGTTAGCAGTGCACTAAGTTACATCTTGCCTTATCTCTCACTGGGAAATCTAGGTGCAGAATCAATATTGTTACCGTTCACTGAACAGCTATTTTCAAATGTACAAGATGGAGATAGGCTCCTGAGTATTTTGAAAAACAATAGAAAGAGCCCCTCACAGTCCAGCCTTCTAGGTAACAAATTTAAAAACCAAATATTTGAAAAAAAAATTAGAAACTGTGCAACCACAGGAAAACAGCCTGGCAAAGATTCAAAGTGTAGGCAAAAACCTGCAGAGAGTGAACAGAGTCCTCACGGGCCCAAGGAGCATCCAGGAAAGGCACTTCAAAGAGGTGGGAAAGCACAGCACTAGGAAAGAACAGGATGCCCAGGCATTTGTGGACAATGCTGCCAAAGGAAAAAGGCTTGAGGGTCCAGCCCCAAGGGAGCTGGAACAGCCTCACATAGTGCAGGGGCCTGAGAAGGTAGTGGGAAACACCATCTACACCAAGCCTTCATTCACCCAAGAGCATAAGGCAGCAGTCTCCTCTGTGCTGAAACCCTTCTCCATGGGCGTGCCTTCTGCCTCTAGCCCTGCAAAAGCCCTACCTCAGGTCAGAGACAGATCGAAAGACTTAGCCTGTACCATTTTAAATTTAGAAATGGCAATGGCTAGAGTGAAAAACATGAAGGCTGCTAAACCAATCGCACATTCCAGAAAAAAATACCGCTTTTATAAAACTCACTCCCGTGTGGCCCACAGAACACCCAAGGCCAAAAAGATTTGAAAGTTTAGAAAGGGCAGTTATCTCAACAGACCGATGCTTGCAAAGAGGCCGCTGTTCTCTGCAGCGAAGAGCCTCATAAATTCACAAGGGGTTTTTTCATCCTTAGGAGACCTGAGTCCTCAAGAAAACCCTCTTCTGGAAGTAGTTGCTCCTTCAGAACGTTTTATAGAAAACACTAGTGTAAAAGACACAACTAATGTAAAAGACACAAAAGAGATGTGTTCAAAGACACATCTCTGAAAACACAAACTATAATCATCCTCCTGAGGCAGTTTCCGCTGGGACTCCATTCAACTTAGAACCAACTGTTAAACAAACTGGGACAAAATGGGAATACAACAATGTGGGCATTGACTTGTCCCCTGAGCCCAAAAGCTTCAATTACCCATTGCTCTCGTCCCCAGGTGACCAGCTTGAAATTCAGCTAACCGAGCAGCTACGGTCCCTCATCCCCAACGAGGATGTGAGAAAGTTCATGTCTCATGTTATCCGGACCTTGAAAATGGAATGTTCAGAAACACATGTGCAAGGGAGCTGTGCCAAGCTCATGTCGCGAACAGGCCTCCTGATGAAGCTTCTCCGCGAGCAGCAGGAAGCAAAGGCGTTGAATGTAGAATGGGATACGGACCAACAAAAAAAAAATTATATTAATGAGAACATGGAACAGAATGAACAGAAAGAGCAGAAGTCAAGTGAGGTGAGGAGCACACAGAAACATGAGACCCAGATTCCCCATCATTTAGCATATGCCAGGAAAGTGCCCACATAGGAGAACCTGGGACTCCCAGGCCATAGCTTGTCTTGGCCATGTAACTTTGGCCATGACAGTGATCTCCCACTTTGCTCATGTAGACAGTGAAATAGATTAGGGCACAAGATGAACTGTAGTCCGGGGGTGGTAGCTCATGCCTGTAATCCCAGCACTTTGGGAGGCCGAGGTGGGTGGATCACTTGAGGTCAGGAGTTTAAGACCAGCTCGGCCAACATAGTGAAACCCTGTCTTCACAAAAAATACAAAAATTAGCTGCGTGTGGTGACACGTGCCTGTAGTCCCAGCTACTCAGGAGGCTGAGGTGGGAGGATCATGTGAGCCCAGGGAGGTCGAGTCAGTAGTGAACTGTGATCGCACCACTGTACTCCCGCCTGGGTGACAGAGTGAGATCCTGTCTCAAAAAAAATAAAAAGAACAAAAGAAGCTGTAAGCTACTCAACTGGAATACTGGGGTTTTGAAAATTTAGCTTCCATTCTCTGTCTCTTTTTTTTTAATTGTTCTTTCTTTTTTCTTTTTTTTTTTTTTTTAGCTCATGAAAGAAGTTCCAGGATATGACTATAAGAACAAACTCATCTTCGCAATATCTGTGACTGTAATACTAATAATTTTTATTATAATTTTTTGTCTTATAGAGGTAAGGACAATAATTAATTCAGGTTTTCAGAATACAATCCTGTGTTTGTGTGGATTCAGAATCCACAAACTGAAAACCAACGTCACTTTCCCACTTGACATTCTTCTTCTGTCATTTAAGGCTGAGGTGTGCTTTGTTCTTTTACTGCAATGTATATTCCAGGATTTTTAAAGGATCCTGGCTTCCAGGAGGTCTCTGTGAAACAAAACCAAGTTAATCCCACTAGACTATTTTAAGAAGTTAAGTTGATATAATAGCAAAATTTCTCCCACCCAAAACTATGTCAACAATTGGATGTACTCACTGAGTCACCCCTTACTCTGCCACTAATTTATTTCCTTGTTGCTTAAATGATGAGAGACATATAATCTCCAACCTCACGGAGTTGTCATCACCCTGGAGAGGAAGAAGACAGCCAAAAGAGAGAAGTATTGTCTTGTAGACTTACTAGATTCACATAGTATCATCCTTCTCCAGTGTGTAAAGTGTTGTCTAAATAGGTCCAGTTAAAGAACTACAGGGTAGCCATTTTTTAAAAAAAATTTTGGCCACGTTTTCAAATTCACAGGGGAGGGGGAATGTCTCATACTCCAGCCCTCCTGAGCCTAGGCCCTCTTTGAGATGTGTCACCATTTCTTGGACACCATATGAGACATTCCCCCTCGGATTAGAGATGCTCAACCTGCATCAACAAATCTAAAGCCTGCATCTGGCTACCCTGGGGCGAGTCCTGTTTACAGTGCCCATTCCTGGAGCTCGCCTCTTTTTGCCTTTTGTTTGATTATGTGATGTATTACTTTTCCCAGCAGGCCAGTGCTAGCATACTGGAAGAGGGATTTAATAAGCTGGCACCCTTGATGCTGTGCTCCTAATCCAACCTTATTTGCCTCATTGGCCATTTCCATTATGGTGGCAACCCTCCATTCCAGCCACAGCAGCCCCTCAGCGTCCCCCAGTCACACCGTCCCCATTGCTGCTTATCTGTGCCTTTGTCCATCTACAATGCCCTTATTTCACTCTGCCTGTGGGAGTCCTGTGAATCTCTCCAAAGCCAACTCAGTTCATCTTTCTGCTTGAAACCTTCCCTGAATAGGCCAGGTGCGGTGGCTCACGCCTGTAATCCCAGCACTTTGGGAGGCCAAGGCAGGTGGATCACAAGGTCAGGAGATCGAGACCATCCTGGCTAACACAGTGGAACCCCGTCTCTACTAAAAATGCAAAAAATTAGCTGGGTGTGGTGGCAGGCGTGTGTCGTCCCAGCTACTTGTGAGGCTGAAGCAGGAGAATGGCGTGAACCTGGGAGGTGGAGCATGCAGCCAGCCAAGATCAGGCTGCTGCACTCCAGCCTGGGGGACAGAGTGAGACTCTGCCTCAAAAAAAAAAAAAAAAAGAAAGAAAGAAACTTCCCTGAATATTCCAGCCCTCCTGAGCCTAGTCCCTTTGTGAGATTTGTCCCCATTTCTTGGACACCATATGAGAGACTTCAGAGGCTGAAGTGGGAGGATTGCTTGAGCCTGGGAGGTCGAGGATGCAGTGAGCTGTGGTCATACCACTGCACTCTAGCCTGGGCAACAGAGCGAGACCTTGTCTCAAAAACAGCCACCACCAAAAACTATCTTGGGATTTGAATAGGATTACCTTAAATTTGTGGATAAATTTGAGAATTGACATCTGTACAACATTCTAGAACATGGTATTTCATGTCATGAATTCATTTCGTGTTAATGTCTTTCAGAAGAGTTTTAGGGTTTCCATCATATAGATCTTACACATCTTTTGTTAGATAACAGATCTTTGTATCTTTGTTCCTAAATACTTCAGACATTTGTATTGCCATTGTAAATGGGATCTTTCTTCCATTTTCTAGTTAGTTATTGGTGGTACATCTGAAAAGCATCTGAGGTTTGTGTGCTGCTCTCTTGATTTTGTTTCTAGCCACCGTACTGAATTCTCATATTACTTCCAGTAAAATCTTAGTTGATTCTCTTAGGCTTCTTTGGCTAACATTTATTATTTTATATGTAAATAATGACAGTTTTGTCTCTTCCTTTTCAATACTTACACTCTTTCCTTCCTTTCCTTTCTTTTTTTTTTTCTTTCTCAGGGCCTTGTTGTCACCCAGACTGGAGAGCAATGGTGTGATCTAGCTCACTGTAACCTCAAACTCCTGGGCTTAAGGGATCCTCCTGCCTCAGCTTCCTGAGTGGCTGGGACTACAGGCAGGCAGTTAATTTTAAAACTTTTGTTGTAGAGACAAGATCTTGCTATGTTGCCCAGGCTGGTTTTCCTGCCACTTTAGAGCAGGTTTCCTTTTTTTCATACTTTTAAGAGTTTTTTATTAGGAATTGTCCATTGAATGTTAGCTAAAACAGTCAATAAAATGCGTTAAGTACCAGCTGCATGCAAGACCCTAAGTTAGATACAGTCAGCCCTCTTCATCAGCAGGTCCACATCTTCAGATTCAACTAGATAAGGCTGAATATTTGAAGAAAGAAACAATAAAAATACAATTAGAAAGTACAGTATAACAACTGTTGCCATTATACAATATCTATACATTTTATTAGTGATGACCTAAAGTACATGGGACCAGGCACGGTGACTCACACTTGTAATCCCAACACTTTGGGAGGCCAACCTGGGCAGCATAGTGAGACCTTGTCTTTAATAAAAATAAAAATAAAAAAATTAGCTAGTGTGGTGGTATGCACCTGTAGTCCCAGCTACTCAAGAGGCTGAGGTGGGCAGATCACTGGAGCCCAGGAGTTTGCGGCTGCAGTGAGCTGTGATTGTGACACTGCTCTCCAGCCTGAGTGACAGAGGGTGATCCTGTCTCTAAGTAAGTAAATAAATAAAGTATATGGGGGGGGGGTGTGTGTTGGTTATATGCAAACACTGCACCATTATACATAAGGGATTGAGCATCCACAGATTCTGGTATGGTGTGGGGGCGATATCCTAGAACCAGTCCTCTGCAAGGTAGCAAGGATGACTGAACTGTGGAAGAATCAAAGCACTGTTAAACAGCATACAATTCCTGTCTTCAAAAAAGTTATCTCATCGGGTAGATGAGACTTAAAATGAATAAAAGGAATGAATACACATTGGAGATAGTGGTTGTTGTGATAGATAACCTTAATTGTGTTTTCTTCCAAAACAGGTGAATTCACATAAAAGGGCATCAGAAAAATACAAAGACAACCCATCAATATCAGGAGGCTGAGCACGAGTTAAAGCATGTGGATGGCCTGGAGCCATGTTTTTAAAATTGTTATTAAATGTTGGTTTTTTACTTAAATCAATGAAAACTTTCTTTACTTTGTGGTTGTGTTCCTCAAAATGAGAATTTTTAACAATAATAAAAATAAAGCTTGTTAGATCATTTTTAATGGTAATAAATTGGTTACTGAAGATTTGACTAAAACTAGGCCAATCTAAGTAGAGTTCAAATGAAGTAGAAAGTCCATAGAGAACAGGCAAATAGGAAGTTGTGGAACCACAGACAGTAAAAGGAAAAAATTGGCCAGGCGCAATGGCTCATACCGGTAATCCCAGCACTTTGGGTGGCTGAAGTGGGTGGATCGCTTGAGCCCAGTTCAGGCAACATGACAAAACCCCCATCTCTACAAAAAAAATGGTCAACATGACAAAACCCCCAATGTCTACAAAAAAATACACAAAACACATGAGCCAGGGGTGGTGGTGTGCACTTGTAGTCCTAGCTACTTGGTAGGCTGAGGTGGGAGTATCGCTTGAACCTGGGAGGTGGAGGTTGCAGTAAGCTGAGGTTGAGCTGTTATACCCCAACCTGGGTGACAGTTGAAAGAGTGAGACCCTGTCTTAAAAAAAAAAAAAAAAAAAAAAAAAAGGAAGAAAGCAAAGAAAAAAAAATTTATTTTTGTGACAAGGTCTCTTTCTGTCTCCCAAGCTGGAGTGCAATGGCATAATCATAGCCCACTGCAGCCTCAAACTCCTGGGCTCAAGGCATCCTCCTGCCATAAAGGCCTCCCAAAGTGTTGGGATTACAGGCCTAAGCCGCTGTGAGGCTAGATTTTTTTTTTTTTTTTTTTTAAGCAAGGTTTGGCTCTGTCACCCAGGCTGGAGTGCAGTGGTGCAATCTTGGCTCACTGCAACCTCTGCCTCCCAGGCTCAAGTGATCCTCCTGCCTCAGCTTCTCAAGTAGGTGGAACTACAGGTACGTGCCACCAAGCCTGGCTAATTTTTGTATTTTTTGTAAAGAAGGGGTCTTGATACGTTGCCCAGGCTGGTCTTAAATTCCTGGGTTACAGTGATCCACCCACCTCGGCCTCCCAAAGTGCTGGGATTACAGGTGTGAGTCACCACGACTGGCCAAAAAAAGTTAAGTGTTAAAATCAAAAAGAAAATTCACCAAGCCATTTTGCATATTTTTCTGGAAAGATACAGATACATATATAGAGAGAGAGAGAGAAAGAGAGAGATCTGGACTGGACACCTTATACTATCAGTTGGGTATAACTTTGTTTCAGAAAGGACAAAGGGAACTGATTAGAGTTAAGGCACATATATGTGTGTATATATATATGTGTGTGTGTGTGTGTGTGTGTGTATTTTCCCAATTCCTCATACCACTCCTTTTTATTAATTTTTATTGAGATATAAGTTATACACCATAAATTCACCCTTTTAAATAAGTGCAGAATTTAGTGGGTTTTAGTATAGTATTCACAAGGCTGTACAGCCATCACCACTATTTAATTCCAGAATATTTTCATCACCCCAGAAAGCAGCCCCAGAATCACTGGCCCTGCTCCCCATTTTCTCTCCTATTTCCTGGCAAGTATTTACTTACTTCCTATGAATTTGCCCATCTGGGACATTTCATATAAATGAAATCATACAATACATGATTTCACTAAATAAGACTTTTGTGTGTGGCTTCAAACAATTTTTAAAAATTGAGGTAAAGTAGGCATAATATTTACAGTCTAACCACTGCCCCCTCTCCCCACCTATTTTTTGAGACAGGGTCTCACTCTGTCTTCCTGGCTGGAGTGCAGTGGTGTGATCATGACTCACTGCAACCTCAACCTCCCCGGGGCTCAGGTGATCCTCCCACCTCAGTCTCGCAAGTAACTGGCACCTCAGGCACACACCACCAAACCTGGCCAATTTTTGCATTGTTTGTAGAGACAGGATTTCGCTATGTTGCCCAGGCTGGTCTTGAACTCCTGGACTCAAGTGATCCTCCCACCTCAGCCTCCCAAAGTGCTGGTATTACCGGCATGAGCTACCACACCTGGCTGTCTCTAACCAGTTTTAAGTGTACAATTCAGTAGTGTTAAGTATATTCACACTGTTGTAAAACAAATCTCCAGAACTTTTTCATCTTCCCAAATTGAAACTCTGTACCTATTAAACACTAATTCCCCATTCTCTCCTCCCAGCCCATGGTAACCACCCTTCTACTTTCTGTCTTTATGAATCTGACCACTCTAAGTACCTCATATGAGAGGAATCACACAGTATTTGTCCTTTGGTGACTGGCTTATTTCACTTAGCATAATGCCCTCAAGGGTTCTCCATGTTGTAACATGCGTCAGAAATTCATTCAAGGCTGAATAATATATCCGTTATATAGATCAATCACATTTGAGCTATCCATTCATCAGTTAATGCACGTGTAGGTTGTTTCCACCTTTTGGTCATTGAGAATAATGCTGCTGTATACATACGTGTATGCGTTTCTGCATGACTATTTGTTTGCAATTCTTTTGACTATGTATGTCTCGGCTCACTGCAACCTCCGCTTCCCGGGTTCAAGCGATTCTCCTGCCTCAGCCTCTCGAGTAGCTGGGATTAGAGGCACCTGCCACCACACCCGGCTAATCTTTGTATTATTAGTAGAGACGGGGTTTCACCATGTTGGCCAGGCTGGTCTCAAACTCCTGACCTCAGGTGATCCACCCACCTCAGCCTCCAAAAGTGCTGGGATTAGAAGTATGAGCCACCACACCTGGCCATGAATTTGGTCCAGTGTCTGAACTTCACCTCTAGAGTCCCTTCCAGCCTCCTACCTCACTCCCACCTTGGCCTCCTGAGTAGCTGGGACAACAGGCTTGCGCCACCATTAACCAGCTAATTAAAAAAGTTTTTTTCTTTGTAAATATGGGGTCTCCCCATGTTTCCCAGACTCCAAACCTATTTCCTAACCTTTATCATTATCTGCTTCTGTGGGATGTGAATGGAAGTGAGGTGTGCTACATTCAGGCTTTTAACACCTCCCACCTGCACCTTCTAATTCTTCCTTTGCATCTTCTGGCTGGATAAAGAGGGTCTTGTGGGGCCTCTGAGTCACTGGAAGAAGGTGAAGCCACAATATAGCTGGAGTCTGGTTCCCAGGTGCAGCAGTGTGATGTCAGTGAGAAAGTAGCCTTTAGTGCATTAAGCCACTGGGATCTACAGGTTGCTCGTAGATCAACCACGTCTGCAGACGTGGGGGCACCACCATGCTCAGCTAATTTGTTATATGTTTATGTAGAGATGGGGTCTTGCTATGTTGCCCAGGCTGGTCTCAAACTTCTGGGCTTAAGTGATCGTCCCATCTCAGCCTCCCAAGTAGCTGGGACTGCAGGCGCATGCTACCATACCCAGCTAATTTTTAATATTTTTTTCTGTAGAGATGGAGTCTTGCTATATTGCCCAGGCCAGTCTCGAACTCTTGGGCTCAAGCAATCCTCCTGTCTCAGCCTCCCAAAGTGCTGGGATTATAGGTGCAAGCCACCACGCCCAACCAGTTGCTTAATTATAACAGCTCTCGGAGGTAAGTTCCATTGTTAGCCCCAATCTTATTTATTTAGATGGAGTCTCACTCTGTTGCCCAGGCTGGAGTGCAGTGGCATGATCCCAGCTCACTGCAACCTTCGCCTCCTGGGTTCAAGTGATTCTCTTGCCTCTGCCTCCTGAGTAGCTGGGATAACGGGCACAGGCCACCATGATTGGCTCATTTTTTTTTTGTATTTTTAGTAGAGACAGGGTTTCACCACATTGGCCAGGTTGATTTTGAATTCCTGACCTCAAATGATCTGCCCACCTCGGCCTCCCACAGCCCTGATCTTTAAATGAGGAAATTGAGGTGCAGAGAGGGTCGGCCACTCGCCAAATGGGAAAAGCTAGAATTCTAACCCAGACCATTTGCCTTCAAAACCTACCCTGACCACCACAGTAACCTGTGATAAGGTGCAACTCAGAGTAAATAACCTCCTCTCTGGGCCCTGATGTCTCTCTACCTACAATGGGTTTCCTGTTCCTGTGTGGGGAGGGAGGTGCAACACCAGCCCCCGAGCTTTGAGCCTTGCCTCGTCCTCCCTGTATATTAAGGAGTGCTCAGATGTGGCTGTAGCTGCACCTCTTTCTCCAAGATGGAGCCCACCCAGAGATGCTGTGTGCAAAAGGCTTGACTCACAGCTGGCGCATAATAAGCCTTCAATAAATGTCTGAAATTATTATTATCGATGGTGTCACGGTGCTGGCTGAAAGGCAGCATAGCTCAGGAGTTAACCAGACGGTCTGGGTTCAAATCCCATCTCTACCATGTAATAGCTGTGTGACCTTGGGTAAGTTACTCAACCTCTCTGTTCCCCCGTCTATAAAATGGGGGAAATGACACTATCTATTTTATAGACCTATTGCAAGGATTAGCATAGAAAATGCCTCAACCGTGCCTGCCACTGATGTCAGGTTTTATTATTGCTGTAACACTTTCCCCTATTCAGAGTTTCATCTCCTAGATCCCCGGGCACGGCAACAGCTGGCTTTCAGATCAGGGCCTCCCTGGGAGGTTTTAGTCTCAGCACAAGTCACCTGCCTTCCCCCTCTCTGGCTCCCAGCAGCCCCATCCTTCCCCCAGTCTTGGCCCGGGTTCCAGCACCGTCTCCTCCCCTCCCCTTTGCCCCTCAGCCCCAGGGTGACCAAAGCCTCTGCCTCGTGGGACGGCTTTCTAGCACTTTCCTCCTTTCAAGAGATTGACTGCGGCTTTCTAGCACTTTCCTCCTTTCAAGAGATTGACTGCAATTTCTATAGTAACATCACATTAGCGAGAAATTAATGTCCTCATTAAGATAGCAATTAGGCACATTAGCATGGCAATAAAAGAGAAGCTTATGAAATAATTGCTGGTTCCAAAATGCCTTTAATTTAGTATTTTATATTGTGCCATGTTATTAATTTTTTTCCCTCGGCAGAAGATAATAAGAGAAATGTTTGAATTGTGGGGAGGTTTAAAATGAAAAAATTTTTTGAGAAGGAAAGCAATGTTGATACCTGTACACAGACGATCTGTCTTCTCCCCAAAACCTCACTGGTCCTGAGTCCATAGGGTGACTCCATGGGGTGTCAGAAGAGGGACAGCATTGATGGGTAGGGGGCCAGGCCATGTCCTGGGACTTTTGGCCAGGCTTGGCATCCAGCGGAGATTGAAGTGGAACAGCCTTTGATCCTAGAAGCAGGAGAAATGGTGCCATGTTTCTTTGCCCTAAACAACAAATACTTGTTGGTTTGGGATTTTTCCCCCAATAGGCTCCATCTCCTGAATTCAAATTCTTTCAGCAAATGTTTCCTTGGTACCCTGTGGCTCTGACTCTGCTGTTGAGGGCTTTCCAGATTGTTGGAGACGACAGATGTATAAATGGGAAAATGCCATGATAAACTGGGAATGCAGTATTTTGCAACTTGTAATGAAATCATGGCTCTAGGCCGGGCACTGCGGCTCACGCCTGTAATCCCAGAACTTTGGGAGGGCAAGGTGGGAGGATAGCTTGAGGCCAGGAGTTCGAGATCAGTCTGGGAAACATAATGAGAGCACCCCCCCCCAACCCCGTCTCTTAAAAAAAAGAAAAAGAAAAGAAAGAAAGAAATCATGGATCTAGGACATGATTAGCCATGGGTAGTAAAATCATTAGGGGAAAGGTGGATGAGGAATGGTTTTGTGTGGCCGGGCACAGTGGCTCACACCTGTAATTCCAACACTTTGGGAGGCTCAGGCAGGCGGATCACCCGAGGTCAAGAGTTCGAGACTAGCCTGGCCAACATGGTGAAACCCCATCTCTACTAAAAATACAAAAATTAGCCCGCTGTGGTGGCAGGTGCCTGTAATTCCAACTACTCGAGAGGCTGAGGCAGGAGAATTGCTGGAACCTGGGAGGCAGGGGTTGCAGCGAGTCAAGATCGCGCCACTGCACTCCAGCCTGGGTGACAGAACAAGACTCTGTCTCAAAAAAAAAAAAAAAAGAAAAGAAAAAAAAAGGAATGTTTTAGGGGAGGCCTGTTCTGCTCCCATCTGAGCCCTGGGTCAACTTTAGCGTCCTAGGCTGGACATGATGTGGCTCCCATTGGGAGCAGTAGTAGGTTGGTGAGGGCCTGGAAGGAGACGTATCTCTCTGAGTTAAGGAGGGCACCTCAGAGCATCAGGCACATGAACAGAGACCTGAAGGAGAAAAAGCGGAGGATACACATAGAGATCTGGGGGAAGAAGGTTCCAGACAGGAGGAACAGCGGGTGCCAAGACTCTGGGGTGGGAACTAGCATGGAGAAGTAGAGATCAGCTAGGAGGCTGATGTGGCTGGACGGAAGTGAGAGAGAGAGGAGAGGAGGTGCAATCAGAGATATACCAAGGAAAGAAAACATGGGGCGCTGGCACGGTGGCTCACGCTTGTAATCCCAGCACTTTGGGAGGCCAAGGCGGGCGGATCACCCGAGGTCAGGAGTTAGAGACCAGCCTGGCCAACACGGTGGAACATCGTCTCTATTAAAAATACAAAAATTAGTGGGGCATGGTGGTTGGTACATGTAATCCCAGCTACTCGGGAGGCTGAGGCAGGAGAAACGCTTGAGCCTGGGAGGCAGAGGCTGCAGTGAGCCGAGATCGCGCCACTGCAATCCAGCCTGGGCAACAAAGCGAGACTCCGTCTCAAAAAATAAAAAATAAAAAAAAGAAAGAAAGAAAGAAAAAGGAAAAATGGGGAATTTCATTGGAAGGCCATGCCAAAACACAAACAAAAAAGAAACAAATAAAGGAAAAATGGGGAAGGATTCCTCAGGAAGTTAAAGAGTTGACAGTCAATTTCAGGGACCCCGGGATTTGAGTCTAGCTCCTTCGTGGGCAAGGGGACGTGCTGACCAATGCACACCTGTGCCTGCTAGGCTCCTTGTCAGTTACCTGTTGCCAGTTAAGCTGTCTAACAAAGGCCAGGCACAGTGGCTCATGCCTGTAATCCCAGCACTTTGAGAGGCCAGGCAGGTGGATCACTTGAGGCCACAAGTTTGAGACCAACCTGGCCAACATGGGAAAACCTCGTCTCTACTAAAAATACAAAAATTAGTCAGTCGTGGTGGCGGGTGTCTGTAATCCCACCTACTCAGGAGGCCGAGGCAGGAGAATCGCTTGAACCCAGGAAGGAGGCAGAGGTTGCGGTGAGCCAAGATTGCACCACTACATTCCAGCCTGGGCCACAAAGTGAGACTGAGACAAAAAAAAAAAAAAAAAGCTGCCTAACAACGCCCAAATCCAGCAGCTTAGGACAATCAGCATTAATTTTGGCTTCGCAGGCTACAGGGCAGTTTTTCTGCTCCTGGCTGGGCTCACCCACCAACGTCTATGGGTCCAAGAGTCACACTGTATTTATTCAGGCTGGGTCTTTTCATATATTTGGGGCCCGGCTGGCTATAGGCTGGTCTAGGACAACAGGATTCTTCCCTCATCCTCCAGCAGGCTAGCTCGGGCTTGGTCACCTGACAGGGGCAGGGTTTCCAGACATCGACCAGAAAGATGCACCACCTCTTCAGGCCTAGATTGGGAAGTGACTTCACTTCTGCTGCAATCCACTGATTGGCCAAAGGAGATCACGAGACCAACCCAGATTCAAGGGGTGTGGAAATAGGCTCCACCTCCCAGTGGGAGGAGCTACCTAGGCAAAGAGTATAGATGGTGGGCGGTAGAATTGGGTCCGTGAAGCCAACTTGACCAGCCCCGTGATTCCTTTGGGGCTTTTGATAATCATTCCCTGCCCCTCCCTTGGTACCCCAAGGCATTCTATGGTCCTCGACCCTAGCTTTGGCCCCTGTAGAAGTTCTTTTTTTTTTTGAGACGGAGTCTTGCTTTGTCACCCAGGCTGGAGTGCAATGGCGCGATCTCGGCTCACTGCAAGCTCCTCCTGCCGGGTTCACGCCATTCTCCTGCCTCAGTCTCCCGAACACCTGGGACTACAGGCGCCCACCGCCACGCCCGGCTAATTTTTTGTATTTTTAGTAGAGACGGGGTTTCACTGCGTTACCAGGATGGTCTCGATCTCCTGTCCTCGTGATCCGCCCGTCTCGGCCTCCCAAAGTGCTGGATTACAGGCATGAGCCACCGCGCCCGGCCCTTTGTAGAAGTTCTTTCTGCCCAGGTTTGCTCTCTCTCTAAGCTCCCACAGGAGCTGTGGCTTGGGTTGTTCAAGACCCCAAATTCCCGACTGGACTTCCTTTCTTCAGCTCTGCATTGGGGTGTGACCAGGACTGAAGTATTTTGTTGAAATCATTGGCTCTCCTGATAGCAAACAGAGAGTTGGTGTCAGTAAGGCAGAGGAGAGTTTAGTCTGTAGTGTGCTATGGAGTAAGGGAGCAATGGAAATCGGGAGCTTAGTTTGAACACACTCAGTGTCCCCTTGTGCAGTGTCCAACCTGCCCAACCGTACCAGCCCACCCTGATTGAGGGACTAAAGAGTGGAGGAAAGGAAGGGGAAAGGGATTTCACTGACAGCTGGAGCCTTAGCTCTCGGGCCAAATGAAGGACCTTCCCAGAACAGAGTGACCCAGAAGGAAGCTGTGGCCCAACCACCAAGATGGGTAACCCTGACAGGCGCAACCTGCCCTCTTGTCAATCAAGGCTGGACCAGGTGGTGTGGGGAAGGGATGGAGGACTAAGAGAGGGGGCAAAGAGGAGGGTAGGAAGGTCCTGGCCTAAACGACCCAGTTAGTTTCCCCATCACCCCCTACCCCCATCCTGTATCCCAGGGAAGTATAGTGCAGCTGGGTTCTTGGTTGCCATGGCGACTGACAAAAAAAAGACTTGAGGGGAGGAAAACACCCCGGGGCATGAAGAAGCAATTTGCTCTCAGGTCTGGGAGTCAGCACCGTAATCAGAATGTCCTAAGGAGGAAAGAAAACTGAGCGAGCCGGGCTTGGGTAGGTGGCAAACCTTCCCAAGGCCCCCTGCCAGCCATCCTAAGAGAGAGAGGGTAGGGGCGACCCCAGCTCTGTGTGGGAGGCGCCAACTCTAAGCCCCCACCCCCGAGGCTGCCCCTCCCACCCGAAGCGTTTAGCACCCAGGGTCTGGGGGGGGGGGGGGGGGGGGGGGGCCGAGGCGGGGGCGGGGCTTCCCAACGGATTGCTTTTTTTTTTTTTTTTTCTTAATTTCCAGTTCCGCCTTGGGACGAGTCCCTGGCTGGGGGAACCGCATCAGGCCTGACACCCATCCCATTCCGCCTTGGGACGAGGCCCTGGCTGGGGGAACCGCATCAGGCCTGACACCCATCCCATTCCCCCCTAAACCCAGAACGAGATCCAACCTCACTCCCCAGCCCCTTCCCCACCTCGCCGCTCAGGCTGTGATGGAAAGGTCCCTGGGAGTGGGGAGGAGGGCAATTTGAAACCCGGAGGGGATCCTGTAGCCCAGTTCTCCTCGGTTCCCTAAACCTCCAGGAAAGCGGAGAAAGTCACATTGTGGTGGCAGCAGCGGGTTTGTTTTTTTTAATCTGTTAATAAAACGCAAGTGAATCAAATCCGCCCTAAGGGAAGGGGGGGGCGCGGCGAGGCAGAGGCCATGGTGTTTGCAGAAGTTGGAAATTTAATAAGAAGGAAAAATAAAAATAGCCACTGTGCTGGAGAGAGAGAGAGAGAGAAGGTTGGGAGAAGCAGGCAAGTGTGGGACTCCTGGCTGGGTGGAAACGTGCAGAGGGGGCTGGGGAAGGCGAGGGCACCACTAGTCCGGAGGAGCAAGGGAGACACTGCTGGGGATACCAGGAGGGGAGTCTTTGGGGTGTCACCAGAACAGTCCAGTTCCTTGGCAGATTTTTCACCAGCAGTGAGCTGGGCACAGAGGTTGGGGTTTGGTCCTCTAAACACCTGGGTGTAGAGGTCCAGCCTCTGGTTACTTGGTCTTCACAGCGCCCCCCACCTTCTGAGCTACTCAAGAGATGGGGGACAGTAGCAGTACTGCCAAGAACAGTTGTGCAAGTTGCGCACTGCACAAGCATACCAGACAGAGAGGCTAGAGCAGAAGCTAACATCATCTGTTCCCCTCACCACACATTGCATCTGCCCAGAGGAAGAGGTACCTTTTATTTATTTTATTTTATTTTATTTTATTTTATTTTATTTATTTTATTTTTTGAGATGGAGTCTCACTGTTATTGCCTGGGCTGGAGTGCAATGGCATGATCTCAGCTCACTGAAACCTCTGCCTCCCAGGTTCCAGCAATTCTTCTGCCTCAGCCTCCCGAGTAGCTGAGATTACAGGCGCCTGCCACCACACCCAGCTAATTTTTGTATTTTTAATAGAGACGAGGTTTCACCATGTTGGCCAGGCTGGTCTCGAACTCCTGACCTCAGGTGAGCTGCCCACCTCAGCCTCCCAAAGTGTTGGGATTACAGGCATGAGCCACGGCACCCAGCAAGGAAGGGGTACCTTTTAAAGATCTACACAAGGCCGGGCGCCATGACTCATGCCTGTAATCCCAGCACTTTGGGAGGCCAAGACGGAAGGATCGCCCAGGACCTGAAGACCAGCCTAAGCAGCATAGGGAGACCACCATCTCTACAATAAATAAATAATGAGAAAATAAACATCCTGGCCGGGCGTTGTGGCTCACGCCTGTAATCCCACTGCTTTGAGAGGCCTAGGCAGGCAGATTGCTTGAGCTCAGGAGTTCAGGACCAGCTTGGGCAACATGGTGAATGACTGTCTCTATGAAAAATACAAAAATTACCCAGACATGGTGGCGCACAACTGTGGTCCCAGCTACTCAGGGGGCTGAGGTGGGAGGATCGCTGGAGTGGAGGCTGCAGTGAGCTGTGATCACGCCACTGCATACCAGCCTGTGTGACAGAGTGAGATCCAGCCTCAAAAAAAAAGAGAAAAGTCCACACAAAGTTGATAGTGAACCAGCTGCATCTCTGAACACATCCAGTGATACCCCCTCCACCCCCCTCCAGGAAACCCAAGATTGCTGACAGGCCCAGCTAGAGCAGCTTTGAGCTGGCTGCAGCCTGTGGGGTCCTCTGGGAGCAGCTGAATGGAATTTGTTCATGCTTTCACTCAACAAGTATTTACTGGGTGTTTATTTCATGCCAGGTGCCGTGCTGGGCAGTGAATGAATGAACCTTGCCCTGGGGTTAACACTCCAGTGGGATGAACAGACAAACCCCACAAGCACTGCATACGGTATGCAAAATGGGGTGCATGCTATGGAGGGAAATACAGCTGGGAAGGGTGGGGGCGGGCAGGGGCCCTGGGTGCAATTTTTACAAAGTGACCTCACTGAGGAGGTGACATTGCAGCAAACCCAGAAGCAGGCAAGGAGGAGTCATGTGGCTGGCTGAGGGAACAGCATTTTAGGCAGGGGGAACAGCCTGTGCAAAGCACTGAGACCTTGTTTTGTGAATTGAGCACCTTGAAATATGGGTTGCTTGGCCCTAATTAAGGTTCTGAAAGAGCCTTTAATTTTTTTTCCCCTAGACCTGGGTGTGGCAGCTCATGCCTGTAATCCTAACTACTCAAGAGGCTGAGGTGGGAGGATCGCTTAAGTCCAGAAGGTTGAGGCTGCAATGAGCCATGATCATACCACAAGGCACTTCAGCCTGGGTGACAGAGCAAGACTTTGTCTCAAAAACAAAAAACAAAAAAATCCAATTCCGGCCAGGCGCGGTGGCTCATGCCTGTAATCCTAGCACTTTGGGAGGCCGAGGCAGCTGGATCACAAGGTCAGGATTTCGAGACCAGCCTGGCCAAGATGGTGAAACCCCGTCTCTACTAAAAATAAAAAAAAATTAGCTGGGCGTGGTGGCATGTGCCTGTAGTCCCAGCTACTTGGGAGGCTGAGGCAGGAGAATTCCTTGAACCTGGGAGGCGGAGGTTGCAGTGAGCCGAGATCGTGCACTGCACTCTAGCCTGGGTGACAGAGCGAGACTCCATCTCAAAAAAAAAAAAAAAAAAAAAAATCCAATTCCAACCTATACAAGGCAGCAGCTGTGAGGTGACACAAGTATGAACCCCATTAAGTCCCCCCAAAAGCCAAGAATCTTGGATTTCCTTCACAAGTGAATGACCCCCCCAATCTTGAAGGAAAATCATTCTAGCAGCAAATCCTAGACAGGAGTTACTATCAGCCAGATATTGCCATCTGCCTTAACTGGTTTAATCCTGACAGTGAACCCCAATGATGTAGAAAATGTTACCACCATTTTTTTTTTTTTAATACAGAGTCTCGCTCTGTCCCCCAGGCTGGAGTGTGGTAGTACAATCTTGGTTAACTGCAACCTCTGACTCCTGGGTTCAAGTGATTCTCCTGCTTCAGCCTTCCAAGTAGCTGGCATTACAGGGGCACGCCACCACACCTGGCTAATTTTTATATTTTTAGTAGAGATGCGGTTTTGCCATGTTGGCCAGGCTGGTCTCGAAGTCCTGACCTCAGGTGATCTGCCCGCCTCAGCCTCCCAAAGTGCTGGGATTACAGGCGTGAGCCACCGTGGCTGTTATCACCATTTTACAGGTGGAGAAACCAAGACACAGAACAATGCAGTGGCTCCCATGTGTGGATAAGAAGTAGCTTGTAGATTTGAACCCAGGACACCTTTCTGTGCATTGAGCCAGGCCGATCTGCACCCAGGCACCTGCCCGGGTGGATGCAGGGCCTGTGAGATTCTTCCAAGGCCTCCCATTTTGATGGGGTCCCCAGGCCTCCAGGCCTGCACTGGAGCTGGTCTGCTTCCAGGTGGAGCCAACGGAGGGTCCTGGTGCGGGGGAGTCGGCGTTGGCGGGTGATTGATGGTTTAATATCTCGCGCTGCGACCTGGGCCCCTCCTCTCCCACGCCTCTGTGGGTGGCCCCCAGTGAGAGGCGGAGATGGGATAATTGGGTTACCAAAAAGAGAATGAAAATTCCAGAGAGAGAAAGAGACAGAGAAAGAGGTGCAGACTAGGGAGTGCGCTGGGAGCTGATTTGGCAGGGCTGGGCTTGGATGGGAGGGAGGAGGCCGACTCTCAAACCCGGAATCCCTCTGGGGGCCTGGGGACTCATAAGTCCCAGCCGTCTTCAACTCCCATCTGACTTCCTGTCTTGAGAACAGAGACAGCAGATGTGACAAGTGAGAGGTCACAGGCAGGGGCAAGGCCTCAGAGGGGAGGGAAGCATGTGGCCTCCACCTGGGACAACTGCTGGCAGGTGAGGCCAAGGGGAGGTAGGGACTAGTGGAGTTGGGGTGGAGGGAAGGGGAGACTCCAAGTTCCCAGCTCAGAGGCTTCTGGTCATCCTTGACTGGAGTCCTCTCTCTTTTTTTTTTAGATGGAGTCTTACTCTGTCGCCCAGGCTAGAGTGCAATGGCATAGTCTTGGCTCACTGCAACCTCCGCCTCCCGGGTTCGAGCAAGTCTGCTGTCTCAGCCTCCCGAGTAGCTGGGACTACAGGCGTGCAGCACCACGCCTGGCTATTTTTTGTATTTTTGGTACAGACGGGGTTTCACTGTGTTGGCCAGGCTGGTCTCGAACTCCTGACCTCAAGTGATTCTCCCACCTTGGCCTCCCAAAGTGCTGGGATTACAGGCGTGAGCCACCGCGCCCCGCTGGAGTCCTCTCTTTTTTTCTCTTTCCATCCACGTTCAAACCTCGGACTTCATTTCTTCCCCACCTCCCCGGCCCTCACCTGGTCCAGCCCAGCATCCCTCACCTGGACTGTGCAGTTCCCTCTACCCTTGCTCAGGTCTCCAGCCTGGCCCTGAAGCCTGTTCCCTCCGCAGCCTCCAGAGGGCTCGAGCGAACACCTGATCAGGCCACGCCCCCTCCTCCCGCTCAGAACCCGGAAGGCTCCCAACTTGTGTTAATTTCCCATGGTTGCCGTCACAAACTAGCGTTTTTTTAACGACGCAAATTATCCTACAGCTCTAGAGGTCAGAGATGTGGTTCGGGTCTCACCTGCCTAAGACCAAGATGTCAGCAGGCTGCAGTCCTTTCTTGGAGGTTTTAGGGGATGATCTATTTCTTGCTCATTTAGGGGTGCAAGATTCAGTTCCTCGGGGTTGTAGAACTGAGGCCCCTGTTTTCTTGCTGGTTGTCTGTTCCCCGTTTCTAGAAGTTGCCTGCATTCCTTGGCTCGTGGGCCCTCCCTCCATTTTCAAAGCCAGCAATGACGAGTCAAGTCCTCATATGACAGCCTTCAACTCCCCTCTGCCGCCGCCTTGCACTTTAAGGACTTGTGTGATTAGATGATCCAAGGTCATTTCCCTGTCTGAAGGTCCTTAATTACCTAATCAGCAAAGTCCCTTTTGTTGCATGAGGTAGCAATTCACTACCCTTGCTTCTCAGGGCCTGGCTGTGTCCAAAGGACTCTTTCTCCTTTAGACACTTTTAAGTGTCTCACCTGTCCTCTGCCTCTCCCTGGGCACCTGCTCCCTGCTCAGCCTGCCTCTCCCGCAATTCAAGCCAGTCATATGCTTGACACTCCTCCAGGAAGCCTCCCTGAAGTACCCATGTTTATCAACCCGCTGGAGCAGTTACCAGCCCCTTTCTCCTATCCTCCCCAGGCCACGAGATCTTGAAAGTTTAGGATGAGGAAGTAGATATCTTGGGAAGGAGGGCATTATTCTCCTTACCAACTGCCTCACTCAGAGCAAAACTCCAGTCCTCACGGAGGCCAGAAAACCCAGCTTTCTCCAAGCAGATGGGCCTCCTTACTGTTCTCCAAACTCACCAAAGACATCCTGCCTCAGGGCCTTTGCACAGGCTGTTCCCTCTGCCTGAGTCATCCTCCCCCAGATATCCACGTGGCTCCTCCCTCACCTCCTCCAGGTCTCCCTTCACTTGTGCCCCTCCCCAGGGAAGCCTTCTCTGATGCACACACACCCAATTTACAACATCCACAGACTCTTATTGCTGCTTTTTTTTTTTTTTTTTGAGACAGGGTCTCGCTGTGTTGCTCAGGCTGGAGTGCAGTGGTGTGCTGTCAGCTCACTGCAACCTCCACCTCCGAGTTCAAGTGATTCTCCTGCCTCAGTCTACTCAGTAGCTGGGATTACAGGCATGCTCCATGACACCTGGCTAATTTTTGTATTTTTAGTAGAGATGGGGTTTTGCCATGCTGACCAGGCTGGTTTTGAACTCCTAGCCTCAAGTGATCCGCCCGCCTTGGCCTACCAAAGTGCTGGGATTACAGGCCTGAGGCTGCTGTATTTTCTCCATTGCACTGGCTACTTTTGGCTACACCACAGAATATTCACTCTTTGTTCATCTTGTCATTGCCCAGGTCTCCCACTGGAAAGTCAGCTCCAAAAGGGAAGTTCCTCCACACTGTTCCTTTCTGGCTCTGTATGCCACCCCCTTCCCTGGCCCTTGGCATACAGCAGGTGCTCAATAAGTGTTAGGGCTGGGCGCAGTGGCTCACGCCTGTAACTACCAGCACTTTGAGAGGCCAAGCGGACAGATTTGAGCCCAGGAGTTCAAGACCAGCCTGGCCAACATGGCAAAACCCCGTCTTTACTAAAAATACAAAAATTATCCAGGTGTGGTGATGCATGCCTGTAATCCCAACTACTCGAGAGGCTGAGAAATGAGAATTGCTTAAACCTGGGAGGCAGAGGCTGCAGTGAGCAGTGATCACGCCACTGCACTCCAGCATGGGCGACAGAGCGAGACTGTGTTTCAAAAAATAATAATAAGTGTTTGTTGAATGAATGGATGGCAGGCAGGCGGGGCCCCAGCCCAGAGGAGGATGGAGACCCAGTGGAAGGTGGGAGCGGCAGGTGGAGAGGGATTGGTGTGGAGATGGTAGAGAAAAAGACCTTCTAGAACAATCCTGGGGGTCAGGTGGTCCCTGTGATGAAATGAACCAGCATTGTGTGAATTCAGTCAAGGGCTGATCTCTCATGATCTCTATAACGTGCTTTTCACAGGGAAACTTGTCCCCCCGCCCCACAATCCCCTTGATAAAATCTTAGCTTTATGACTTTGTTCTCTGTTCATCTCAGATAACAGATGTTCCTGGAGTTGCCTTAGTCACAGGGCAGCTTGGCTTCAATTCAAAACAAGGAATGTCCAGACCCAAGCTGGGGCCTTGATTTAGACTTCAATCCTATTTCCTTCTGCCTCTCCTCCATCCCCACCAGCATCATGTTCTGGGGCTCTGGGTAGTGCAGGGGCCCCTTCCTTCTTGCTTTCCTCTCCTTTCCTTTCACGGCCAGGTCTGCAGCTCCAGGAGGGAATATAGTGTGTCAAATGGTGGCCCCCCAAAAGGATGTGTCCACATTCTGGCCCCTGCAACCTGTGAACGTGATGTTATTATATTACTTTTTTTTTTTTTTTGAGATGAAGTCTTGCTCTTGTCTCCCAACTGGAGTGCAATGGCATGATCAAGGCTCGCTACAACCTCCGCCTCCCAGGTTCAAGTGATTCTCCTGCCTCAGCCTCCTGAGTAGCTGGGATTACAGGCGCCTGCCACCATGTCCACCTAATTTTTGTGTTTTTAGGAGAGACGGGCTTTCCCCATGTTGGCCAGGCTGGTCTCAAACTCCTGATCTCAGATGATCCGCCTGCCTCGGCCTCCCAAAGTGCTGGGATTACAGGCATGAGCCACCATGCCTGGCCAACTTATTTTTTTTTTTAAAGACATGGTCTTGCTCTGTCACTCAGGGTGGCTAGAGAGCAATGGCATGATTTCGGCTCACTGCAGCCTCGACCTCCCAGGCTCAAGTGATCTTCCCACCTCAGCCTTCCAAGTAGCTGGGACCACAGGCATGCAACACCATGCCTGGCTAATTTTTGTATTTTTTGCAGAGAGAGATTCTTGCTATGTTTCCCGGGCTGGTCTCAAAGTCCTGGCCTCGAGAGAGCCTCCCACCTCGGACTCCCAAAGTGCTGGGATTACAGGCGTGAGCCACTGCGCCTGGCCTGAATGTGATCTTAGGTGGATAAACTGTAACGGTCATAGGCCCATTGTTTGAGGCACTGGGCAAGTCAACATGCTGAGATACCAGTTTGCAGCAGAGAAGGAGGTTTAATCATAGGGCCACAGATCGAGGAGATGGGAGCAAATCTAAAATCCATCTCCTGGGTGGGTGTGGTGGCTCACACCTGTAATCCCAGCACTTTAGGAGGCTGAGGTGGGCAGATCACTTGAGGCCAGGAGTTTGAGACCAGCCTGGCCAACATGGCAAAACCCTGTCTCTACTAAAAATACAAAAATTAGCCGGGCGTGGTGGTGCAGGCCTGTAGTCCCGGCTACTTGGGAGGCTGAGGTGGGAGAATCAGTTGAACCTGGGAGATGAAGGTTGTAGTGAGCCAAGATCGCACCTCTGCACTCCAGCCTGGGTGACAGAGTGAGACTCTCTCAGAAAACAAACAAACAAAAATTAATAAATAAAAATGAAATAAAATAAAAAAATTCATCTCCCCGAGGAATTTGGGGCTGGGGTTTTTAAGGGGTATGGAGTGGACCCAAGTGTGGAGATCCTTTGATTGGTCAAAGAGTGCAAGGTGAAGTCTTGGGACAGAGGATTGGGCGGGCGTTGAGGGACAAGGGGTGGGTGAAGAAGCTGTATTCTCATGCTGATCCCATTCCTATATGGGGGGTCTTCTTCTGACTGGTTGCTGGAATTCAAGATCTGCAAAAACATCTGAAGCGATCCTTAAGCAAAAGCCATATGATCCTGACTGGGCGCAGTGGCTCACGCCTGTAATACCAGCACTTGGAGGCCAAGGCGGGTGGATCACTTGAGGTCAGGAGTTCAAGATCAGCCTGGCCAACATGGTAAAACCCCTTCTTTACTAAAAATGCAAAAATTAGCCAGGCGTGGTGGTGCACGCCTGTAATCCCGGCTACTCTGGAGGCTGAGGCAGGAGAATCGCTGGAACCCAGAAGGCAGCGGTTACAGTGAGCTGAGATCACATCAATGCACTCCAGCCTGGGTGACAGAGCAAGACTCCATCTCAAAAAAAAAAAAAAAAAAAAAAAAAAAAAAAGCCATATGCTCCTAATGTCAGAGATCCTGTCTGTAGAAACAATGGGATGTATTTGTGTTTTGTTTTGTTTTGCGACAGAGTTTCGCTCTTGATGCCCAGGCTGGAGTGCAATGGCGCGATCTCGGCTCACTGCAACCTCTGCCTCCTGGGATCAAGCAATTCTCCTGCCTCAGCCTCCCCAGTAGCTGGGTTTACAGGCATGCACCACCATGCCTGGCTAATTTTTGTATCTTTGGTAGAGATGGGGTTTCTCCATGTTGGTCAGGCTGGTCTCGAACTCCCAACCTCAGGTGATCCACCCGCCTTGGCCTCCCAAAGTGCTGGGATTACAGGCATGAGCCACTGCGCCTGGTGAAACAATCGGGTGTAAAAGTGCTACCTGACTTTTAGCAGCAAGGAAGGGGCCCCTAGTGCAGCCTGATTCATGGTTCATTGTAACTGTATTTCTGTCTGGAATCTAGCATGCAATCCTTGTCAACTCTGTAGGAGGGATTTTGAAAGGGTCATTGCAGATATTAGAATTCTCAAGATGAGATCATCCTGGAAAACATGGTAGTCCTAAATCCACAGACGACTCTCCTTAGGAGAGACACATAGAGGAGACACAGTAGAGAAGGACCCGTGAAGACGGAAGCAGAGGTTGGAAGGCTGTGGTTGCCACCGAGGAACGCCTGGAGCCCTCACAAGCTGGAAGGGGCCAGGAGGGATTCTTCCCTAGATCCTCTCTGGGGAGCGTGGCCCTGCAGATGCTTTGATTTCAGACTTCTGGCCTGTAGAACTGTGAGAAAATAGGTTTCTGTTGTTTTAAGTGACTCAGTTTGTGGTACTGTTATAGCGGCCACAGGAAGGAAACAAATCCAGGGGTCAGATGGTTCTCATTACACTGGGTCTGCTGTCAGCCAACCTTGCCTCTCAGGGCCTAGTGGTGTTCAGAATGAAATCTTTCACTTTCATTTTTTTTTTTTTTTTTTTTTTTTGAGACAAGGTCTCACTCTGTCACCCAGGCTGGAATGATGTAGTGGGGCAATCTCGGCTCACTGCAACTTCTGCCTCCCAAGTTCCAGCGATTCTCCTGTCTCAGGCCAAGTCAGGTGGATCACTTGAGGTCAGGAGTTCAAGACCAGCCTCACCAGGGAAACCTCGTCTCTACTAAAAAAAAAAAAAAAATACAAAAATTAGCCGGGCGTGGTGGTGTCCACCTGTAGTCCCAGCTACTCGGAGGCTGAGGTGGGAGAATCACTTGAACCCAGGATGTAGAGGTTGCAGTGAGCTGAGATTGTGCCACTGCACTCCAGCCTGGGCAACAGAGTGAGACCCTGTCTAAAAAAGAAAAAAAAAAAAAAGGCTGGGTGCAGTGGCTCACGCCTGTAATCCCAGCACTTTGGGAGGCCAAGGTGGGTGGATCACGAGGTCAGGAGTTCGAGACCAGCCTGACCAACATAGTGAAACCCCGTCTCTACTAAAAATACAAAAATTAGGCTGGGTGCGGTGGCTCTCACTTGTAATCCCAGCACTTTGGGAGGCCAAGGCAGGTGGATCACGAGGTCAGGAGATTGAGACCATCCTGGCTAACATGGTAAAACCCCGTCTCTACTAAAAATACAAAAAAAAAAAAAAAAATTGCTGGGCATGGTGGTGAGCGCCTGTAGTCCCAGCTACTCCAGAGGCTGAGGCAGGAGAATGGTGTGAACCCGGGAGACAGAGCTTGCAGTGAGCCGAGCTCGCGCCATTGCACTCCAGCCTGGGTGACAGAGTGAGACTCCATCTCAAAAAAATTTATCTTCCGAGTAATGTGCAAAGGAAATCAGTATTCGGAAGAGCTATCTGCACTCCCAAGTTCTTTGCAGCACTATTCACAATAACAAGATATGGAAGCAACCTAAGTGTCCATCAGTGAATGAATGGATAAAGAAAATGTGGTGCATATACACAATGGAGTACTGTTCAGCCTGATAAAAGAAGGAAATCTTGTCATTTGCAACAACGTGCATGAATCTGGAGGACATTATGCGAAGTGAACTAAGCCTGGCGCAGAAAGAAAAATAGTTCATGATCTCACTTGCATGCAGAATATAAAAAAAAAAAAGGCACATTCACAGAAGTAGAGAGTAGAACAGTGCTTACTAGAGTCTGGGGTCGCAGAAAACATGTGGCCCAAAGGATACAAAGTTTCCATTAGGAAGAGTAAGTGCTGGTGATCTGTTGCACAGCAAGGTGGCTATAGCTAATCATAATGTATATTTTTTTTTCTTTTTTTTTTTTTGAGAGAGTCTCTTTCTGTTGCCCAGGCTGGAGTGCAGTGGCACAATCTCAGCTCAAGGCAACCTCCACCTCCCAGGTTCAAGCAATTCTCTGCCTCAGCCTCCTGAGGAGCTGGGACAACAGGCGCCCGCCACCACGCCTGGCTAATTTTTATATTTTTAGTAGAGACGGGGTTTCACCATCTTGGCCAGGCTGGTCTTGAACTTGTGACCTCATGATCCACCTGCCTCGGCCTCCCAAAGTGCTGGGATTACAGGCGTGAGTGACTGCGCCCCGCCCCATAATGTATTTTCAAACTTGTGAAATGAGTGGATTTTAAATGGTCTCACTATAGGGTCTGGTGCGGTAGCTCACATGTGTAATCCCAGCACTTTGGGAGGCTGCGATGGGAGGATCACTTCAGCCCAGGTGTTCAAAACCAGCCTGGGGAATATTTTACAGACCCTGTCTCTAAAAAAACAAACTGTTCTTGCTACAAAGAAATAAGTATGTGAGGTGATGGATATGTTCATTAGCGTGACCTGCTTTATAATATATACAGTATTGAAACATCATATCATATTCCATAAACATATGCAATTACTTGTCAATTAAAAATAAAAATTAGGGATCAGATGTCATAGCTCACACCTGTAATCCCAGCACTTTGGGAGGCCAAGGCGGGTGGATCACTTGAGGTCAGGAGTTTGTGACCAGCCTGACTAACATGGTGAAATCCCAACTCTACTAAAAATATGAAATTAGCCGGGCGTGGTGGCACGCACCTGTAATCCCAGCTACTTGAGGGCCTGAAGCAGGAGAATCGCTTGAATCCAGGAGGGGGAAGTTGCAGTGAGCCAAGATTGTGCCATTGCACTCCAGCCTGGGCAACAGAGCAAGACTCTGTCAAAAAAAAAAGAAAGAGGCTGGGCACGGCGGCTCACGCCTGTAATCCCAGCATTTTAGGAGGCCAAGGTGGGCAGATCACAAGGTCAGGAGTTTGAGACCAGCCTGGCCAACATGGTGACACCTCATCTCTACTAACAACACAAAAATTAGCCGGGTGTGGTGCTGCGCACCTGTAGTCCCAGCTACTCAGGAGGCTGAGGCAGGAGAATGGCGTGAACCTGGGAGGCAGAGGTTGCAGTGAGCCAAGATTACCTAGTGATAGAGCAAGACTGTCTCAAAAAAAAAAAAAAAGAGAGAGAGAAAAGGAAGGAAGGAGGGAGGGAGGGAAGGAGAAAGAAAGAGGAAGGAAGGAAGGAAGGAAGGAAGGAAGGAAGGAAGGAAGGAGGGGCTGGGCGCAGTGGCTCACGCCTGTAATCCCAGCACTTTGGGAGGCCGAGGCGAGCAGATCATGAGGTCAGGAGATCGAGACCATCCTGGCTAACACGGTGAAACCCCGTCTCTACTAAAAATGCAAAAAATTAGCTGGGCGCGGTGGCAGGCGCCTGTAGTGCCAGCTACTCGGGAGGCTGAGGCAGGAGAATGGAGTGAACCTGGGAGGCGGAGGTTGCAGTGAGCCAAGCTTGCAGTGAGCCGAGATTGCACCACTGCACTCCAGCCTGGGCAACAGAGCGAGACTCCGTCTCAAAAAAAAAAAAAAGAAAGAAAGGAAAGAAAGAGAAGAAAGAAAGAGAGAAAAAGGTAGGGAGGGAGGGAGAGAGAAAGAGAAAGAAAGAAAGAAAGAAAAGAAAGAAAGAAAAAAAGAAAAGGAAAGAAAAGAGAAAAGAAAAGATCTTCACTGTGGTCTGGCTTCCGTTGCTAGTCGTTGTGTCTGCCTGGTTGAAATGTCCATCTTAGCATTCTGTTACTCTATCGGCATTCAGCTCTGGTGTGACATTATTGCATAAATGTTCCTGGCCAACAGAGAAGGGGAAAATTTGTAGAAGGGAAGAAAGAATGGATGAGGGAGCATGGGTGGAAAACTTAAGGGTGGTCTGAGCTATACCCAGGAAGCCTGGGATTGGGAAAACCCAACTCTCAGCGCCCTTGGGGCTGAGAGCAACATAAGGTTTAGCAGCCTTAGTAATTTCTTTAAAATCTAAATTGGGGCCGGGTACAGTGGCTCGCGCCTGTAATCCCAGCACTTTAAGAGACGGGGGTGGGCGGATCACCTGAGATCAGGAGTTCGAGACCAGCCCGGCCAATGTGGCGAAACTCCATCTCTACTAAAAACACAAAAATCAGCTGGGCATGGTGGCAGGCACCTGTAATCCCAGCTACTTGAGAGGCTGAGGCACGGATAATTGCTTGAACCCAGGAGGTAGAGCCTGCAGTGAGCTGAGATGGCGCCACTATATTCCAGCCCGGGCAACAGAGCAAGACTCCATCTTAAAAAAAAATCTAATTTGGACCAGGCATGTTGGCTCACACCTGCAATCCCAGCACTTTGGGAGGCCAAGGAGACCAGCCTGGACAACACAGCAAGACCCCACCTTTACAAAAAACTTTAGAATTTGCCAGGCAGTCACAAGTCCCACCCAGGTTTAGGAGGTGGGAACACAGGTCCTGTGATATGGTTTGCATTTGTATCCCCCCCCACCCAAATCTTATGTTGAATTGTAATCCCTGGTGTTGGAGGAAGGGCCAGGTGGGAGGTGATTGGATCATGGTGTCAGAGTCCTCCCTTGCTGCTCTTGTGATAGTGAGTGAGTTCTCACAAGATCTGGTTGTTTAAAAGTGTATAGTACCTCCCTCCTCTTTCTCTTGCTCCTTCTCCAGCCATGTTTCCCCTTGGCCTTCCACCATGATTGTAAGTTTTCTGAGGCCTCCCCAGCTATGTTTCCTGTACAGCCCACAGAACCATGAGCCAATTAAGCCTCTTTTCTTTATAAATTACCCAGTTTCGGGCATTTCTTCATAACAGTGTGAGAAGGAACTAATACACCCCGCCTCTCATGAGAGGAGCACCAGCACTTTGTAAGAAGAGCCTATGCAATATGATCAATACCAGGGCTGACAATCTTTGCAAATCACAACCTGTCATTCCTTTCTCACTTCCCAGCTTCACTGTTGCTATTTCCTGGGATCTGCTCCCAGGTCAACAACTTACCCCTGCAAATCTTTGTCTCAGGGTCTCTGCCTTTGGGACGACCCAAACTAAGATATCCCACAAAATCAATAGTGTGTTTATATAGCTGGTATAGGTGTATGTAAACATTTAGAAAAAGGTCTGTAAGGATACACTCCAAACAGACAGCAGTAGCTTCTGTAAGGAGGGAACTGGGATGGGGGTTGAGAGGGTTCATGTATTAGGCCGTTGTGTATATGGGTAAATTTGCTGTAAAGAAATATCAAAGAATGGGTACATTTTATTTTATTTATTTTACTTTATTTCACTTTATTTTATTTTATTTGAGATGGAGTCTCACTCTGTTACCTAGGCTAGAGTGCAGTGGCACGATCTTGGCTCACTGCAAACTCCTCCTCCCGGGTTCAAGCGATTCTCCTGCCTCAGCCTCCCAAGTAGCTGTGATTACAAGTGTGTGCCACCACACCGGGCTAATTTTTGTATTTTTAGTAAAGATGGGGTTTCACCATGTCGGCCAGGCTGGTCTCAAACTCCTAACCTCAAGTGATCTGCCTGCCTCGGCCTCCCAAAGTGCTGGGATTACAGACGTGAGCCATCACACCTGGCTAGAATGGGTAATTTATAAAGAAAAGAGGCTTAATTGATTCACAGTTCTGCGGGCTGTACAAGCACAGCGCTGGCATCTGCTTGGCTTCTGGGAAGATCTCAGGGAGCTTTAACTCATGGCAGAAGGTGAAGCAGGAGCTTCACATGGCAAAAGCAGGAGCAGGAGAGACAGTGGGGTGGAGGGGAGGTGCCACACACTTAAACAACCAGCTCTCCAGGCCAGGCGCAGTGGCTCATGCCTGTAATCCCAACACTTTGGGAGGCCAAGGCAGGTGGATCATTTGAGGTCAGGAGTTCGAGACCACCTTGACCAACACAGTGAAACCCCATCTTTACTAAAAATACAAAAAAATTAGCTGGCCGCAGTGGCGCAGGCCTCTAGTCCTGGCTACTCAGGAGGCTGAGGCAGGAGAATCGCTTGAATCCAGGAGGTGGAGGTTGCAGTGAGCTGAGATTGCACCACTGCACTCCAGCCTGGGTGACAGAGTGAGAATCCATCTCAAAAAACAAACAAACGAAACAACTAATTCTCCAAAGAACTCACTCACAATTGTGTGGACAGCACCAAAGAGATGGCGCTAAGCCATTCATGAGGGATCCGCCCCCATGATCCAATCCCCTCCCACCAAGCCCCACCTCCAATATTGGGAATTACAGTTCAACATGAGATTTGGCAGGGAAACAGATCCAAACTACATCAGTTCATCTATAATATATGATTTTTTTTTTTTTTTTTTGCCCCGAGGGAGGAAGAATTTTCTGAATCCCTGTGGTTAGTAAAAGAGAGAGGCGGCCGGGTGCGGTGGCTCACGTCTGTAATCCCAGCATTTTGGGAGGCTGAGGCGGGCGGATCACGAGATCAGGAGATCGAGACCATCCTGGCTAACATAGTAAAACCCCGTCTATACTAAAAATACAAAAAAATTAGCCGAGCGTGGTGGTGCATGCCTCTAGTCCCAGCTACTAGGGAGGCTGAGGCAGGAGAATGGCGTGAACCCAGGAGGCGGAGCTTGCAGTGAGCCGAGATCGTGCCACTGCACTCCAGCCTGGGCGACAGAGCGAGACTTCGTCTTAAAAAAAAAAAGAGAGAGAGAGAGCCATGATCAGGAAGCCGTCATGATGACTCGTGGAGACACTGGCCCTGAAGTAGCTGCAACCCTCTTAATACACAGGAAGAAAGGGCTGGGATGCAGGAGGAAAGGGCTGGGAGGCAAGCACAGGCAGCCCCTCTGTGAACCCTCAGGTAGGAGCCACCAGCCATTTTACTGCTGAGTTTAGCATTTGGGGTTGTTCAAGAGTTCAGGGCTTCTGGGAGACTAGAGAATGCCTTCATCTCCAGGGCACTAAAACCTCAGTTACCTAGTCTGTGAAATGGGTATGATCATAGCAATCCCACAAAACTGCTGGTAGGGTTACATGTAATTATTTCTCCTTTTTTTCTTTTTTTAAGAGATGGGTTCTCCCTATGTATGTTGCCCAGGCTGGACTTGAACTCCTAGGCTCAAGTGATCCTCCCACCTTGGCCTTCCAATGTGCTGGGATCACAGTAAATTTTTTCTTGTAGAAACAGCGTCTCCCTGCTGGGCACGGTGGTTCACACCTGTAATTCCGGCACTTTGGGAGGCTGAGGCGGGTGGATCACCTGAGGTCAGGAGTTTGAGACCAGCCTGGCTGACATGGTGAAACCCCATCTCTACTAAAAATACAAAAAATTGGCCAGGCGCAGTGGCTCAAGCGTGTAATCCCAGCACTTTGGGAGGCTGAGGTGGGTGGATCACGAGGTCAGGAGATGGAGACCATCCTGGCTAACACGGTGAAACCCCATCTCTACTAAAAATACAAAAAATTAGCCAGGCGTGGTGGCGGGCGCCTGTAGTCCCAGCTACTGGGGAGGCTGAGGCAGGAGAATGGTGTGAACCCGGGAGGCAGAGCTTGCAGTGAGCCGAGATCGTGCCACTGCACTCCAACCTGGGCAACAGAGCGAGACTCCGTCTCAAAAAAAACAAAAAACAAAACAAAACAAAAAATTAGCTGGGTGTGGTGGTGGGCACCTGTAATCTCAGCTACTCAGGAGGAGGAAAATCGCTTGAATCCGGAAAACAGAGGTTGCAGTGAGCCGAGATCACACCATTGCACTCCAGCCTGGGTAACAAGAGCAAAACTCTGTCTCAAAATAATAATAATAATAAAATAACAATGGATTGGTTGAGAGATCACCGTATGCCAGAAGTTGCTTTAAGCATTTTGCATGTATTAATCCATTTTACACCTCACAATATCGCTACCAAGTAGAAACGATTATCTCGATTTTGTAAAAGGTGAAACAGGAAAAAACCACTAGAGCAGAGCTGGCAGACCCTCAACCTTCTTTTCCTTCTGACTCCAAATGACAGACAGCATTCTTTCCATCTCTCACCTCCTCATGCCTCCTGTGGAAAAAATGAATGAACAGATGAGAAAAGTTGGAGCTGGAGAAAGACCGTGTTCCTCGTGTTCTGTGAGACCTGGGAAGGCTGCTAAAACCCAGGGAGCAGGAGTTCTCCTCCCTCCATCCTTATCCACAGTCTGGGTCCCATCCAGACCCTCCTCTCCAAACCGGGGGTTCGCGACAAAGCAGGTCAGGGAGGCATTTCATTCCAGAGCAGAAGAAGGGGGTTCCTCCCCCATCCCACTCCCGTTTCATTTTTAAGGGGAAAAGCAGCTCCCCATACGGTGAGGCAATGAGGCGGACCAGCAGGTTCCCGGGGATCTCCGCAGCCCCGCTGCCATAACAACCGAACTCACTCGCAGCCTCTGATAGGGGAGTCAGCTGGGACCACAGCTTGGGCAGGAAAGGGATGAGGGAGTAGGAAAGAAACTTCAAGATCAACCACTGGCCCTCACACCGAGCTGCGCACACCCCAAGGCCAAGGGAGTCTGGAAACCCTTGTCGTCCTTGGGAAATGGGGGAGGGCACTGGTACCCCTGGGACCTCCCTCCTGAATGTGGGCAGCTTTAAACATTTTTTTTCCAACTTTGGAAGACAGTTGTACAACCTCGAAGGAGAGGAGGTGTCAGGATTCACAAAGCGTATGGATCACACATGGCTCTAGGGGACATTCTCTTTGCTCTGTTTTATTTTTATTGTATATTTTATTCTTTTATTTTGAGATAGGGTCTTGCTCTATTGCCCAGGCTGGAGTCCAGTGGCATGATCACACCTTACTGCAGCCTCAAATTACTGGACTGAGGTGATCCTCCTGCCTCAGCCATGTGAGTAGCTGGGACTACAGACATGCACCACCACACCTGGCTAGTTTTTAAAATATATATGTTTTTGTAGAGATAGGGTCCTGCTACATTGCCCAGGCTGGTCTCAAACTCCTGGCTTCAAGTGATCCTCCTGCTTTGGCCTCCCAAATTGTTTGGATTATAGGCATGAGCCACTGCATCCAGCATCATTTCTTTTCATTATTATTATGATTATTATTTTGAGATGGAGTCTCGCTCTGTCACCCAGGCTGTAGTGGAGTGGTGTGACCTCACCTCACTGCAACCTCCACCTCCCAGGTTCAAGTGATTCTCCTGCCTCAGACTCCTGAGGAGCTGCGATTACAGGTACCCTCCACAATGCCTGGCTAATTTTTTTTTTCTTTTTGAGACGGAGTCTTCCTCTGTCTCCCAGGCTGGAGTGCAATGGCGCGATCTCAGCTCACTGGAACCTCTGCTTCCCAGGTTCAAGCAATTCTTCTGCCTCAGCTTCCTGAGTAGCTGGGACTACAGGCAGGTGCCCACCACACCTGACTAATTTTTGTATTTTTAGTAGAGACGGGGTTTCACCATATTGGCTGGTCTCAAACTCCTGACCTTATAATCCGCCCACCTCGGCCTCCAAAGTGCTGGGATTACAGGCGTAAGCCACCGTCCCTGGCCTAACCTGGCTAATTTTTATATTTTTAGTAGAGACGGGGCTTCACCATGTTGGCAAGGCAAGTCTCGAACTCATGACCTCAAGTGATCTGCTCATCTTGGCCTCCCAAAGTGCTAGGATTACAGGCGTGAGCCACTGCACCCAGCCTAATCTTTTTTTTTTTTTTTTTTAATGAAGACAGGGTTTCACTACATTACCCAGGCTGGTCTTGAGCTCCTGGCCTCAAGCGATCCTCCCATCTCAGCCTCCTGAGTAGCTTGGATTACAGGCACAAGCCATCATGACTGGCTTCCTCTTTTTTTTTTTAATGAATATGGTGAAGTGCACAAATCATAAATTTCAGCGTGGTGAATTTCTACACATGTATACCTGTGTATCCACCATGCAGACAAGAACATATTTGTCCCTCCAGGAAATTCCCAAATGCTCTTTCTTAGTCAATATCCTCCAATTTGACATTTTCATCATAGATTAGTTTTGCCTACCCCTGAACTTTGTGTAAGTGGAAATACATGGTTTGGCATCTTGCTTTTATGCAACATTGTATCTGTGAGAATCTATTGTCATGTCTGTTTTCCTGTTCTTTTTCTTTGTTGTATAATATTCCATTGTGAAGATGTATCACAATGTATTTATCTTACTGCTGATAGATATTTGAGTTGTTTGCAGTGAATGGTTATTTTAGATAAAGCAGCTATGAACATCCTTGTACATGTCTTTTGATGAACATAAGTTTACCTCTTGTGGGGATGTGGACAGGGTCTCACTCAGTAACTCAGGCTGGATTGCAGGAACCTGGCTCACTGTAGCCTCAACCTCCCAGGCTCAAGTGATCCTCCCACCTCAGCCTCCCGAATAGCTGGGACCACAGGTATACACTATCACACCCAGCTAATTAATTTTTTTGTAATTTTTGTAGAGACAGGGTCTCACTTTGTTGTCCAGGCTGCTCTTGAACCCCTGGTTCAAACTATCCTCCTGCCTTGGCCTCCCAACGTGCTGGGGTTACAGACATGAGCCACTGTGCCCAGCATCTTGGTTTATTGAATGCTGGCGACCTGCCAAGAACTTTACATCAGTTATATCCTTACATAGTCACAACATTATTTATTTAATTCACTCATTCAACACATATTTGAAAATCTAGTAGGTGCCAGGTATTGTGGGACACATCGAGAATAAGAGTCAAGGTTTATAAATTTTGGCCAGGCACGGTGGCTCACACCTGTAATCCCAGCACTTTGGGAGGCCGAGACGAACGGATCACTTGAGGCCGAAACAAACAGATGATGGAGGCCAGGGCAGAAGCCAGGAGGCTGTGGCCAAGGCAACCTCAGTAAATCCAGGCAAGTGATGAAGGAGTTGGGAAGCACAAAAGTGGAAAGAAGTGGGTGAATTCACGTTCTCTCTCTCTTTTTTTTTTTTTGAGACAGGGTCTTGCTCTGTTGCCCAGGCTGTAGTGCAGTGGTGCGACCTCCGCTCACTGCAACCTCCGCCTCCCAGTTCAAGGGATTCTCATGCATCAGCCTCCCAAGCAGCTGGGATGACAGGCATGCACCACCATACCGGCTAATTTTTGTACTTTTTTTTTTTAGTAGAGACAGGGTTTCACCATGTTGGCCAGGCTGGTCTTAAACTCCTGACCTCAAGTGATCCACCTGCCTTGGCCTCCCAAAGTGCTGGGATTACAGGTGTGAGCCACTGTGCCTGGCCCTTAACTTGACTTATTTTTTGAAAAAGTTTTTTTTTTTAATTTGAGACAGGGGTTTGGCTATGTTGCCCAGGCTGGTCTCCAACTCCTTGCCTCAAGTGATCCTCCCACCTCAGCCTCAGGTTCTTTGAACATAATTATTCCCAAATTACAAGTAGAGAGAACTGAATCTCAGAGAGGTTAACTTGCCTAAGGTCACACAGCTATGAAATGGAGAAAGGGTAAGAAAATCCATCTGACCTTCCTTCAGTTATGCAAAAGATGTCATGTGGTGGGTGGTGTGACCTCAGAAAACCTAGAGGAGTGGCGGGTCCAGGCTGGTGGTGGGGTAATAAGACCCAAGTGAACACACCTGTCCTGCTGGGTAACTACTCACCCCTAGGCCACAGGGCAAGCAAAGTGGCAAGCCGCAAATTGAATTGCGGGGCTGGAGGGGGATGTTTCATTGATGTCACAAATGAGCATGGACCCCATATCTGCAGCAGGGATGGTTCAGGGCCAGTCAAGTAGATGATCGGGGCCCACGGACCCTCAAACGCGTCAGGAAGCCAGGTTGGTCCCTGAGTGTGTGTGATGGGGTGTGTGTTTGTTGGGGGGACTGCCGCCGCCCACCCCATTAGCAGCACCGTCATTATCCCAGATTTATGTATGTATAATTCTTCTTCCTCCCCCTCCCCAAACCGCTCCAACATCTCTCCCGGCTGCAAACCCGCCTCCCCCAGAAACAGCCACGGAGCCGCCTGCCACCGGGCCATTAGCACGCAGGGAAGGGGGTGTGGAGGGAGGGGGCAGGCAGTAGGGAAGGGGAAAGGGGGAGCCAGGAGAGGACGAGGGAGGCAGGAGCTGTAAGGATGGGAGTGAGGCGGCAAGATGGAAGAGAAGAGGGGAAGGAAACAGGGCTTGGAGGAGATGGGGAACCTCTGAGGGTTCTGGGGGGAGGGGGGGACACGTGTCCCAGAAGACCTGGCCGCAGACAGCGGGCCCCAGGGGCAGCCAAGGGTCTCCTGCGCCCTTTCTGGCCAATGCCAGGGCTGAGAATAGCGGGGTGGGGGTCCCATCGGCCGGGACTCTGTGGCTGGCTCTCAGCCCAGAAGTTACTAGAGGGCCTCGCGCCGGAACCCCTCCCCTACTCTGGGAACCTCCACCTGCGGGGGGGGTGGGGGTCTCCAGGCTGGGCGCGGGGAGGGCGCCGGCTGCAGAGCTGGGAGCCCGGAGCGAAGGCTCCATCACCCTCCACTTTTCCCTCCTCGCCCCCGAACCTGGCCCCCTCCCTTCTTGCGCCCCTCGGGTTGGGGGCGCGGGAGAGCCCCCTCTATTACGAGGGAAATCAATGCCGCATTAATGCAAGGTTTCCAGGCAAGGAGAGGGGATCGCTTCATAAAAGATGCATTGTTCCCATTGCCTGCACGCGGCTCCCTCCCCAGCATCCTGCAAGATGGCGGCGGCCCCAGGGAGAGAGGGAGGGGCTGGGGGGAGCGCGGCCCCCTCTCTCCGGCTGGGGAAGGTGGGAAGAGAGGCCGGGATGAAGGAAGGAAAAGGAGAGAGGGAGCGAGGGAGGAGGGGGCTGGGAGGCTGAGAGAGCGTTGGGGAGGCGGGAGCCAGTCAGAGGGAGGAGGGCGAGCTGGGGAGGGGGAGAGAGGGGATGGCTGGGAACTCGGAGGAAGGAAGAGAAACGCAGCCCAAGGAGGTGGCACGGGGGAGGCAGGAGAGCAGACCGGGGGGTTGGGAGTGGGGGGCGCTGGGGCCTGGAGGGGGGCAGGCGGGGGTGGGGGCAAAAGGGGAGGGAAAGGGGAGAAAAAGGCCGACTGGGCAGCGTGACCAGGAGAGAGGGGAAGACAGTACCCCCTCAACTGTCCCTAGGTTCCAAGCCCCCCTCCAGAGGGGCCCCTTGGTTCTCTCTCCTGGTCCCCGTGCACCCTCCCGCCGAGGAGATGATCCAGGGAGCCCCCATTTTCCGGCATGGAGGCCGCTGCACCCCACTGGCTTGCCTCCCTACCCTCCTTCCTGCCTTGGCACCACGGCTGCCATGCTGAGAGGGATCAAGCCTCCTCCATCTGCCTCCCAAGTCAAGGCCTCCAGAGTTGACCCGAAAGAGCTCCTTAGGAAGAAACTGCCGTTTGGGCACACCTGCATCCGTCCTACCTACTGGGGACGGTTCCAGAAACCAGACAGAGGTTCCAGAGAGGGAAACTGGGGCAGAGGACAGCCGAGAACTCAACACGGGTCTCTACCTGCCCAGCGCCCCACCCGTGACCCCAGACCAACCTCAGCCCCCCTCCTCCCCGCCTTTTCCTCCATCCTCCGCGGGCAACCACGAAGAGAGTTTCAAGGCCCCCCACTTCCCAGCCTTCCTGCTTCGCCTAGGGGAGCTCCCAAAAGCCTGAAAATATCTTTAAATTAGGAAAAAGAGCTAAGCCGCCAGAGTCCTTTGGTCTATTAAAGGAAGAGCAGAGGCCACCGGCGCCCCCACCCCATCCCCAGCCCGGTTTTGCATTTGAAGCCCTGACCGCAGATCTAGCCAGAACAATGACGGGGCCTGCCCAGCCGGCCCCAGCTGAATCCCTTTCAGTGGCCCTGGGCCCCGTGCCAGGTGTGCCAAAATTAGGACGGCTCCCCTCCTAGGCCTTTTTCATCCCCTCGGGGCTGCTGGGGCCTCAGAGGCGCTAATGAAGCGCCTCTTGCCGCCTTCCCTCTAGGAAGAGGGGGCCTGGGGGAGCGGGAGGCAGGGCCACATTGGGGGCAGGCGCCTGGAAATCTGCCTTCCAAGAACTGCCCCAGGAACATGTTTTTGTGCCTTGGTCAGCGGCAGCTCCCTCCCTCCCTGCTCCTCAGAGTCCTCCCACAGGTTCTGGTGACATCCACCTCCTCCAGGCAGCCCTCCCAGCCTGCTGGCATTGGCTCCCTACTGTGTTTCCTTTGGAGTTCGGCAGTTGGGGGCAGGCTGCCTGGATTCAGATTGGAGCTCCATTGCTTTCTGGCTGTGGCTCAATTAGCCACCCTGAGCCTCAGTTTCCCCACCCATCAAGAGAGGAGAATTATAAAAACCTATGTCATGAGACCGTTGTGAAGGAGTCGCTGTGTGAAGAACCGTGGAAGGTCACACGTGCAAAGTGGGTGCAATAATCCCTAGACTTTCGCCTCAGCCACAGGGGCCCCTCACTGCACCCCAGACACACCCAGTGTGTGCCCATTTCTGGAACTTCCCACTGGCTGTTGTTCTCTTTATTTTATTTGTATTTATTTTTTCTTTTGAGGTGGAGTCTTGCTCTGTAGCCCAGGCTGGAGTGCAGTGGTACAATCTCGGCTCACTGCAACCTCCACCTCCTGGGTTCAAGCAGCTTCCTGAGTAGCTGGGATTACCGGCGCATGCCACCACGCCCAGCTAATTTTTGTATTTTTAGTAGAGACGGGGTTTCACCATGTTGGCCATGCTGGTGGGTCTAGAACTCCTGAGCTCAGGTGATCCCCCTGCCTCGGTCTCCCAAAGCGCTGGGACTACAGGCATGAGCCACTGCGCCGGCCTTTTTTTTTTTTTTTTTTTTTTTTTGAGACGGAGTCTAGCTCTGTCGCCCAGGCTGGAGTGCAGTGGCGCGATCTCGGCTCACTGCAAGCTCCGCCTCCCGGGTTCACGGCATTCTCCTGCCTCTGCCTCCTGAGTAGCTGAGACTACAGGCGCCCGCCACCATGCCCGGCTAATTTTTTGTATTTTTAGTAGAGACAGGGTTTCACTGTGTTAGCCAGGATGGTCTCAATCTCCTGACCTCGTGATCCGCCCGCCTCGGCCTCCCAAAGTGCTGGGATTACAGGCGTGAGCCACCGCCCCCGGCCTTTTTTTTTTTTTTTAAGATGGAGTCTCGCTCTGTCACCCAGGCTAGAGCACAGTGGTGTGATCTCACTGCACCCTCCGCCTCTTGGGTTCAAGCGATTTCTCCCACCTCAGCCTCCCAAGTAGCTGGGACCACAGGCACATGCCACCACACCTGGCTAATTTTTGTATTTTTAGTACAGACAGGGTTTCACCATGTTGGCCAGGCTAGTCTCAAACTCCTGACCTCAGGTGATCCACCTACCTCTGCCTCCCAAAGTGCTGGGATTACAGGTGTGAGCCACCTTGCCAGGCCCAGTGGTCCCTGTTATTTACCATCATCTGTCTTACAGCCAGCTGACATTGTATTACTTACCTGAACTCAGGATCTTAGGCTCTCGAATCCAAGAACCTGGGTTCAAATCCTGGCTTCACAGTTATTAGCTGTGTGACACTGGGCATGTTACTTAACTTCTCCGAGCCCCTTTCCTCATTTATAAAATGAGGATGGTAATAAAACCCACCTGGAGCCGGGTGCAGTGTCCGGAGTCTGTAATCGCAGCCACTCAGGAGCTCAAGGTAGGAGGGTCCCTTTAGGCCAAGAGTTTGAGACCAGCCTGGGCAATATAGCAAGACCCTGTCTCTACCACACACACACACAAAAAAGCCAGGCACAATGGCTTACACCTGTAGTCTCTAAAAAAAAAAAAAATCCACAAGGCCGGGTGCGGTGGCTCACGCCTGTAACCCCAGCACTTTGGGAGGCTAAGGTGGGCAGATCACCTGAGGTCACAGGAGTTCGAGACCAGCCTGGAGGGGAGGTTGGAGTGCAGTGGCACAATCTCGGCTCACTGCAACTTCCACCTCCGGAGTTCAAGCCATTCTCGACCCTCAGCCTCCCGATAGCTGGGATCACAGGCGCCTGCCACCACGACCTGCTAATTTTTGTATCGTTAGTAGAGACGGGGTTTTGCCATGTTGGCCAGGCTGGTCTCAAACTCCTGACCTCAAGTGATCCTCCCAATTGGGATTATAGGCATGAGCCACTACACCCAGCCCTACACTTTGGATTTAACTTTGATTCCTGCTCATATGCAGAGTTTCAAACTGCTTAAATGTCTGCAACATTTAGCTGCAAGGGAGAAAGCTTAACACAAAGTCCTCCAGGGAGCAAAAAACTGCATCACTACGCCCAGCTAATTTTTTTGTATTTTCAGTAGGGATGGGGATTCACTATGTTGGCCAAGCTGGTGTTGAACTCCTGACCTCAGGTGATCCGCCCCCCTCAGCTCCTAAAGTTCTGGGATTACGGGCCTGAGCCACCCGCCCAGCAACAAGGCTAATTTGAGGGTCACTTGTTTGATGCCTTTTCTTGCCCATGCCATAGGTCAGAACTAGGACAAGCAGAGCAGGTCATATATAAGCTGTGTAAGTCTCTTGGCCGCTTTGTACCTTAGTTTCCCCATTTGAGAAAAATGAATGGATCTTAAGACACACTTTTCAGAGTTCATAATGGGCTTATACCCAGCTAAGCAATAATTGTATGAGTTTTTATACAAAATAGTTGTTTACACGTATTCATCTTCTATTTCACTTACAAGTTGTGTAAAAACTGCATTCCGTGCCACGCCTGAAATGTTGCAAGGCTCAGTTCTGTAATTAAATTGCAGCGCAGATTTCTACAAAAAAAGACATAAGCCAAAGGAAAAAAAATTATTTCAGAACATTTATCATTTGCTGTGAGTCTAATTTACATAGGATGGAACATCACCTCAATCCTTTCTCTGTGCACTAAGGCAATCTCACTGTGGAAGATACTGGCTTATGGTTTATACTTTAACACTGCACCTGTGGTGCATTAGCTACAAAACAGTGAGCGCTCAGTAAATACCTGTGTTAAGTGATCTTCATTTCTCTAGAACAGGATTTCGCAACTTCAGTACCATCGACATTTTGGACTATATAACTCTTTGCCGTGGGGGTTTGTCTTATACTTTGCAGGATGTTTAGCAGCATCTCTGGCCTCTGCCCACCAGATGCCAGGAGCACAACCAGTTTTGTCAAGCAAAACTGTCTCTGGACATTACCAAATGTCAACTGAGTACAAAATCACACTAGATGAGAACCACTGCTCTCTGATGATTCACTACGATCTGTGTAATAATTCTCACACTAATCTTTGCTAGAGACAAAAAGGACTTGCTATATAATTTTAGTACCTTTCTACTGGTCAAATTTTAATCATATTTCAAAATGAATAGCAAAGAGGTTTATAATTAAGTTTTATAAAAATTCCAAATGTAATAAAGTTATATTTGTAACTTACATATACTGCAAAAATGGTAGTGATTCAAATGTATGTCTTTCAAAATATCGTATTTTATTGCAGGATAAATCTCTAGGAAAAATAAAAGGAAAATATTGCCTTGATAAGTTATCAGTGTTGACTGGTATGAATAATAGCAAGAGTTTAGAAAAATATTGAATACACATTTTTCATCTCGACTCTAAACATTTGGACCTGTATTTGAACTTTCCAGAGCTCCTAACCCTGCCTGTACCTCTCCTAGAGTCTCACCTTCATACTTTTAATAAATAAAATATACAACTTAATATACTTTGGAATTAATTTTTCCTGAGAGCAGTAGACTTGATTAGATGCCCTTTTGTAGTCTCATCAAATCCTAGATTATGAGCTCAAAGCTTTTATCTCTATATATAGTTTCTAATATTAAAACGAATAGCCTCACATTTATACACCTTCCTAGTTTAGCTTTGTTTTCCTAAGCCAGTTCAGTATCAGAAGAAATAAAAGACATCCTTTCAACAGCATTTGAAAGAAGTTACCCCTTTACTTAATACATAACTTTGAACTAATATTCAAATCATATTAATACAATAAATTTCTATCATATTAATAGAAATTCATTTTTGGTTTTATATTGCTTTAATATTTCATGAAAGCAATTTCTTCAGTTATACAGAGATGGGGCTTTTCCCTCCCTCTTTACCTGGATGGTGTAACGTTGTCTGGCTGATGTCTCCATCTCTAGTCTCTCTCTTCCTAAACTATCCTCCACACAGTCATCATATAAACTCTCCAGAAGTGGCTTGCAAAGACCAGCACCTCCTGGGAAATTAGTGAGGATGCAAATTCTTGGTCCCACTCTAGACCAACTGAATCAATAACTATGAGGGCGGAGTCCAGAACTGAGTTCTAACGTGCCCTCTCAATGATTGTGATGCAGATCCATCTTACAGCACTGCTGTGATAACATGGCTCCCCATGATGGCTCCTCAGCTTGGCATTCAAAGCCCTGGAAGATCTGACTCCAATTTCCTACCCTCCCTCCTTGTAATCTACAGGTACTCATGGCATTCCTCGAAGACTTTCCTGTGTTTTGCCCTTCTCCCATTTCCCTTTTGCAAGTTTAGAATATTGTCCCCAAGATGTCTGTCCGATGCTACACAATGGCCCTTCAAAGTCCTATTCAAATGGGATTGTTCTAGTAACATCTTCCTGGGTCCAAACTGAAGTCATTTTCCCCTCTTCTATGCTTCAGAAACAATTTATCCCTCCTAGTGCCCACATCCATTTCTTCTTCTTAATGCAGTTATTTTTCATCCCATTTTTTCTGAGCATAAACTCCTTGAAAGCATGGACTACGTCTTGATCATCTGCATTGCCACCATGTTTAAAACTGACACATGGAAATAGAGTAAATTAAAATATTTGTAAAACAAATGAATAGCTGGCCGGGCGCAGTGGCTCATGCCTGTAATCCCAGCACTTTGGGAGGCTGAGGCGGGTGGATTACAAGGTCAGGATATCGAGACCATCCTGGCTAACAAGGTGAAACCCCGTCTCTACTAAAAATACAATAAATTAGCTGGGCGTGGCGGCGTGTGCCTGTAGTTCCAGCTACTCGGGAGGCTGAGGCAGGAGAATGGAGTGAACCAGGGAGGCAGAGCTTGCGGTGAGCCGAGATCGCACCACAGCACTCCAGCCTGGGTGACAGAGCAAGACTCCGTCTCAAAAAATAAAAATAAATAAAAATAAATAAATAAATAAATGAATAGCTGGGGGAGTGAGTAGTAGGAAAATGATTATTTTAAAGCAAATGTAGTTTTATTACTTCATGGCCTCTGTAGCACTTTGGCATCCACTTGAGGGTCTTTACACCCACTTTCCTTAAGCCTTTCACATTTGAAAGAATCTGTCTGCAAAAGAGCATCACTAATAAGGATTAATGACATACACACCTCTATGGACAGAGGATAAGAATCAAGCTTTCATAGCAATTGAACATAGTATCTTCTTGTCTCTAAACAGACAGAAATACTATGCAGGTATCCCTTTCTTGGTAACAGGGCTGGGGAGATAGTTACTGTGTAATTAGTGAAGAGTTAGGGGCATTTCTGATATGCTTCTTACTGTAAACATTTCTAGCTCTACCACTTAACCATCATTTTAAACATCTGTTGTAATATAACAATTCCTGAAATGAAATCCTTAATACTAGTCTATTCTCTTGGTAGCTTAATATTCTTGATAATATTATTTCTACAATTCAGCTGATTTCAAATATTTAAATGTTAATTTAATTCGATTAAATTACCAAAAAATTCCGGATTAATGATGTTCAAATGAATGTAGGTGGTCTATATTTTCTTCTCCTTTAGGCAACAATCTGAAGTTAACTTTAATTCCTTTCATCCTACTAAACCTACTTTTTCAAATCTTTTTTTGTGAAGGTCAGACAGTAAATATTTTAAGGCTTTGTGGGCCACATATGATCTCTCTCGCATATTTCTCTTTCTTTTTTCTTTCACAGTCCTTTAGAAATGCAAAAACCATTCCTAACTTAATAGGCTATTAAAAAATAGACCTTAGGTGAGATTTGATCTACTGGCGGTAGATCGAATAGAAGAAGATGGTATGTAAACCCTTAGAAAACAAGGCTCATATGGGTGTCAGTCACTGCTGAGATCTTCTTACCATGTGAAATTTTTTCTGTCTGTATTTTGTCTATACAATTTAAAAACTGAAAATGCATAGGATGTAGCTAATGCTAGAGATGGGCTGAGACCCTATACAAACTTACAGAATTGCAGAATTTTATTGCTGGAAGAAATCTTAGAGATTATCTAATTTGAACCTCTTATTCATTTTAAAGATAATATGACTAAAAACTCAAAAATATGATTAACTAACTTACAAATACTGGAGGGATAGCAGGCCCTCAAATGAATCCTTATGTAATTCAGTCAAATAATTTTCACTGAGAATTCTGGAAAATGAAAAAGTTATTTCTAGGTTAAAATGTAAACTACAACTATTTGCTACACAGGACTATCTCCTGCACGTGGAGGAAAGCTGGGTCATGGTCATTTCAAGATGGTGGGATCTGCTCTGCTTTCGTTCAAACCTTTTCTTCCATTTTCCTTTTTCTGTCCATCCCTCTCCACCACCACCACCACACATACAGGCAAGCACACACACACACTTGCAAGCACACACACATATGCAAGCACACACACAGGCAAGCACACACACACATATGCAAGCACACACACACACAAGCACACACACACAGGCAAGAACACACACACATGCAAGCACACACAGGCAAGCACACACACATATGCAAGCACACACACACATGCAAGCACACACACATGCACACACACAAGCACACAAACACAAGCACACACACACAAGCAAGTACACACACACGTGCAAGCACACACACACAAGCACACTGCTCCACTCTTCCCACCAAATTGTATCTTTAATGACTCCTCTCTAGATCATAATATACCTTTCAGAATCCAACTCTGGGTGGCACCAAGATCAGCAGAACCTCCATTTCCTCCTCTCTTTTCCCAAACCTTATTACAAAAGCCCCACATGGGACCATGTCAGGGCTGCAAGTGAAGCCATTCCACTCTTTTCCCCCATCAAAAAAATTTGAGAACTACAATGTGCATAAAGTGCACATAACATAAATGTTGTTTATATTTAATTTAATTTAATTTAATTACTGAGACAGGGTCCATTCTGTTACCCACACTGGTCTCAGACTCCTGGCTCAAGTGATCCTCCTGCCTCTGCCTCCCAAAGTGTTGGGATTGCAGACATGAGCCACCTCACCTGGCCAAATATTCAGTTTAATAATTATAAAGCAGATACCCATGTAAACATTGTTACAAAAGATTATTGCTAGCATCCCAGAAGCCCCAGTGTGCCCCTTTCCAATCATATTCCTCTCTCTAACCCTAATAGGTAACCACTACCCTGACTTTTGTAATGATTTTCTTGCTTTTAAAATGTAGTCCTGGCCTGGCGTGGTGGCTCATGCCTGTAATCCCAGCATTCTGGAAAGCCAAGGCACATGAATCACCTGAGGTCATGAGTTCGAGACCAGCCTGTCCAACATGGTGAAACTCTGTCTCTACTAAAAATAGAAAAATTAGCTGGGCATGGTAGTGGGCACCTGTAATTCCAGCTACCCAGGAGGCTGAGGCAGGAGAATCCCTTGAACCCGGGAGGTGGAACTTCCAGTGAGCCAAGATCGCACCATTGAACTCCAGCCTGGGCAACAAGAACAAAATTCCGTCTCAAAAAATAAATAAAGCAATTCTCATGCCTCAGCTTCCCAAGTAGATGGGATTATAGGCACCCACCACCATGCCTGGCAAATTTTTGTATTTTCAGTAGAGATGGGGTTTCACCATATTGGCCAGGCTGGTCTCAAACTCCCGACTTCAGGTGATCCACCTGCCTTGACCTCCCGAGGTGCTGGGGTTACAGGCGTGAGCCACTGCACCTGGCATGTGTTTGATTTTTAATTTAGAACTCATGTATGTCTTGTCTATATAAGTCAAACTAATGATGTGACACAAACTGTTGTGAAAAATGTTACTTTGAATGTAAGCATTTTTTCCAAAATCATTTATGTGTCTCAACTAATTCCTTCTATAAATCAGGAAGAAAACGATAAAACAATTCAACAGGAAAATGAACAAAGGACAGAAAACTCAGAGGAGAAACACAAATGTTCGATAAACATATAAAGATATTTAATTAAATTCATGAGTGATCAGAAAAATTCAAATTTGGATGGAATCCCTTTTATTCATCCATAAAGTCAACAAAAAGTTGGCAAATACCCAACAGTGAAAAGGTGTGGGGAAATGAATGCTGTCATATTCTGCTGACAATACAGTCAGTTGGCACAACATTTTTGAGGACAATTAAAATTTTATATCTACATAGTCTTCACCCCAACTCTTCCATTTCTAGACATCTATGCTACAGGAGTACTTGCCCACTAAACATAAGCTAAACATTCATCAATGGGGAAATTATTAAATAAACTATGATGCATCCATACTATGGATTATGCAGGAGTTTAAAATGAATGGGGTGACCCTCTAAGTCCTAGGAAGGAAAGAAATTATGAAGTGAAAGAATATCATATAAGTGATACCATGAAGTGAAAGAATCAAGTTGCAAGATGTTACACTTTATGAAAAGAAAAAAGATTTAAAAAACCACACAACAAGTCTATTTTGCTTTATGTAAATATGTATGTAGGTAAATGGGGAAAAGTCTGGAAGCATGTATACTAAACACCAAGTAGCATTACCTCAGGGATGAGGGAGTAGGGCAGAAGGAGGGTTTTTGTTATACCTGTTATTGCATTTTTATACATTAAAAATAGAATCATGGGCTGGGGGTGGTGGCTCATGCCTATAATATGAGGACTTTAGGAGGCCAAGGTGAGAGGATCACTTGAGCCCAGGAGCTCAAGACCAGCCTAAGCAGCATAGGAAGACCCCATCTCTACAAAAAATACAAAATCAGGTGGGCGTGGTGGCATGCACCTGTGGTCCCAGCTGCTTGGGAGGCTGAGATGGGAGGATCACTTGTGCCTGGGAGGTGAAGGCTGCAGTGAGATGTGATTATGCCACTGCACTCCAGCCCAGGGGACAAAGAAAGACGCTGTCTCTGAAAAAAAAAAAACAAACAGGAAAAAAAACAATATAAACATGTATTATTTGTATGATAAAAAATAAATTTAAGTTGCTTCTTATTTTAGAGAGAGCCTACCAAATTTAATTTTAAAATAACCATAGGATTGCAATCCACAGAGGTTGATTTGGGGTATGGAGGGCAAATATCTTTTCTCAGAGGTATGGACCTCAAAATTCTGGACCAAGAAGGATCTTACAATGCAGTTAGTTTTTTGTCATATTTGGAGAGAATATACTCACAGTTTCTCGGTCCAACTGTATGCTTTCCATACATTTCCATCAATGTATGAAATATAGTTTCCTTGGAAATTTCTGTGAAGAAAGACAGTTTATATCCTTGAATAGGCAGGCAAAGAATGAACAGGATAAATAAAAGAATCATGGCAACCTTGTCGGGGATATTCAGAAACAGAAAATAACACCTGCTTTCTCATTTCCAGAGCTATCAGCTTCCCAGTTTGCACAATTCATCAAGAAATAATGCGGGGCCACTGGCACAAATGATGAGGCATCTCCCGGAAGCTTAACTTCCTATCCATCCCATTTCTTGGACAGACGATGCCAGTTAATTACTTTGAATGTAAGTATTTTATCCAAAAGCACTTATGTGTCTAAACAAACTCCTACAAATCAACACAAAAATGGTACATAATTCAACAGAAAAATGGGCATAAGCTTATCTTTATCGATAAATAAGTAGAAAGAAACCCTATCCCAGGTAACACCAAAGCTTTGCCCTCTGTTGAAACATCCTAGGCTTCTTCTTTCCACTCTTATTACAACTGATCTGATTTAGCCCCTTCACACTTTACTCCTACATTTTGCTAGACCTTTCTATTTCGTCTCCCTGAAATAAGCTTTTCCTTTTGGGCACTCTACATATGGATTCTAAAATAATCCTTTGCATGTCTATACTTGAACATAAAGCAAAAAAAAAAAAATAAAATAAAATAATCTTCCTGTTTTAATCATTTAATCTCTCTTGCTTGGAAACTTTCAATGGCTTTCCATACCTCATTGTGTACTCTTTAAGACCCAAGGAAACTTTTAGCTTATCCATGTAGCTTTCCCTGATCTCCACACCTCAAGGACCACAGATTCTGGTAAATTCTAGCAATGATGGTATGCATTATCTTTTAGGAATTAATTATATACACCTCCCTTTTTATGCCTATTCTCTTTCTTCCCTCCTATCATTTTCATGTTCTGCAGACAATAGCATACTTGGTCCTGGGTTTGACACAAAATGAGTGCTACATATAAAAAGCCACGGACAAAGATGAGTTCTGGACATAACTAAAGGACAGAGTAATCATGTTAACAGCCAACACTCCTACATATGCTAGGCACTGATGAAGTGCTTCATATATTCACTCACCTAAATTTCACAACAATCCTATGAAATGGTAACTAGCATAATCCCCAGTTTAAAAGTGAGGAAATTGAGTCACAGAGCAGAATAACTTGCTCTGGATCACCAAGCTAATAAACAGACCTGGGTTCAAACCCAGGCAGCCTGGCTCCAGAATCAATTCTTAACCACTTAGAGCATCATCACTGAGATCGGGAGAGTGACAGGCTGCTGTAAAGAGGGTGAAGCGGGCCAGGCGCGGTGGCTCATGCCTGTAATCCCAGCACTTTGGGAGGCTAAGGTGGGTGGATCGCCAGAGGTCAGGAGTTCAAGACCAACCTGACCAACATGGAGAAACCCCGTCTCTACTAAAAACACAAAAAATTAGCCAGGTGTGGTGGCGCATGCCTGTAATCCCAGCAACTCAGGAGGCTGAGGCAGGAGAATCACTTGAACCCGGGAGATGGAGGTTGCGGTGAGCCAAGACCGTGCCATTGCACTCCAGCCTGTGCATCAAGAGCAAAACCCTGTCTCAGAAAAAAACAAAAAAAAAAAAAAAGAGAGTGAAGTGAAAATAGGAGCAGAGCAGCGGTTAAGCAATGATGTGATGGGGTAAATAAGAATGGATAAGAAAACGAGTAAGAGTAAAAGACTGGAGAAAAAGTAAAAGACTGGAGAATGGGTCTAACATTAAAGGAGAATGAGGAGAAGAGAGAACTGACAAGCAAAGGTGAAAGCAGAAAGTCAGTTGTCAGTATGGCTTGGGGAGATAAAGAAGGCCCAGGAAGGCCTCCAGGAAAAGGCTGCCATGTCAGGCAAGACACAGAGGATGATTGAGGAAAGGTGATTCTTACAAGGTGGTGAAGATGCCATTGTAGGTGTCGGGCTCTAGCACAGGCACTTGGCGGAGCCTCTGCTTTGGGCTGAGACCAACACATGACAGAGTTTCATCTCCGCAGGTGCAGAGCTCACATATGTTGGTGCTTGTGGAGGCCTTCTGTTCCTCTGGTGCAGTTTCAGACTGCACCAATGAATCCTGCGAAGATTCTAACTCTGTAGGTGGACCTGTGACTTCAGTCAGGCTTCGATGCAGAGTCTGAACCTGGTCTGGATGAGGAGCTCTAGTCTTCTCCAGGGCTGTGGAACGTCCAATCTCTGTAGTGGGTTCTGGAGTTATGGCAAGCCCCGGGTCTGGAGGCTGAGCTGAGGTTTCCTCCGTGGTTGGAGACGGTTTAACCTCTGTAGTAGGCTCTGTAGTTATGCTAAGCTCCAGGTCCAGAGGTTGAACTGTGGCTTCAGTCAGGTGTGAATGCTGAGCCTGACCCTTGTCTGAAGGTGGAAGTGTCACCTCAGGGTGTTCTGGAGGAGGAGCTGTGGTCGTCAGGGATGTAGAAGATTCAACCTCTGTTGTGGATTCTGGAGTGATGGTAAGCCCCAGATCCAAAGGTTGAACTGTGGCTTCAGTCAGGTGTGAATGCTGAGTCGGAACCTGGTCTGGATGTGGAAGTGTCACCTTAGGGTGCTTTGGAGGAACTATTATTCTCTTCAGGGGTGTAGAATGTTCAAACTCCATAGTGGTTTCTGGAGTGATGGTAAGTCCCAGGTCCAAAGGTTGAACTGTAATGCTGGGTGACATTGGATGCTGAGCTTGATCCTGACCTGATGTTGGAATTGTTACCTCTTGATATACCAGAAGTTGTTGTAGAACTTTCTTAGGAGGCTGAGTTGGGGTCTCCTGCATGGTTGGAGAAAGTTCAACTTCTGTCATGGATTTTGAAATGATGGTAAGTCCCAGGTCCAAAGGTTGAACAGTGACACTGGGCAATGTTGAATGCTGAGCTGGATCCTGGCCTGGTGTTGGGACTGTCACCTCATAATGAGCTGGAGGTTGAGCTGCAACTTCCTTAGGTGGCTCTGGAAGCTGAACTGGGACCATTTGCTGCCTTGAAGGTTCTACCTCCCTAGGGGACTCTGGAGCCTGAACTGTGGCCTCCTGCTGGGTCAGAGAAGGTTCTGCCTCCACAGGGGACTCTGGAATCTGAGCTGGAACCACCTGCTGAGTTACAGATGGTTCTACCTCCTGAGGGAACTCTGGAGGCAAAGATGGGGCCATCTGCTGGGTCAGAGAGGGTTCTATCACCATAGCGGGGTCTGAAGACTGAGCAGGGACTGCCTGCTGGACTGGAGAGGATTCCACCTCTTTAGGTGGCTCTAAAAGCCGAGTTGGGGCCTGCTGTAGGACTGGAGATGGTTCAGCCTTCTCAGGTGGCTCTGATGGCTGAGTTGGTATCTCCCACTGTGGTGGAGGACTGACCTCTTCAGTGGACTTCCGAGGATGACCTGAGGCTTCCTGCTGGGTTGCAGATGGTTCAACCTCTTTAGGGGGCTCTGGTGGCTCAGCTGGGAACTCTTGCTGGACTGGAGAAGGTTCCGCCTCCTTAGGGGGATCTGGAGTCTGAGCTGTAGCCTCTTGGTGGACTGGAGATTCAATCTTCTCAGGAGAATGCAGAGGTGGGGAAGGGAGATCAGGCTGGGTTAGAGAAAAGTCAGCCTGCTCAGTGGGAATAGAAGGGTGGTCCTGCTCGACTGGAGAAGGTTCTACCCCCATAGTGACTGCTGTAGGTTTGGTAAGCTCCCTATCTAGATCTAGATATGACACATCTGGAGGTGAACCTATTGCTTCATCATTCGGTGAATTTTCAAAGTCTGAGGAGAGCTGAGTTGGAGGCTGAGTTGTGGGCTCTTTATGGACTGGAAGAGGTTCATAATTTTCAGGTCTATTTAGCTGCTGAATTATAATGTCTTGCTGGTCTTTCAAATGTTGAAACTGCTCAGGGGACATTAAGGGCTGAGCTGGGGCACCAGCGGCCTGCTGTGATGGGGTGGGGTGGGGTGGGGGCGTGGCAGAGCTTCCCAAGGAAGTCACTGGACCTGGCCTTGGGATCTTCAGAAGTGCTAGTCCAGTTCTGGCAGCCTGAATTCTTCCTCCTCTGAGGTGAAATCCGAGAATACTCTTCCTTCAGGGGAGAGCAACTGACCTGCAAAATGGGCGCCAGTTAGGGTGGCAGGCAGGATGCGCGTTACAGTCATTTATTCCAAAATGTTGCCGTTTTCGCTAAACTGTTGCATGTTTGATAATTAATTCACCACCCTATTAGGTAGGGGCTGCCAGGGAATAAGCGAGGACTGCAAATTTCTGTAGGAGGGGTGTTGGGGTGGGCAATTCAGTCTGGGAGAGAAGGCTTCAATCTGAGGGAAGAGCCCTTTGCACTAGCCTGGGAGGAGGCTGAACTGTCATCCTGCCTTAACACAGCCATTACCCTAGAAGTTACAGCGCCACCCTTCAGAGATCTACCCTGTGTGCACACATGGAGAAGAGGCTTAGGTTGTTAAAGTCAGCTGTTAAATAATTTCCTGAAATGCGACTATAACTAGAACCCAGCTGACTTCCCCCACAGCCCTTACCTATTTTATTACTGTCTGGCACAATTATCAGCATGAAACTCCAAGAAGGCGCTTCATCTTCTTCCAGTGCCTAGCACAGGCACGGGGTGCATAGTGATGGCTTTAGAATTGAAGGGGGGCTGTGCACAGTGGCTCACACCCATAATCCCAGAACTCTGGGAGGCCGAGGTGGGTGGATCACTGAGGTCAGAAGTTCCAGACCAGCCTGATCAACATGCTGAAACTCCGTCTCTACTAAAAATACAAAATTAGCCAGGCGTGGTGGTGCACGCCTGTAATCCCAGCTACTCAGGAGGCTCAAGCAGGAGAATCCCTTGAATCTGGGAGGCAGAGGTTGCAGTCAGCTGAGATCACAACATTGCCCTCCAGCCTGGGCAACAAGAGAGAAACTCCGTCTCAAAAAAATAAAATAAAATTGAAGGGATTCCAAGATTCGCCTCATTTAGGGATGGATCTATTGTTATAATCAGATTTCTGAAATCAGTGCTAACTTCCTCTCACATTTCACAGGAAGCTAGACTTCTTAAAGATGGAAGTTTCCTTGGTGGGTTTGATTTAAATTGAATTAAAATAATTATTTTACAGGGAAAAACTTCAAAACACTTTGCAACTTTGGAGTGAAAGTTAAATAAAACACTCTAGCCCCAAATTAAGTTCCCATTGAAATGAAACTTTTGCTCCGTTTTTTAAAAAAAATCCATAAATAGTAAATAATTACTGTTTTCTTTTGAGATTAATTTAGAAACTTAATCCCTATTTAAGAGCTTTCATATGCAGTCATGCATTGCTTGCTATGTAAAGAGCTTGAGAAGTGTGCCAGGTGATTTCACCATTGTGCTAACATCATAGTGTATACTTACACAAACGTAGGTGGTGTAGCCTACAGCATACCTAGGCTATACGGTATAGCCTAGGCTACAAACCTGTACTGTATGTTACTGTACTGAATATTAAAGGCAACTGTAACATAATGGCAGGTATTTGTGTATGTAAACATGGAAAAGGTATAGTTAAAATACTGTATAAAAGATAACAATGGGGCCCAGGCGCAGCGGCTCGCACCTGTAATCCCAGCACTTTGGGATGCAGAGGTGGGTGGATCACCTGAGGTCAGGAGTTCGAGACCAGTCTGGCCAACATGGCGAAAAACAGTCTCTCCTAAAAATACAAAAATCAGCTGAGTATGGTGGCGTGTGCCTATAATCCCAGCTACTCAGGAGGCAGAGGTAGGAGAATCACTTGAACCCAGGAGGTAGAGGTTGCAGTGAGCTGAGATCGTGCCATCGCACTCCAGCCTGGGCCACAGAGTGAGACTCCATAACAACAACAACAACAACAACAACAAACATAAAAATGGTATGCCTGTGTAGGGATAGCTCCTTTATACTCCTATGGAACCACCATCCTGTATGTGGTCTATTGTTGACCGAAACCTCATTTTGCGGCGCGTGATTGTAAATGATTGACAGAAAGATCTTCAGCAAAATAGTTCACCCAAAGTATACGGGAGATAATGAGATCCAAGCAGTAAGCCATATTTGAAAGGCATTATAGTTTTTGAAAGCCGTAGCACAATCAGTCTTAAGGCCAGTTACATTCCCCCCACATCTCTGGTATCCTGTTTGAAGGGAGTTCTAAAAAGGCCTGTGTTCAAGCAGCCCAGCATCCCTTACTCCTGGGGCCGGGGGAGACTAACCCCTCTCCTGTGTCCACAACTGTAGTAATACAGTCCTCAGTTTTGCTCTCCAAACTTCAAATAAGGGGTCAGAGCCAAGGGTCAAGACTTTAGGAAAAGCCCCAGAAATACCCTGCACTCAAAAAGCAGTTTCAGAGTTTCACATTTTCCTGAGAATGAAACAAATTATCCTCCAAATTCTGCTGCTTGTTTTGAATTATGGTTACACTGGCTATGTTATCTGACCCTTGAGTTTTGTTTTGTTTGTTGTTTGAGATGGAGTTTCGCTCTTGTCACCCAGGCTGGAGTGCAATGGCATGATCTTGGCTCACCACAACCTCCACCTCCTTGGTTCAAGCGATTCTCCTGCCTCAGCCTCCAGAGTAGCTGGGATGCATGCACCACCGTTTCCCCCATGTTGGTCAGGCTGGTCTTGAACTCCCAACCTTAGGTGATCCACCCACCTTGGCCTCCCAAAGCACTGGCATTACAGGTGTGAGCCACTGCGCCCAGCCATGTTACCTTTGAGTTTTTATCTCCACTTACTTGAATTAAACTGTGTAGTTCTTCCCATCTGACATCTACAATCTCTTCACTGGGTCTGCACTCCACAGCTATTTTACCACTTTCTGAAATAAAGTTAGCAAGTATCAGTTCAAAATCTTTTTCATTCTAAAACTTCCTGAATATAATGATAGCACCCCACAATGAGACCTTCTTTTGGTTTCTAAAAGCAGAAAATAAGAGCATTTTCCTGGAAGTTTCCTCATCATATGCTTCCTTTTTCTTTTTTGGAGACTGGGTCTCACTCTGTCCCCCAGGCTGAAGTACAGTGGCACTATCATAGCTCACTGCAGCCTGGAATTCCTGGGCTCAAGTGATCTTCCTGCCTCAGCCTCCAGAGTAGCAGGGACTACTCCCCTGTGCCCGGCTAATTCTCTTTTTTAGAGACATGGTCGTGCTTTGTTGCCCAGGCTGGTCTCGAACTCCTAGCTTGAAGTGATCCTTCTGTCTTGGCCTCCCAAATTGCTGAGATTTCAGGCGTGGGTCACCATGTCCGGTCTCACAGCTCAGTTTTTAACGTATGTATGAAATATCAACTGTGTTTGGTTCAAAGGACTTTATGATCTTACAGATAAGAACTAAGGAATAATAACATAAGAAATGAAAAATGTGGACACAAAAATGTTCAATCACAATATGATTAAATGGTAAGGCATCAGGTGGGGGGTCGAAGTAAGTTCAAATCCAAAATAGAGACCATGGGCTGGTAGACACTTCACATTAGAAGCATGGCTAGGTATCTACTCCCTGAGAACCAAAATTCCACCAGACACAGTGAACAAAGCTTCGGAGAGAGAGAACATTTGAACATGTTATTGGCAGAAAATGGCCCACATGCTCTATAGACAATACAACTTCCTTCAAGGCAAACTAGAGCTATAATGCTTTTGGTCTATGAAGTTTTCAGTGTGTGCAAGGGATACCTTTGCATAAGAGGGAGAGGTAAACAGCCCACACATTTAGCTTGGTTATTAAAGGTCCTCTTTCCCTATAACCTGATAGGTTATTTCCCCTAAGATCCAGATGAGTACACATTAGATGAAATTCCAGAAGTTATCTTCAAATTTTGCTACTCATTGAATGTCATGAAGATCCTGGAAACAAAAGAAAAAAACAAGAAACAACCTTGCTACTCAACAGGGGATTGATATTATCACATTTGAGAGAACTTCAGAATCTCAGGCCTAAACCCAGGCCTACTAAATTAGGATCTGCAGTTTCTCACAATCTTCAGGTGATTTCTATGGTCATGAAAGTTTGAAAAGCTGCCTTGAAACAGTCCTTCCTAAAACTGAAGTGGAGGTGCAGCAAAAATCATCTGGTAAATTGTTAAAAGTAATCTCAAATGCAACCCAAATTTACAGAATCCCAGGTGAAGCTCAGTAGTCTGTATTTTTATCCTTCTCCCCAAATAATTCTGATGTGCAGGCAAGTTTGAAAACCACTGCGTTCAAGAAAATGGATACTCCCCTTACCAAGTGGAAAGTAGGATTTTGGAAACTCACGCAAGGGAAGCAAAAAGATGGCTCAGGAGGCATGATTACAACAGGATTGATGCAAACGGAAGCCGAAGCTTAACCACAGACATTAATATACGCCTACAAAAGAAAATGCTAAGGAAGTCAAGTGGTCTGCAGGAATTCTGAAGAAAAATGGAGAACCAAAGACCAAAATTTGTCAATGAATTTCCAGCACAGCCCCAGGTTAAGGGAGTGAATTTCTTGACTGAATGACACAGACTCTGGACCACCTGATCGGTTATTACCTTAATGGAGGAATTATATTACAATGTATAGGTACTTTAATTAGAATGACCTGGCAGTTACTGAGGCAAAATTTTCTGTTCCTTTGTATTCTGTAATACAAGAAGGATCTACATGGATGTTCTCTTCTCTGAACTGTTTGGATGAACTGGTCAACGGCACTCATCATGCCTTGGGTTTTAAATCTGCATTGTGGTCATAATCTGTTATTTAATTAATTTCTCATATTTTTAATAAAAAGTTTGCCTATATATTTTAGACAGAAATTACCTTACTTTGCTGAAATTCTGAGAAATCCTAGACGGTTTTCAAGGCTGGGCTCAAATGTCACCTCTACTACCCTTTGCTGTGCCTCCTGGCGCTGTGCTTCTGACACTTTGTACGGTCCTCCATGACAGCGTGAGCACGATTATATTACAGGCAATTACTCATGCCCCCCGGCTCATTTGTTGACTCCTTTAGAGCACAGATCATGTTTTAGTTATTGCAGTAACTAAAACAACATTTGTTCAACCAATGACACCCATAAACAAAAGTACCCGCCAAGGGCAGAGATGCAGAGGTAAAGTCATGCCAAGATTAAATCCCAGAAACCACTGTAGATTTTTCGGAGTTGACCCCTACATTTATTGTATTAATTCTTAAAAAAAAATTACAGTGTTTTCAGACTTCTAGACTTCAAAAGACAACTCTCTATATAATGTATGTTTCTAGAAGGAAAAAGTGTAACATTGTCCCCTTGTTTCTAATTGGTATCTGAGAAAAGAGGCCTCACTCAATATTGGTATAGAGAAGGGGGAAGTTCATTTCCAGCAGAAGTTAATACTCCAGAACTAATAAAATCTAATTATTTAATCTGCTATTACACATCTATAAACCATGAATGGCATATCAAGAAGAAATAAACTGTGATGCCTTGAAATCTTTTAAAAATTATGAAACTTACTTGTCAAATGTTACAAGGATTCACCTTTTGATGTGGAATAGTGTCCCAATCTGGTATTAACGTTATTACTGAACAAGGCTGTGCTCTTTGAGTACATTCCATTTGCCCCCAATCCCTATCTTCTGTGTCAGTAATAATATAAAAATCACCAGCTAGCTTTTACAGGTGCTTTCTTTTTTTTGAGACAGAGTCGCTCTGTCGCCCAGGCTGGAGTGCAGTGGCGCAATCTTGGCTCACTGCAACCTCCACCTCCTAGGTTCAAGCCACTCGCCTGCCTCACTCCCAAGTAGCTGGGATTACAGGAGCCCATCACTACACCTGGCTAATTTTTATATTTTTAGTAGAGATGGGGTCTCACCATGTTGGCCAGGCTGGTCTCAAATTCCTGACCTCAAGTGATCCACCCACCTAGGCCTCCCAAAGTGCTGGGATTACAGGTGTGAGCCACCATGCCTGGCCTATAGAGTGCTATTTGCCAGACATTGTGCTGAGCACTTTAAAGTGCATTATCTTATTTTATCCTCAGATCAGCTCCATAAAATAGCTACCATTATTACCTCTACATGTATATAGATATATGTATCTATCTATCTATATATATCGACATACATTGGAAGTCTCACCAGTGTTTTAACTTGTGCTTTCAACCACTATACATATTTTAAAGAGCGTAAGAGGAGAAACAACCATTTGTGTTTTAAAATCTTCCCAGATACCATTTCTGCTGCTCTTTCTTTATCTCTGAAGTTCTAGTATTACCACTGGTATAATTTTCCTTTGGCCTAAAGACCTGCTTATACATTTATTTTAGAGCGGAACTTCTGACAACACATTCTCTTAGATTTTCTTCATCTGAAATGTCTTTTTTTTCTTTTTGCCTTAATTGTTGAAGGGTATTTTTGCTGGATATAGAAATCTGGATTGACATTTCTCTCAGTACTTTAAAGATGTTCTGCACTTACTTGAATCACTGAAAGGCTTAAAGCTGGGGACCGGCTCTATCACACACATGTTTTACAGAAAGGTTCATTACTTTTATATCTTCATTGTGGACCATAGCCTTTATCATCACTAGATCTTTGTCTCATTTAGGAGTTTTTAAATTTTGCTTTGAACCTAACTTTTGTAACTCCTTTCTTTTTATTTCCTACAATGTGGAGTTTATCGGGGACAACATAGGCAGTTGGAAATACATAACTGGAGTTTAGAAGAGAGGTCTAGGTAGGAAAATGGATCTAGAAGTCATTGATATTTTGGTGGTAATTGAGTCAACTGATAATTAGGGGAAAGTTGAGGAAACTAAATGCTGAGGACTATCACATGTAAGAGGGATGTTTGAAGGACTGGTCAAGGAAATTGGGTCATGAGTGGCAACAGGAAATTTAAGAAGGACGTAGTGGCCAAAGGTATCATACATGCATTGTATATGTATGTAGATATATATCTTTCAATGTATGTGGATATATGTCTACATACATATACAATGTATGCATGTAGATATACATTGAAAGTATAGATACATATCTATATACCTACATACATTGAAAGTGTATATAGATATATACACACATACACACACACACACACACATATATATACAATTATAAGGGAGGGGGACTAGAATAAAGAAACCTATATGGTTGCAATACTTTGACGTTGTATTTAGAGGTAAAAGGCTAACTCTAAGTAGGTAGGTTAGGTGTACATTTTGTAATTCCTACAGCAAAAACATAGCCCAGATATGCCCAAAAGCCATTTAATAAAACAAAACACTAAAAAATATTCAATTAATCCAAAAGTAGGCAGAAAAAAGAAACAGAAGAAACCCCCCAAAAAAGAGATAATCAGAAAACAAATAATAAAATAGGAAACTTAATCCAGTCATTATCAATCATATTAAATGTAAATGGTCCAAAACACATTAATTAAAAGATGCTGTCAGATTACATTTAAAAGAAAAATAAAAAAAACAAGAAACCATTTGAAAATATAATGATGTGGCCAGGCATGGTGGCTCACACCTATAATCCCAGCATTTTGGGAGGCTGAGGTGGGCAGGTGCCTTGAGCCCAGGAATTCAAGACCAGCCTGGGCAACTTGGCGAAACCCCATCTCTATTTTTATAAATTGAAAGTAAACGAATATCGTGATATATAGATTAAAAGCAAAAGGGTAGGGAAAGATATGTCATTCTAACACTAGTCAAAAACAGTATTATATTACTAATATAAAACACTAATTTTATATTAGTATTAAATAATGGTTTTTTGTTTGTTTGTCTGTCTGTTTTCGAGATGGGGTCTTGCCCTGTCACCCAGGCTAGAGTGCAGTGGCACGATCTCGGCTCACTACAACCTCTGCCTCCCGGCTTCAAGCAATTCTCCTGCCTCAGCCTCCCAAGTAGTTAGGATTACAGGCACCTGCCACCGCGCCTGGCTGGTTTTTGTATTTTTAGTAGGGACGGGGTTTCACCATCTTAGCCAGGTTGGTCTCGAACTCCTGACCTCAGGTGATTCACCCGCCTCGGCCTCCCAAAGTGCTGGGATTACAGGCGTGAGGCACCGCACCTGGCCTGTATGTATGTATGTATGTATTTGAGATGGAGTCTTGCTCTGTTTCCCAGGCTGGGGTGCAGTGGTGTGATTTCAGCTCACTGCAATATCCACCACCTGGATTCCAGTGATTCTCTTGCCTCAACCTTCTGAGTAGCTGGGACTACAGATGTGTACCACCACACCAGGCTGTTTTTCTATTTTTAGTAGAGACGGGGTTTCGCCATGTTGGCCGGTCTGGTCTCGAACTCCTGACCTCAGGTGATCCACCCGCCTTGGCCTCCCAAAGTGCTGGGATTACAGACGTGAGCCACCATGCCTGGCCAAATAATGGTTTTTAGTATAATGATTATTACCAGAAATAAAGGTTATTTCAGAATGATAAAGGGGTCAAATAATCATCAAGAGGACAAAACTGTAAATGTTTCTGCATCTAACAACAGGGCCTCAAAATACGGGTCGCATAAACGGACAGAATTTCAAGGAGAAAGAGAACAAACCCATAACAATCGTTGTAGACTTCAACACTCCTTTCTCAGTAATCACTAGAACAAGCAGACAGGAAATCAGCAAGGATAGAGCAGACCTTAACACGATCAACCAACTTGACCTAATTATTATTTATGAAACACTTTACCTAACGGCAGCAGAACACATCTTTCCTATTACAAACTGAACACTCACCTAAAAAATGTTTCAGGACATATACAAACCTCTAAATTTTTTTTTAATTCATCATAACAAGTATGGTCTCTAACCATAATGGAATTAAATTAGAAACCAACAACAGAGATATCTGGGAAATCCCTAAATGTCTGAAAATTAAACAATACGTTTTAAAACAAACCATGGGTCAAAGAGTAAGTCATAATAGAAATTTTACTATATTGTGAATCAAATGAAAATGAAAATAAAACATATATCACAAATTCTAAGATATGTTTTTAAAAGTGCACAAAGGGGCTGGGTGTGGTGGCTCATGCCTGTAATCCCAGCACTTTGGGAGGCCGAGGCGGGTGAATCACCTGAGGTCAGGAGTTCGAGACCAACCTGGCTAAGATGGTGAAACCCCGTCCCTACTAAAAATCCAAAATTAGCTGGGCGTGGTGGTGGGTGCCTGTAATCCCAGCTACTCGGGAGGCTGAGGCATGAGAATCATTTCAACCCAGGAGGTGGAGGCTGCAGTGAGCCAAGATCGTGCCACTGCACTCCATTCTGGGCAATGGAGCAAGATTCTATCTTAAAAAAAAAAAAATGCATAAAGGAGCACAATGGTTTAGCCTGGAATCCCAGCACTTTGGGAGGCCAAGGCAGGAAGATTGCTTGAGCCCTAAAGTTCAAGACCAGCCTGGGCAATATAGTGAGACCTCATCTCTATTTGAAAAGAAAGAAAGAAAAATCAAAGAAAATGAGGTATATATGCACGATAGGATATTATTCAGCCATTAAAAAAGTGAAATCTCGGCCGGGCATGGTGGCTCACACCTGTAATCCCAGCACTTTGGGAGGCTGAGGCAGGCAGATCACGAGGTCAGGGGTTCGAGAACTGACTGGCTAACATAGTGAAACCCCGTCTCTTCTAAAAATACAAAAATCAGCCGGGCGTGGTGGCGGGTGCCTGTAGTCCCAGCTACTTGGGAGGCTGAGGCAGGAGAATCGCTTGAACCCAGGAGGTGGAGGTTGCAGTGAGCCGAGATTGTGCCACTGCACTCCAGCCTAGGTGACAGAGCAAGACTCCATCTCAAAAAAAAAAAAAAAAAAAAAAAAAAAAAAAGTGAAATCCTTCATCTATAAAGCTAGAGGTTTGGAAAATAAAACCTATTTGCAGCAACATGGATAGAACTGGAGGACATTATGTTAAGTGAAATAGGCCAAGGACAGAAAGACAAGTATCGCATATTCTCATTCATATGTGAGAGATTAAGAAGTTGATTTCATGGAGATAGGCAGTAGAATGATGGTTACTGGGGGCTGCGAAGCAGGTAGGGATGAAGACAAGTTGATTCATGGGCATAAAAGCGCAGTCAGATAGAAGGAATAAGTTTTAGTTTTTGTTTGCACAGTAGGGTAACTAGAGTCAACAATAACTTAGTGTATATTTTAAAATAGCTAGAACATTTGTTATCTTCCCAATACAAAAAAAAAGGATAAACATCTGAGATGATGGATACCCTAATTAACCTGATTTGATCATCACACATTGTATGAATCTACCAAAATATTACATGTACCCTTATAAATATGTACACTCTACCTTAAGGAAACAGTGAAAAAAGAAGGTGTGGAACAACAACGACCACAACAAAATCAAAGAGGAAAATCTTTGTGAACTTGGGTTGGTCAGGCCAGGAATCAGCAAACCATGGCCAATCCACTACCCGTTCTTGTAATAATCAAAAGAATAACAATATAATTGATAATTTGTAAATTATGTGAAATTCAAACTGCAGTGTTCATAAAGTTTTATCGGAACAGCTATTCTCATTCACTTACGTATTGTCTATGACTGCTTTCATTGCTACAATGGCAGAGCTGCAACAGGGACAGCAAGGCTGAATATTTACTATCTGACCTTTTACAGAAAAAGTCTGGCAAGATCTGGGTTAGGCAGATTGTTAGATGAACACCAAATCTGTAAAAGAAAAAATGTGGTAAAGCAGACTTCATCAAAATTTAAAACTTATGCTCTGGGAAAAAGACACTGCTAAGACAATGAAACACAAGGCACAGATGGGGAGAAAATATATGAACATCACACAACCTAACAAAGCACTTATATCCAAAATATATAAAGAACTCTTACTACTCAATAATAAGAAATTGGCCAGGCATGGTGGCTCATGTGTCTAATCCCAGCATTTTGGGAGGCCAAGGCAGGCAGATTGCTTGAGCTCAGGAGTTCAAGACCAGCCTCGGCAACACAGCGAAACCCCATCTCTATTAAAAATACAAAAATTAGCCACACATGGTGGTGGCATGCACCTGTGGTCCCAACTACTTGGGAGGCTGAGGTGGGAGGATCACCTTGAGCCCAGGGTCGAGGGGAATGACAGGCTGCAGTGAGCCAAGATCACGCCACTGCACTCCAGCGTGGGTGAAAGAGCGAGACTCTGTCTTAAAAAAATAAAATAAAAGAAGAGTAACAATAAAGAAAGCAACCCAATTAAACATCTTAAATAAAGATTTTGGTATCTTGGCCAGGCATGGCGGCTCATGCCTGTCATCTCAGCACTTTGGGAGGCCGAGGCAGGCAGATCGCTTGAGCCCAGGATTCAAAATCAGTCTGGGCAACATATCAAAACCCCATCTCTATTTAAAACAAACAAACCAACAAAAAACTAGCCAGGTATGGTGGTGCACACTTGCAATCCCAGCTACTTGGGAGACTGGGAGGTGGGAGTATGGCTTGAGCCCAGAAGGTGGAGGCTGCAGTGAGTGGTGACTGTGCCACTGCTCTCCAGCCTGGGCAACAGAGCAAGACTCTATCTCAAAAAAAAAAAGATTTTAGTATTTTTCCATAAACAGTGATATACAGATGGCAAATAAAAAGAGGCTCAGAACCATTAGTCATTAGGGACAAGCAAATTAAAACCACAAGGAGCTACCACCATACACTTACTAAGGTGGCTAAAAAAAAAACAACAAAAACTGACAATATCAAGTGCTAGGGAGGATACAGGGCAACCGGAACTCTTCATACATTTGCAGGTAAGAATGAAAAATGGTACAGCTACTTTGGAAAACAGTTTTGGCAGTTTCTTATAAACATACAACCCAGAAATCATACTCCTAGGTATTTACTCAAGAGAAACAAGTATTGTGTTCCTACAAAAAACATGATGGAAATGTTTGGGGCAGCTTTATTCATAGCTGCCAAAAACTAGAAATAACCAAAACAATTTTGAATCGGATGAATTACCAAATTTGGTTGGATCTTGTTTGGCTTTCTGCTTTGCTTTTTAATCAGCCATTTACCAGCAACTGTTGCACTGGCCCGTCAGCAGTCGAAGAATAAAAACAAACACACAGGACCAGGTAAAGTTCCCCTACTAACCAAAATGATCCGTTTCCTTAACACAATTTAAAAACCACAGCTAGGGGTGTGAACACAGGCATGTTTTTCTGTGTGTTTGTGTGCCACAATCTGTACAAATCCTCAATTCCCTTTTAAGGAACAGATATATAATGAAAATCCGAAAGGAAACACATTAGAAATGCAAAGAGGTTTGCAAAACAAGAGGCTTCTTTCATTCCAGAAAACCACACCAAAACAAGGGGAGAAAAATGAATGCAATGGATATGTGTTTGCCAAAGTTTCAATCCTGCCCGGTGGAGACACTGCACTGGCACAAATTTTGAGGAGAAAAAAAGGGAGTTGGGGGGACGGGGAGCAAGCGAGTGCGGCCTGCAAACTGCAACAATGCAATCTCCATTTTGAACAATGTGCTTCTTTCCTCTTATAAATGTAGTTTTTTGCCACTTGATGTGCCCTCCCATTTCCCCTCTAAAGTTTAGGGGTCGGCGGGGTTGGCGGGAGATCGCAGCGGGATGCACAGCACATAAGTGAGCAAGTGGGGAGGGGAGAGGAGGTGGGGAATGAGTCTGCAGCAACTGCGCTGGGTGGGTACCTGGAGTGCTGCTGAAGCTGCTTTCCGTGGAGTAACTGGCGTCCTCGTCGTCATCTTCCAGCTCCTCCGGATAATCGGAGTCATCGTCGTCCTCCTCCATGTCATCCTCCTAGTTGTCCTCAGACTCCTGGGTCTCCTCGGCATCGCCGCCCCCCTCCTCTTCCTCCTCCTCCTCGCTCTCGTGGTCATCATACACCACTTTGTTGACAGCCCTCCGGGCTGCGGTGGTCCGGGCTAGGTGGCTGCCACCGCGCCCCCGCTGGGCCGGTGCGCTGGTGCCGGCGCGGGGCGGGCCGCCGGCGGTGGCTTCCTCCGGCTACTGCTGCCCACCCTGGGCGAGCTCAGCCGCGTCTTCGGCGCCACCTCAGCCTGGCGGCTGCCCACCTGCCCCGGCTACTACCGCTTATCGGCGAGGGGAGCCCCCGATGGGTCCGGACGTGGGCGGCGGCGGCGGGGCCGGGGCGCAGCGCTCCGCAGCGGGAGCCGCGGGCTGCTTGGTCGGCCTGCCCCGCCGGCCCCTCTTGTTGGAGCCCAGGCGGCGGGAGAAGGGAAAGCAGACGGGGAGGGCCAGGCGCAGTGGCGGCGGTGGGGAGCGCCGGGGCCGGGTTGGGAGGCCCGAGGGGCCGGGCGGGAGGGGCCCGGCCGGCGGAAGCGGGTGGAGGGAGAAGGCTCAACCGAATTGCTGGGGCCCCACTCAAGATCGCCTTCAACCGCCACCTTGTTTCTTCCCTCTACAGGAGCGCGGTCACGTGAGGTGCGCCGCCGCCGAGCCTGGGAAGGGGGCGAGGTGGCGCGGCGGCCGCTAGGGGGAGCGCGGGAGCATTGAGTCGGGGCGGAGAGCTCGGGGCGCCTGGACTTGGCGCAGCACGGCGCTCCGGGTGCGGGTGGCGCGGCTGAAAGAGGCCCGCAGCTCCCGACATACCCTGCATCTAAGGCCTTCGGAGACCACAGTCTCTGCGGACCCCTGGCTGGAGCCCAAAGCCGGCCGGGCCTCCTTCCCGCGACTCCCTTTCCGCGGCTCGGAGAGGAAGGCAGGAAAGCCCCCAAATATCATTCCCCTCCCGCCCCCTAGGGAAACTGAGGCTGAAAGAGGCAGCGAGAGAAAGAAAAAAGAAGTCGCAGAGGGGGGCGGCCCGAGCGACCTAAGGGACGGGGCAGCGCCAGCGACCGAGGAAAATTAGTCGGGGTGGGGTACAGGGAGACAAGCCCCCAGAATTTAGGAAACTCCGAAGCTTGGAAGTGGAGTCCTGAATTGACTCCGATGACAACTGCTCCGGATCTGTGCCAGGAGCCACACCCCGGGCTGCCACGCCCGGAGGGAGGGGGGCCTTAAGACCTGTTGCATGGGATCCCCACTCGGAAAGCCTCAGTAAACTCCAGAATGCAACTACTGCATGTTCCAATCTCCCGCCACCTTCCCAGTGTCCCAGCTAGGACCCTGACCACCTTAGCAAGAACTTACCTCTCCTTTGCAGTGGAAAAGAGGGAATCCTGCCTAAAACCTACTTCACGGTGTTACAGGTCTGTATTATCGGGAAACAACCTTAATTTATTTACCTGACAAATCACTAGGTTTGAGCTTAGCCCAGGGGACGAATCATGGTGACAGTTCAGGCACCCTGAAACCTTATCACAGGGACTCAACCCTGAGTGGTTGAGGTCAGTTTTTCAGATAAGAGAAAGGTTTGCCGGGCACAGTGGCTGACGCCTGTAATCCCAGCACTTTGGGAGGCTGAGGTGGGCGGATCACAAGGTCAGGAGTTCGAGACCATCCTGGCTAGCACAGTGAAACCCCATCTCTACTAAAAATACAAAAAAAATTAGCCGGGCGTAGGTGGTGCACGCCTGTAGTCCCAGCTACTCGGGAGGCTGAGGCAGGAGAATGGCGTAAAATCCGGGAGGCGGAGGTTGCAGTGAACCGAGATCGCGCCACTGCACTCCAGCCTGGGAGACAGGGCGAGACTCCGTCTCAAAAAAAAAAAAAAAAAAAGAAAGGTTTCGTAAACATATGTTAATATTTATTGAGATAAGTGACAACCAAAAAGTAATTTAAACAAAAATAGTTGGCCGGGCGCGATAGCTCATGCCTGCAATCCCAGCCCTTTGAGAGGCCAAAGCCGGACGATTGCTTGAGGTCAAGAGTTTGAGACTAGCCTGGGCAACACAGCAGGACCTCGTCTCTAGAAAAAAATTGAAATATTAGCTGGGCATGGTGGTGTGCACCTGTGGTCCCAGCTATGCCAGAGGGTGAGGGGGCAGGATCTTGAGCCTGGGAGGTGGATGTTGCACTGAGCCATGATTGCACCTCTGCACTCCAGCCTGAGTGACAGAGCAAGCCCCTGTCTCAAAATTTTTAAAAAAGAAAGAAAAATACCTAACAGGAGATGGCTTATTTCAATCTACTTAGGAAAATGGAACACATATGTGAAATGAAAATTAAAATACAAGCACTAATTGCCAAATACATGCATTCAATACAGTTTGGTTGAGCTCTAAGGGTGGCAAATGTGTGTTATGTCTTCAGGGACTAGGTAAATAATGTAAGTCAATAAAGTAGACAAGGTGAAGACCTAGACCAGTGGAAATGCTCATATTTTGTTTGAAGAGGGTGGCCAGGTGTGGTGGCTCAGACCTGTAATCCCAGCACTTTAGGAAGCCAGGTGGGTGGATCACTTGAGCCCAGAAGTTCGAGATTAGCCTGGCCAACATAGTGAAACCTCATCTCTACTTAAAACACAAAAATTAGCCGGGCATGGTGGCATGTGCCCGTAGTCCTAGCTACTCAGGAGGCTGAGGCAGGAGAATCGCTTGAACCTGGGAGGCGGAGGTTGCGGTGAGCGGAGACCGTGCCACTGCACTCCAGCCTGGGCAACAGAGCAAGACTCCACCACCACCCCCTCCCCCCCCCCAAAAAAAGAGAAAAGTTAAACAAAATAGACCAAAAAAACCCAACTCTTCTTTGAATGGATTAGCAGGTATTTGCTGTTTTGCTCCTTTATGCTTTAATGAATTTATCTTTCTGTGGCTTCAAGAAGAAAAATGTTAAGTCAGTGAATACTGTATAGGTTGAGCATCCTTACCTAAAATGCTTTGGATCAGAAGTGTTTTGGGCTTTTTTGGAATATTTGCATTCTACTTACCAGTTGATCATTTCTAATCTGAAAATCTGAAATGCTCTAATGAGCATTTCCTTTGAACAGCATGTTGACACTCAAAAACTTTTGGACCTTGGAGCATTTTGGATTTCAGATTTTCAGAATAAGGGTACTCCACCAGTATCCTTTTATTTATCTATGATTTAATATAGCCCTTCTTTCTTCAGAATTACTGAGTGACTCATTCCTGTAATGCTGCTGAATTTTTATTCATTTATTACCTTAATAATAATATTTAACACTTATTGATCACTAATGTGCCCAGGCACTATGGTAGATGCCTCATCATTATACTTTTAAGTCTTATAGTGGCACACAGGCAGGTTTTATTATATCCTCATTTTACAAGTGAGATAAATAAAATGTCTTAAGAGACTCAGAGAGGTTGTGTTTTGTCCGTGTCCACATATCTTCTAAGCACATTAGCCTATTTAAAGCCAGATCTCTCCGAAAGCCCAGTTTTTTCAGTTCCCTCAGTTTGCCATTGAGGAAACAGGAAAATCAGACTCACTCTCATCAATTGCCTCACACATACTCTTGAATTGCTTTTGAGTGGGAACAGAAATACCATTATGTGTGTTCCTCTACATCTAGTCCTAGACATTAATTTGCCTTGTTTCTTTTAAGTTAGTGACCATCTCTGTTGAAGTCTTTAAATCCATTAAAAGTGGATGGAACCTTAGGAGAGTTTTAGGCTGGAGAGGAAGCTCCTCTTCTCTTCAGTTTGGGTTTCGATTGTCCAGAAGTAAAGAAGAGGGATGAGATATTATTTGAGATAACTCCTTCAAGAACCAGAACTTAGCAAAGCGTTTACACCAGTTTGATGGAAATATTTCTAAACTATATTATAAAATTAGCCAGGTATGGTGGCACATGTCTGTAGTCCTAGCTACTTGGGAGGCTGAGGCGGGAGAATTGCTTGAACCTAGGAGTCTGAGTACGCAGTGAGCCACGATGGTGCCACTGCACTCTAGCCTGGGTGACAAAGTGAGACCCTGTCTCTAAAATACATTTATTTTATTCTAAAATAATTCTAGGCTGGGTGCGGTGGCTCATGCCTGTAATCCCAGCACTTTAGGAGGCCAAGGTGGGCAGATCACAAGGTCAGGAGATAGAAAACATGTTGGCCAACATGGTGAAACTCCATCTCTACTAAAAATACAAAAATTAGCTGGGCATGGTGGCACATGCCTGTAGTCCCAGCTACTCTGGAGGCTGAGGCAGGAGAATCGCTTGAACCCGGGAGGCCAGGGGTTGCAGTGAGCCGAGATC